>NC_143513.1:42287372-42614455 GCF_031878675.1 Megascapheus bottae
TGCATCTTGATGGACATTTGAATGAGTTTTAACAAGTGCATATAAGATTATTAGAAAATCAGCACATGTGAGTACAACACATTACTGCATAAACTTAATGTAACAGACTTCCTATACTTCCTTGGTCAGAAGTCCTATGACTTACTAGATTAAAATCACAGCATTAGCAAGGATGTATCCCTTCAGCTCTGGTAGAGAGACTGTTTTCTCATCTTTCGGATTTTCTACAGGTTACCCCCATTCCCTTCTACCACCTTCAATGCTGACAATATTATTGCATCTCTCTGCCCATTCTGCCCTCTCTCAGGTCTCTCTCTCTCTCTCTGTCTCTCTTTGTCTCTGTCTCTCTTTGTCTCTGTCTCTCTTTGTCTCTGTCTCTCTCTCTCTGTCTCTCCCTCTCTCCCTCTCTCCCTCTCTCCCTCCCTCCCTCCCTCCCTCCCTCCCTCCCCCCTCTTCATAAGAAAAGTTCTCAGGTTTTTTTTCTAAGTGCTATAGATAATATATAATAGGACTGTATGCTTACTGGGCCAGTGGTCCACTACAGGGTTATATCCTCAGTCAGCTCTCTGTGTATGAGCTCAGATTGGATGCATTTGGATAACTTCCACATTCAAGCCTCTTAACATTTTTTTTTCTCCTGGGGCTTAAACTCAGGGCCTGGGCTCTGTCCCTGAGCCTCTCTGTGCCAGCCACAGTGCCAGCTTTTTCTGAGTAGTTTATTGGAGATGAGAGTCTCAGATTGTCCTGCTTGGTCTGGCTTTGAACTATGATCCTAAGATCTCAGCCTCCTGAGTAGCTGGGTTACAGGTGTGAGCCCCAGTACCTAGTGGTTCTTAACCTTAATCACATCAACCAAGTTTGTTTGCACCATATAACGATATAATTTTATATACACACATATATATATATACTTATATGTGTGTATATATATCCTTCCATGGTACAATACATAGAACTTATACATACATATGTGTATATATTATATATGTCTCTACAGGTTGTTATATTAGAAAATGAACACCCCCAGGAACTACTACTCGGCTTTCTACTCTATCTTTCCCAGCAAAGTAGATAGCCTTTCCATTGTCACAGGAAATTGCTTCATGCCTTTTCTCAGTTAACCTCAGCCAACTCCCAGAGGCAATCTCTGTTCTGATTCATATCATCCTGGTTAGTTTGGCTTGTTCTAGAACTTTATATAAAGGGACACACAGTATGTTCTATTATGTATTTGGTTTCTGTGTCATAGCTTAGTAATCTTGACATATGCTATATTGTTACATGTATCAGTTGTCAATCCTTCTTATTATTGGATAATATCCCATTGTATGAATGTGTTAAATGTTTTTAAGAAGTATCTTGTTGAGAAGATAGATGGTTAATAGGTTGAGAAAAAGATAGATGGTTAATAGCTTGACATGAGATGATTAATAGCTTGAGACAACTGGAAACATGATTGGTAAATAGCTTGAGATAACAGGAAGCATTCTTACACAAGATTTATTTGTGGGCACCTACTTTAATTTCTCTTCAATAATGAAAAGATTGCTAGACCATCTGAAACAGGTACATTTAACTGAAACTGCTGAATGGCTTTTGGTGAAAAATGTTCTTGCAAATTAAAAAGTCCCCATCACCAATGCATAAGAATTCTAGTTTTTCCCCATTTTTGTGAATATTTGGTAATAGTTTTAGCCATCATGGTAGATGTTTGTTTGATTTTTAAAAATATACAGTTTTATGGGCTGGGAGTTTGGCCTAGTGGTAGAGTGCTTTCCTAGCATGTATGAAGCTCTGGGTTCAATTCCTTGGTACCACATACACAGAAAAAGCCAGATGTGGTGTTGTGGCTCAAGTGGTAGAGCAGTGGCTTTGAGAATGCCCAAGGATAGTGCCCAGGCTCTGAGTTTAAGCAGGACTAGCAAAAACAAAATAAAAAACAACAAAAAAAACTTCCTTCAAATAGCACAATAGGAAATATTCTGTTAAAGTTTAGCTCGTGTCATAAAGTGAAACCATTGGTTATACATTACTATGCCATTTTGGTGATTACATTATTTTAACTTGGAAGAACATTTATTCTAATAACAGATGAGTCTGACTATAACAAATTTATTGATTTACTCATGTATCCTTAGAAGCAAATGCAATGCTTTTGGCCAGTTCTGGGGATTGAACTCATGGCCTTGGCACTGTCCCTAAGCTGCTTTTTACTCAAGATAACTTGCCACCACTTGAATCACAAAGATACTTCTGCCTTTTTTTATATCTGGCACTAAGGAATTAAACCCAGGGCTCAAGCATTCTATCAGTAAGCTACATTCCCAGTCCCAAATCCAAATTTTAAACTGTCAACTTTTATTCTTGTGATTGACATGAGGTCCCACATTAAATAGTCCCCTGGGTTTCTTGCTTTCCTATAATGGTCTATGTTTATTTATCTTTCTAAACATGTAGCAAGATGCTGAGCAAATAGCCAGTTCCCAATAATGCTGGTGAGCCAATGCACAAATAAGCATATTGGTAATTCTAGTCTTTGATTATTTGTGTATTAAATCAATGTCTTCCTTTTTAATAGGAAGATTAAAGTTTCAAAATTGTGTTAAAATCTTAATGTTATTTTATCCTTTCCAAATATGGATTGAAATATATTTGTATTTTTCATTTATGGTGGGATAGGTTTGTTGAGGAGGAAAGCTTGTATGTGTAAAAATAAGAACAAAAACAAAATAAAATGAGAGGGTGAGGGGACTTCTGGTAACTGTGTTCTGCTAAACCATCAAGTTTTCCATCCCAGCATTGTTCCAGATCTGATAGCATATGTCTAGCCACACCATTGAGAAAGATGTTGATGGTTAGGAACAGGAAGTTGCCCTACCTGCAATGTTCTATGCAGAATGGCCTCCCTTCTGACTTCTTTCACAAGGGAGAACATTATTCAAAATCCATTTAAATGCCTAGCTTGGCACCCCCTGAGATGTGGTAAGAATAATTCAGGAAAGCTTACTGCTCTCCAAAAATGTGTGTATTGTGTATACGTTGTGTCTTGTATGGAGTGTGTGTGTGCAAGAGTGAAATCCCGAGAGTTTTCATCAAAAAAGTTACCCAGCAGATTGCACCCTGTGACTATATTGATCAGTTATGATACCGTGTAAAATCAAAAATTAGTGGAGTCACTTAAATAAATGAACTTATGTTCCTCTCCCGAATCATCACTGAACACATCAAAACAAATTTCCTGGTATAATGCAGTCCAGTTAGTCACAAAAATGCACAGAAATCAAACTCGGGGAAATCAAAACTCATGGGAATTGCAGTGTTTGGCTCTCCTGAGGCTTCATACTGGGCCTTGGTTTCAAACATTTGGATTTTTATAGTAGACCTTGGTGACCCTTTCAAAACCCATTGACACCACAGAACACCTTTTCCTGTTACTGCTTCAACATGAGACAGTTGTTCTTCTATTCTTATGACGCATTCCCAAAGTAGCCTATACATCCAAAAAAGCAACTCCTCAGTTTCAGACACATCTCCATTCGTTCACCTTACTATCAGGCTTCTATCTGAAGACACCAGATGGTAACACACACTTCAGAATGAAGAGAAAAGAGTAGAAGTAATGCATCATCATCACATAGAAACATATTCGATTTTTCTGGTATCTTTTTTTTTTTTGCCAGTCCTGGGCTTGAGCTCAGGGCCTGAGCACTGTCCTTGGACTTTCTCAAGGCTAGACCTCTACCACTTGAGCCTCAGCACCACTTCCGGCTTTTTTCTATGTATGTAGTACCGAGGAATCGAACCCGGGTCTTCATGCATGCTAGGCAAGCACTTTAACCACTAGGCCAAACTCCCGGCCCCTTTCTGGTATCTTTTATTTCAGTAAAATTTTAGCTAGAGAGTACACATGGAAAATAAGAAACAGTCACATAGGCTGCAGGTGTCAAGCATTCTCCCTCTGTGGGAAGGCTTGGTGTGGGGGATGTGGCAGAGGTGTGTTGTGCTCAGAGCTCTGTGTGGGGTGGGGTGGTCGAGGGAAGGAATGAGAAACAGGTAAAGGCACCTAGAGGAGGTACAACTGTACCATCTCCACAACACACTCATGATTTTCCTGCGCATTTCCTTTATTGCTTCATATTTCAATTCATTTTATGATGTGTAGCTGTATGAACATACTTCTTATAACAATACTGGGAGGAAGGGTTGCATTTTATATATTCAAATATAGCCTTCATGTCAGAGGTGACACTCTCAGTAAAATAATGGGTGTGTGAAGTGGGTGTGGGATGAGATGGTAGTGGTCATTTTGAAATTACCTTCCACTTTATTGCTGACATTAATGTTTTGGAAATGTGCCATCTTTGGAAACACTTAAAAAACAGTTGACTGGCTAGGTTTCCTTCCAGCCTACTATGGTAGATTTTTCCATTAAAGATATCTCACATTGATTTTGTCTGTATAAGTCCCAGGAGTTGGGTAATAATACACTGAGTCTCCCTTTTAATCTCTCTACCAAATCTAATGGTTCTTTTCTGACTCGTATACTCCATCTTTTCACTTGCTTCTTGGAACTCTCCTCTTTTGCCTTAAATGGTTTGAAATTTCCTTTCATTTTCTTGACAGTTGCCAGTCTCATTAGAGCCGGGCTCCCCTCCAGACATTATTTCTGGTTTCCCATAGCTTAGTTTTGCTTCTCTAAATCTTTCCAACTGTACACCTGCTTCTTAGGGAAATTTGTTTTCTTTATGAGGATCATTGTAAAATGGGTGCTCTTCATCACTCAGTCAAATGCAGAACCTCATACATTGGCCCCTTACAGGAATCCTCCAGAACCTCCAAAATTTTAGTAAACCATTACTGTGGCTTCTATATTATTTTGGAAGATAAAAAAAAACAATAACATTATTCCTGTGGCCAGATAAAAATATTTTGTTCTGAGAGTTAAGGTTTTTAAGTACATATATTAACGAACATTTAAAAGATATTTGTATTAGGTGCCGGTGGCACACACCTGTAATCCTAGATATTTAGGTGGCTGAGATGTGAGAGTCAAGGTTTGAAGCCAGCCTGGGCAGAAAAATCTCCAACTTAAATCACAGAAAAAGCCAAAAATAGCACTGTGGCTCAAGTGGTAGAGAGTGCTAGCCCTGAGAAAAAGGGGCTCATGGACAGAGCCCAGGCCTAGAGTTCAAGCCTCAGGACCGGGAAAAAAATCCCTTAAAAATTTAAGCTAGGAAGCATATATATGTACATAAATATATATAGAAGAATATGTCAGTAAATTGTGTACAAGAATTTACATGGCCATAGTGTTATGTTGATATAAGCAATGGTAGTAGACAAAACAGTCCCCTACAGAAAAACTCAACTAAATATAGCCAGAATACTTGTTAGTACAAAATAGGTTAAATGTATATGATACATGTACAGTGGGATTCAATACTGCCGTTAGAAAGAATAAAGAGTATCTGTGAAGCTCTTTATTTTTTGGTGGTACTGAGGTTTGGACTTAAAGCTTTATACTTGATAGTCTGAGCCATGTCTTTAGCTCTATTTTTTTTGGCTGTTGAATTTTTAGGGTGGTGTCTCAGTTTCCATCTGGGCACACACTTCAGCCATTAATCTGCCTACTGTAGGCTTCCTGTCACTGCTGGGACATCGGGCATGCCACCATGCCCCGCTTCCTTTTAGTAGTAATAAGAATTTTGAGCACTTTTCTGCTTGGGTTGGCCAGGTGCCATGACTTTCCCAATCTCCAGCTCTCGTGTAGTTTTGGATGAGAGGCATGAGCTACAATAGCTGGCTGTGGGTTGGAATGTGGCCCCCTAACTTTTCTACCTCGGATGGCCTTGAGTCCTGATCCTCCTGTTCTCAGCCTCCCAAAGTATCTAAGATTACAGGTTGTAAGCCACCAGCACTCTGCTCTGGAAACTCCTTAAGAACATGCCATTAAAGACCAGTAATGTGTTTGTAAAATGCTCATATTCATACCCCAGAAGCACTGTGGTTTCGCATTAGGATTTGGATTAAAAAGATGGGGGAGTTTTCCTTTTTAACATATACTATGTTATATTGCTTAGTTTTTGAAAATGCAGTTTAATGTGTTAACACTTTAACCTGTGTTAATATATTCTTTAAACTCTTTCTTTCCTGCAAACTTGGCTCATGGGTTCTGTCACATCTCCCTCTCTTATCACTCTGGTTTGAGTGACTGAAGAATCAACCGTGATTCCTCTGTCCTTTCTGACATTCTTTTTTCCCATCCAGAGTTTATATTCAAGGATCAGAATACCTAGAAACCCCATTCATCTTTTCCTCTTCAGTATTGCTTTCCCTGTCCTGTCTTGATGCTTGGCCATTTATTTGTCGTGAAAGCCTAGGTAATACACTTCCTTACCCTTGTCTCTTCATGCGTAAGGTGGTAATGGCATATGGAGGGGAGGGTGGCTGTTGTAGAATTAGGCAAGAAGTTAAGTCTGTTGCACATACCTATTCAATTTTCCTCTTGTTCTGCAGAGTATTTTCCTATTATTGGTATGTTCTCTAATTCATGCTACATGCCACTACCAACTTAATTTATGAAAATATATTTTGACCATGGAATCCCTGAGTCTGTCTTGGAACACTTAGTATCATGATGGCTGGAGAACAGTGAGTGAGGTGAGGATCTTAGAGAATTGGCTCTTGGCTTCCTGCTGTGGTTACCATGAATCTGTGCTAGCAGTTAGGAGGAAAAGTTATAGACCAACTCCTTCGTTCCCATTCTTGGGACTCTTCTGTCAATGTTCTATGCTCTAATTCAAGTAGGAAACAGGGGAAGCCCCTCCATCCGTACTCAAGATGTTGTATCATTTAGTTCTGCCCTCTCAAGATCTTGTATTAACTATTTCTATCTAGTACATTTTCTTTCCTATTTTTCCTCAATTTAAACTGTAAGTCAATCCAGTCCTCTACTGTCCTTTCCATGTTTGTTTTCAAAATGGAAAACTGGGCCAGGTGTGGTGGCTTACACCTGTAATCCTAACTACTCAGGAGGTTGAGATCTGAGGATCACAGTTCAAAGCCAGTCTGGGCAGAAAAGGCTATGAGACTGTCATCTTCAATGAACCACCAGAAAACTGAAGTGATACTGTGGCTTAAAATGGAGTGCTAGCTTTGAGGAAGAGAGTTCAGGGATAGCACTCAGGTCCAGAGTTCAAGCCCTCGAACGGACAAATTAGATAGATAGATAAAATTTTTATGGAGATATAGAGGGTAAAAAAAATCAAAATCCCTTTCCATTACCCCATTTTATATTTCAATGTCCAAAGCTAGTCTAGAATCAGTTAAATTTTTTAAAAAGTTTCTTGTCATTAGACTTACATGATAACACTATGATAACATTTTGATATATGTATGTAAGCAATATTTTAATATATATATGTAAGAAATACTAATATCATCTTTGTCAGTGGTTCTTGTGGGTGTGAGGCAGAAATGCTATGCTGTGGATGTGCTATAGGCTTATGGATATTGCTGTGTTTACCATTGGGCCAAGAGGCTGGAAGCCAGAGCAGCCAAGTGTTTTTAAAATGCTCCCAGAGCCAAAGTTTGGGAAACAGATGCTACTTGGCACAGTCAGGTGTTTAGGCCCTGGGCTCTGTCCTTACTGCCATGGGCCACTCATGGGTCTTCCTAATTTATGTGTGTGTGTGTGTGAGCCATGGGCTCACCTTCCCTGGGTGATGCTGATTTTGAGCTCCTGTCTCTTTCCTACATAGAGCATGTCCCAGGAGCCTCTCTACTTCCTGAGCTCCAGCTATAATCATTGTGTGGAATGATTGTTTTTTTCCAGTCCTGGGCTTGAGCTCAGGGCTTGAGTACTGTCTTTGGACTTTCTCAAGCCTAGAGCTCTACCACTTGAGCCTCAGCACCACTTCCGGCTTTTTTCTATGTATGTAGTACCAAGTAATTGAACCCGGGTCTTCGTGCATGCTAGGCAAACACTCTACCACTAGGCCAAACTCTTTTTGTTGTTCCCTCAAAGTCCCAATTCTCATCTTACTCATTCTCCATAGTCTTTCCCATACACGTACTTTCCCATACACGTACAATTATTATACATGGTTATTGGACTGAATTGTTAGCTTATTTTTACACTCATTGAATTTCTTTTTTATTGTTGGGATAATGTATAGAGGGTTTAGTTACATTTGTCAGGTAGTAGGTGCATTACTTCTCACACATTGATACCCCCTCTCATTATACACTCATTGAAATGTGTATTATGTGGTATCTAGACAATGTCAGGTGGATTAAATGGACACATTGGTTATTTCCTTTTTTAAAAAAATAAGTATAGGGTGTGACCTTTTGTTATGAACATAACCAGCTATGACAACACTCTTTCTACAAGAAATCACTTGTGCCTCCGAGTTTGATTTATGAGGTCTTGCTGTATGATGTCAGCCACTCTAAGTGTAAGGACCTCTTGTTCCAGTGTTTCCTTTATAATCATTGGATATTTTAAAATTCATTATACAGTGACTCAATAGGTGAATATTGCCAGCTTTAATGTGTTCTCTACTGGGTAATTAAAATTTTAGGAACAAGAGAGAGGCATAAATCATGAACGAGTGGCTATGAAAAGGAGTGAAAATGAAATGAGAATTACATAATAATTGACTTACAATCTTGTCTGCAGTTTTGAAATACCAGCCCAGGGCCATGTAGTTGTCAGGCAGGTCACAGACAGGTGACTGCCATTGTCATGTCCTCCGTTTAATATGTGATTTATATATACTTGTTTGTTTTTTCTTTTTTACTTTACAAACAATTTTAAGTATTCTAAATTGTAGGGCTCTTTTTCCTTTTTTTCTTTTCATATATATTGGCAAAATAGAAAGGAAAGTTACCAAGGAAAACACATCCACTGATTTGTATGTACTTGTGATCAGGACTATTTGGCTTTGCTTTCAAAACAAGAAATCTAGGCTTTTCTTCAACATTGAAAAATGCTTTTCTGTGACACTTTTAATCCAAGCTAACCCTGTAAGGAAAGGCAGTCAGAGGACAGGCTGCCAGGAAGTCTGTCATTAGACCATCTTGGATACATAATTCAAACTCGTTATCAATTCCAAATTTCATCTTTTGGATTTTTTTCTTTCCTGTTTTGTGGAGTCTAGAAAACATTTTAAGTTCAATCTTCTCCGTTTGTCCTTTCACTTCCTAAAATAACATTGTGATAAAGACTCAACTGATATACCTCTTCTGAGCATGCCATTGAGACATTAGATGAGACTAAGCAAAGGCTAAGACTCCTTAGGTAGCCCTTTCCTGGTGGCCAATGTTTCTTTTTTGTTTGTCCATTTATTTATTTATTTTTTGGCCAGCCCTGCGCCTTGAACTCAGGGCTTGAACACTGTCCTTAGGCTTTATCAAGGCCAGTGCTCTACCACTAGAGCCACAACACCACTTCTAGCTTTCTTCTATGTATGTGGTACCGAGGAATCGAAACCAGGTCTTCGTGCATGCTAGGCAAGCACTCTACCACTAGGCCAAACTCCCAGCCCCTTTCTCTTTCTTAACACACTCTCTCTCCCTCTGTCTCTCTTTCTCTCTGAACACATGTATGTGGTATGTGTGTGGTATGTGTGCATTTTTAAATTCACACTCTCGGGTTGGGATGTAGCTTAGTGGCAAAGAGTACAACATCCTAGGGTTCAATCCTCAATACCAAAAAAGACAAAAAAATACAGAGAAAATTATTCACATTCTCATATTCCAGTTCTTGGACATCTTTTTTCCCCCTCTGTCTTATAAGGGGAGTAGTTTTCACTCCAGAGAACATGAACTGGATAGGTGAACTTCCAGAGTAACCTTATCTATTTTTAAAGGATTGGTGATAGATGATTTCCTTCAACAAAAATTCTGTTGTGGAGAATGCAGATGATTTTCTCAACAAAAGTTCTGCTGTGGAGACTGCCTTTTTTCCTATAGATGAGACCTCAGGAGGAGTTGAAGGGCACTTGAGATCACAAATGTGTGATGACCACATAGATGAAAATCAAGATGAAAGGAGCCAGGGATCCTGAACCATGAATACACCATGCTAACACCAATAAAATAGTCTTAGGTTTGTGTTGAATGATACTACCTTCTGTTTTCTTTCTTAGATTGTTTATAAGTTGTAAGTTAGGGTCATTAATTCATAGTTTTGAAGAAATGTCAAGAAAATGTTCCATGTTGAATAGTTAGCTCATTGGAAACGACTCTGTATTTAAACACGTAGCCTTTTCTCCTCAGGAAGTTCTGGGTAGTTGTGATTTCAAATCTTCTCCATGGTTCCTGCAAGTACATATGAACTTGTAATGCTCTGTATTTCTCCTTTATGACTGGGGAAAATTCTGCATGGTTACACAGCTGCTGGGGTAGATAAATTTGCTGCAAATAACTGAAACTCTATATCCATTAGGTTTTAGTATAGGAAAAAGCAGTGTCTCATGGAACTGAAATACTCAAATCTAGATTTCAAGGATGATTTTATTGATTTGGATTTTATTTCTTTGAAAGTTTTCTTGGCTCTGATTTCCTCTAGTGTCCATCACCAACTTGACTATTCATTGATTCTCATTGAAATTTTAGTGGGATCCATGATGAAGTAGTTAAAAGATAACCTTTCCCTCAGAGCTGGGCATGACCCCTCCATAGGACTGGTGACAGGATTTGAACAGAAAGCAGAGATTAGGTACTGCTTCCATTATATTTTTTTGCATTGCAGAATTTGAACATGGCAATTAGATTTTTTTAAATGATGGGATTGGTTTTCTTTTCTTTTTCTTTTTTTTTTTTTAGCTTAGGGCTTTAATTCTGAGCCTGGCCGCTGTCCCTGAGCTCTTCAGCTCAAGACTCCCACCCTACCCTTGAGCCTCAGTACCACTTGGAGTTTTCTAGTGGTTAATTGCAGATAAGAGTCTCATGGTCTTTAGTGCCTGAGCTGGCTTTAAGCCATGATCCTCAGATTTCAGCCTCTTAATTGGCTAGGATTATAAGGGTAAGGCACCACTCCTGACTGGTTTTCTTTTAAGATTTTTCTGCCTCACAGCTTTGAGCCCACCCTAGCCCTCTTTTTTTTTAATTTTAAATTAATTTTTGAATAAGGTCTTGAATTTTGGTCTGGGGGCTGGCTTTGGACTGTGATTATCTATTGACTCTCAGTTAGCTGAAATCATAGTCAAGAGCCACTGTACCTGGCTTATTGATTGAGATTGGATTTCCCTGTTTTTGTCTGGGTTAGCCTTGAACCATGATCTAACCAATTAAAGACTTGAGCCATCTACAGCCAAATGGATGTTGATACCTCTGAAGAGAAAATGATCTGAATTCTATACATTAAGGTAGCTAGAAGGGTCTGAGTGTGGTAGTCTCCTGTGGTAGCCTTGAATTTCATTATGCCCTAGCTGTACTATGAGGGAATGTCTCTCCACTATTATTTTGGATCTCTATAGAGTAATGAATGAGGACCATGAGAGTCTGTTAGTGTTTTGATAGATTTCAAAAGTCAATACTATTTTTATAATAATACTTTGTCAGGTACTTTGAGTGTAGCTTAGTGGTACAGAACTTGTCTAGCATGCCTGACACCCTGGGTTTGATTGCTCAGTAAACAGAAAAAGCCAGATGTGGTGCCGTGGCTCAAGTGGTGTTGCTAGCCTTGAAGCTCAAGGATAGTGTTCAGTCTGAGTTCAAGTCCCAGGACTGGCAAAAAATACTGTCGGGTTAATTATAGTCCCTTGACCCCCATGAGATTCACATCCTAATTTTTGGATGTACTAATAGGGAAAGGGACTTTGCAAATACAATTTAATAAAGGTCTTGACATGGAAAGGTATCTCTGGATTTTCAGAGGGGTGCAATAAAGTCACAGGATTTTTGAAAGAGGGAAATGGAGAGTACTATCCGAGATCCATTACTAATGGTGAAGGTGGAGGAGTCCCAAGCCAAGAGGAGAGGGCACCCTGAGGTGTTGGAAAAGACAAGGAAATGAGCTCTGCTCCTGAGCCTCCAAAAGGTATCCACCCTACTGCCACCCCGATGTTAGCCTGCTGAGACTGATTTGGACTTCTGACCTCCAGAAGTGCAAACAAATAAACTTATATTGTTTTAAGCCATTAAGTTTGTGTAACTTCATTATAGTAACAAAGTAGTATAAACATTTAGATCTATTTCACTCTGATTCTCTCCCAGCGTTTTTTGCAAATGCTTGGTGGATGACAACAGATCGAATGCACTAGATATGAGAAACTGGCTGTCTTCTATTTACTAGTCTAGAAAAATAAAACAAGATTATTGTCTTTACCAATTTTTTATTTAGGCCCTAGAGGCTGTCCCTGAGCTTCTCTTGCTCAAGGCTAGCAAGAGATGAGTCTCATGGATTTCCTGCCTCGGCTGCCATCTTGAGGTCTCAGCCTCCTGAGTAGTTAAGAATATAGGGGTGAACCACAGGTTCCCACATATCACTATCTTTTGGTTTTATATTTTGGGAAATTCAGATTTTTTAATTTAAAGCTATGCTGTTTACACTAATCTTATAGAGGATTTTGAATTGTTGTCTTAAATGAAGTAATCATTTTAAACTACTTTGAAATCTACAATATGACAAACATTGATAACTGTGAACCACATAAGTAAAGATTCTTTGTAGCTTTCAGCTTTTGTTCAAGGCTAGGGCTCTATCACTTTGAACCACAGTGCTACTTCCAGTTTTTTCTCTTTTCTTTTCTTTCTTTCTTTCTTTTTTTTTTTTTTTTTTTTTTGTGGGTAATGGGGCTTGAATTCCACCTGGGCGTTGTCCCTGAGCTCTTCAGCTCAAGGCAACCGCCCTATCCTTGAGCCAAACCCCATTTCCCATTTTCTAGAGGTTAATTGGAGATGAGTCTCAGATTCTTTTGTTCATGGGCTGGCTTTGAACCTTGATCCTCAGATCTCAGCCTCCTGAGTAGCTAGGATTACAGGTGTGAGTCACCATGCCTGCACTTCCAGTTTTTTCTGAGTAGTTTACTGGAGATAAGAGTCTAATAGCCTTTCTTGCCCAGTATGGCTTCAAATCACAGTCCTCCTGAGTAGCTAGGATTACAGGTGTGAGTCACCATGCCTGCACTTCCAGTTTTTTCTGAGTAGTTTACTGGAGATAAGAGTCTAATAGCCTTTCTTGCCCAGGATGGCTTCAAACCACAGTCCTCAGATCTCAGTCTGTTGAGTAGCTAGGATTATAGGACTGAGCCACCAGTGCCCAGCTGCCTTCAATAATTTTTAAGGGCATAAAATGATTCTCAGACAAGATAATTTGAGAATGGCTGTTTGAACAGAAGTCATATGTTTAAATACTGCCATAGAAATTTTAGATCACCAATTTCCCCTCAAAACATCAAGTAGAGTCAGGCACTGGTAAGTCACATCTATCTGCTAGATACTCTGGAGGCTGAGATCTGAAGAATTACATACAGTTCAAAGCCAGCCTGGGCAGGAAAACCCATCAGATTCACGTGCAATTAACCACCAAGAAAAATCAGAAGTGGAGCTGTTGCTCAGGTGGTGTCAGCTGTCAATGAAAAAAAAAATGCCAAGGGCCAGTGCCCACACCATGAGTTCAAGTTCCCATTACCTGCCCCCCCCCCCCACACACATAAACACATCAAACATTAAGCAGGAGTGCCAGATTCACTCTTAATAAGCCAATGTAGAATGATAAAACAGTCAGTGTTAAGCCCCCGGGCAGTGGAGCTAGGGGTGGCTCAATCTCAGTCAAAATATGTGGTTCTATCTCGTGGGAAGAAGAGCATATGTTTGCCGTTTTAGTTAGCCAATGATGTCCAATACCATAGAAAATGAGATATTCCACTGTCAGGCTCTGAGGGAAGCATTCACTTAATTCTTACAACCACCCAGTACTCTTCCTTATTACAGAGCACGATACACTTCCTGTCATCACTTCAACTCAAATATACTTGAGGACGGTTTTAGTGTTGAAAGTTCCTAATCTTTTTTCCTGTTATTCTGAAGATTTTGACTGACACATTACCATTAGTCTAAGGAGACCACGGGCTCTGGCATCAGACAGATTTATTTAACTCACAGTGTACTTAGATTTTGACTGAGACTCTGACTGAGCAAACAGTCATCTAACTTATATGATGTTCTTGATAAGTCCCCATGGCATTTGTTACTGGGATGAAACCCGTGTTCTGGTTCAGCTAAATAAATAATGCAAGTCCATAGTTCACACAGCTTCTTTAGACTTCAATACATTTCTTTGGAAAAAGGTTGGGCTGTTAGATTTCTGGCCCCTCTCCTCCAGACTCCAGATGGCACCAAGTGTTGTGGGACTGGCTGGCGAGAGGCAGGCCTTGGAGGAGGAAGTGCCATGAGCCACATCCAGTTCCCAGATGTCTGGCCAGTGTCTGCAGCTGAGGAGGGAGAGCCCTTTCTTCTCTCAGCATGGCTCAGTCTTCTCTTCCCTAACACCCCTGCCCTGCTTGGCTGGCATGGTACCTGAGGACACCTCACCCATGGATGCTTTGGCAAATTTCCCAGCTAGACTTCATGCCACATTTTCCACCTGAGACTAAAATCCCTCAGGGGAACTAAAGTGTAGCTCTTCTCCTGGTCAGCTGTGCTACTGTAGGAATTCTCTTCAACATGGCTGCCTTCACATGACAATGCCTAAGGTGACTGCCTTCTCAAGGTCCTCAACACAAAACAGGGCTGACACTGCGCCTTGTCTACTCCTCCTCCTCTCAAGGTCCAGAGAGGGACCAAACATGGGACATGTTCCTCTCCTCACCCTGAGTATTGAACTCTTGCTTTTCCCATTATAGATTAGCGAGAGGGGGAAAAAGCAGAACTTCTCTGTGTTATGCAGCCCTCTCCTCTATAAAAGTCACAGAAAAATATTCAAGACAGCATTCTTTTGTTTTCTCTTGTGCTGGCAGTGCGGCTCAAACTCAGGGTCTCAAGTTCACACGTGGCTTTTTTTGCTCTTGACTGTCAATCTACCACTAAGCCATGCCTTGACTTCTGACTTTTGCTGGTTAATTGGAGATAAGAGTCTCACAGACTTTTCTGCTTGGGCTAGCTTTGAACTGTGATCCTCAGAGCTCAGCCTTGTACAGGGAGCTAGGATTGCAGGCAGGAGCCACTGGTGCCTGGTTTTTATGTTATTTTATGATGTGATTGTTGCTCAGTGTAACTAAAAATCTGGGACCCTCCCCGCCTGCCTCCCCCCCCCCCCGCCCCGACCCAAATGCACAAAGATCTTTGCTGTTTCTTCTTGGGCCCCAATCCTTATCTCCATTTCCCGCAAGACCGTGCTTACATTTTCTCTGAGAACCACTGCACAGGCATAGTTAATTCCTTCAGTACCCACAAGTCTACTTGGTTGACTTTTTAAACTTTTAGGTGATGCTCACATTGCATAAAATTAACAATTGTAAATAGAATTACAATGACCTTTAGTACATTCATCATGTTTGGTTACCATCTCTGATTCTAAAAGATTTGTATTTTACCACTCTCAAAGGAGATTCCATACCCATTATCAGCTCCTGTCCATTTCTCCTTGCCTGGGCCCCCTGGAAGCCCTCTATCTGATTTCTATCTCTATTAATTTACATACTTTGGATATTTTAATTGAAATTGCACAATATATGACTTCAAATTCACTTAAAGTAACATTTACAAGGTTCATCCATGGTACAGCAGGTATCAGGATTTTGTTTTCTACATTTGAATAATCATTACATATACCATAATTTGTTTATCCATTTATCAGTTGTAGGACATTTGCATTCCCACTTTTTTATATATGTTTTTATTGTAATTAATAGAAGGGTTATATTATATTTGCCAGATAGAAGGTGCATTAATTCTTCTTTCTTTTTTTTTTTTTGGCCAGTCCTGGGCTTGGGCTCAGGGCCTGAGCACTGTCCCTGGCTTTTCTCAAGGCTAGGGCTCTACCTCTTGAGCCACAGCATCACTTCTGGCTTTTTGCTGCGTATGTGGTACCGAGGAATCAAACCCGGGTCTTTGTGCATGCTAGGCAAGCACTCTACCACTAGGCCAAACTCCCGGACCTGTACTCCCACTTTTTGAGCAATTTTTTGTTTGTTCTTTTGTTGGTCATGGGGCTGAAACTTTGGGTCTGGGCACTGTCCCTAAGCTCTTCAGGTCAAGGCTAGTGCTCTACCACTTGAGCTTCAGCACCACTTGTGGTTTTCTGGTGGTTAATTGGAGATAAGAGTCTCATGGACTTTAGTGTCAGGGCTGGCTTTGAAATGTGGTCTTTAGATCTCAGTCTCCTGAGTAGTTAGGATTATAGGCATAAGCCACTGCATCCAGCATATGTTTAATTTTTTTTAGAAATTGATAAACTATTTTATTCAGTGATATATAATACACAAGGCTTCCAATTTCCTAATATCCTTGTTAACATTTATTTTTCATTAAAATTATACAACTATCCTACTGTATAGGAAGTCATTTTTCAGATTGTGGTATTGATTTGCATTCCTCTAAACTAATGACGATACTAGATCCTTACCAAATATTTTTTCTGTTATTCTAGACACTGCCTTTTACTCCTTTATGGTACATTTTGATGAACAAGTTTTTATCTTTCATGAAGTCTGACTTTTTTTTTCCTTTTGTTGCTTGTCCCTGTGATTGCATATCTAGGTATCCAGTGAAAAAATGGAAAGTCATGAAGATTTTTCCCTTGATTTTGTTGATGAATTAAAAATTTTAGTTCTTACTCAAAATGGATCAAGGATACAAATGTATTTTTTGTTATATGGTATATAGTGAGGGTCCAAATTCCCTACTTTTGTCTGCTATTGTCTAGGTGTATCAGCATTAAAAGACTGTTGTCACTCCACTGAAAGTTTTTAATACCTCGTCTAAAGTCAGGTACTCTTGGCTTTTGTACTTTCTTTACTGAAAACCAAACCAAATTGAAGCCCATCCACTATACTCAGCACATCTAGCTCAAATCTGTCTACAGCAATCCTTATCAAAGGTTAGCAGTGTATGTAGTTGATGCCTCTATCAATTCTCATCTGGACTCTAAAGTGTTTTCCTGATGGAGTTTCTCTTTCTTCCCTTGATTCTTTTCCTTTTCTTTTTTAAAATTTTCTTGCCAGTTCTAGGGTTTGAATTCAAGGCCTGAGCATTGTCCTTGGGTTTTCTCAAGACTAGAGCTCTATCACTTGAGCCACAGCACCACTTCTGGCTTTTTTGCTATGTATGTAGTACCAAGGAATTGAACCTGGGTCTTGGTGCATACTAGGCAAGCACTCTACCACTAGGCCAAACTCCCAGCCCCACTTCTTGCTTTTTCTATGATTTAATTGAAGATAAGAGTGTCATAGACTTTCCTACCCTGGCTGGCTTCAAACCACGTTCCTTAGATCTCAGCCCTGGAAATAGCGAGGGTTGCAGGCAAGAGCCATTGGCACCTGACCTCTCTGATGATCCTTATCAGTCCTCGAAGGAGCTACCAGAAGCATTTTCTAACCTACATTTCCTCTTGCTTCAACCATAAATTCAAAATTGTTAATAACCCCCAAACAGCAGGTTTTGCCCCTGCAGTATCCTCCCCTCCCACCTGCCCCCATCCCATGCCCTTCAGATGGTTACATACCAGCTTCTTAGACTTCTTGATGTTTCTTAACCCAAACTCTTTACCAACTTCCTTTTCGTGGGAATAATAACTTCCCACTCTTCTCTACTTAGCTGCTATTCATCCTCCCGCTCTGGGCTTACAATGATACTTTACATCTCTCTCCCTGATCCTTGCACTTTTCTTTCCTCTCTCTTATCTTAAGGTCTAATCACTATTTATTCATGCTTCTTTACAATGCTATGATTATTTTGTGTGTTCACTAGGCCTCCTATGTCTAGTCATATAAAAATGCTTGTTGAGCGAGTAATGCACAATAATGAATAATGCTTGTTGTCTTGTCAATACCTGCAAGACAAGAGAGTTGGGTTTGTTTATTCTGCAACAATTTATTAAACATTAGTTGAATGCCTAGTGGCACTAAATACTTGGAGTAAAAGAAATAACCTGGCTCATGAAATTGTAATCCCTCTGTATATCACCTTTATAATAACAATTAAAAAATTGGTGTATGAGTTAAGAACTTCTGCCCTTGAGGAAGTCCCAGTCAGAAAGTGGAGTAACTACCTGATGGACACCAAAATATCAGATACTAATTCTCCCTGGAACCTGTAAATGTTATCCTCATTTGGTAAAAGGGTCTTGACAGGTGTGATTAAGAATCTAGGGAAGAGAGGTTATACTGGATTAACAAGATGGACCTCAGTTTTATCACATGAATCTTTGTTAGAGGGAACATCAGGAGATTTCATACACACCTTGAAGAGGATCATGTAATGACAGAGATTGGAATGACGTGATCATAAACAAAGGAAGGTCAGCAGCCCCCAGAAACTGGTAAAGGCAGGATCTTGCATTTCAGTGTTTCTGGACAGATAGTGTCCTTTTGATATCTTGGTTTAACCCAGTGCTATTGATTGCTTATTTGTAGTCCCCTGAACAGCGAAAGAATACATTTCTGTTGTTTTAAGCCATCTAGTTTGTAGTATTGTATTACAGCAGCTGCAGGAAACTAATCTAGAAAGTGCTGTAAGAAAATCTTGGGAAACATTGTAAACGGAGATAAGCATCAACGTGGCTGCGGAGGAAAGAGCTGCAGGAGGGGTCTGAGAGGAATCTGTGAGCAAGGGACATTGAACAGGCCCTTAAAACACAAGCGATCATCATCCTGGTTGCAATGGGGTCAGTGTACAAAAAGACCATTCCCGAAGGACCCGCAGTGGGTGTGAGGGCCTGGAGGCACATGGAGTATTCATGGGAACAGACACCTAGGGCCAGTTGGAGATGAGGTGTATGGAGAAGAATGATGGGAAATAAGGAAGTAGAGAATCAGTTTGTGACTAAGAGAATCTCAGGTCAAGATAATGGATTCAACTCTTTTATTTTGTAAGTAAGTCATAGGAAACATAAGGTAATGAAGGGATAACTGGCTTGTGAATTCAATGTTCTAAGGATAAATACAACTGAATCTTTGCCACTAGGTAGCTTAACACTACATGGGAAAAGAAGAAAGCAAGCAAAGGCATACTCTACCCAAATACTTGATCTAAGGCTGTGACACTGATCCAAGGTGATAACCTGAGGTAGTGGCAGTAGGGACAGAGGAATGGCACTAACTGGACAGCATCTCCTTGGCACATACTGCAGGAGCTTCAGATTTACAAAGCACAAGATGTAGGAGAGGAAGGACTCAAGAATGGATGATAATTTAAGCTTTTCAAGCTGAGAAATAAATCATTAATAGAATTGGTGGGGGATAGGGGTCCAAGTGTCTAGTTCTGATTAAGTTAAAGAAGCTGGAGCAGTAGCCAAGTAGAGAACTCCAGAAAGATATCTACAAGCATCTGTTGAGAGTGTGTTCTAAGGCAGGTCTGGAAAACCTCAGCAAGGGATGAAACTCAAAAGACATAAAAGGGAATGAGGAAGCAGATGATAAAAGGACCAAGGTGAGATCCTTGGCCAGCACCAGAACTGGAGAACAAGGTGTGCAGCTGGTATAATGTCAATTTGAATGAGTTTTCTACAGTCCAAGTGTTGACAGCTTGGTTAAATTCTCATTATTTGAAAGACTTTGAGATTCCTTAAAAACTAGTATTGTCCCCAGGCCAACGAATCTGGCAGTTTATATTTGTATGACGACTGACTGTCTGGGGTCCCACCTGAGAATAACACTGCAATCTAGTTAATCAGAACAGCCACGTCAATAACCAAACCCTTAATACATCATTAAACAATTAATCCAGTGAGCACATAATGATTTGATGAATTGGTTGATCATAATGAAAATGGAAATGTCCCTTTGTCCAGCAGTTGGATCAATTCGTCACCATTCCTTGAGATAAGCATTTTGCAGTTATGAACAAATTAGCAATTACCATGAAGCTATATAAGTCTGTTTAAATTACTGAGCATCATAACTCATTAACCTCTTGAGACCTCATTGCATTCTTAGTGTTATTAGTGGACTTGAGGCATGAGCAAGGGAGTGGGAAACAAGGAAAGAAAGAAAGGACAGAATGTAAGACAGAAGGAAAAGAAAGGAAATTGTGGGGGAAATGAAGGAGAAAACAAGGGGAAAGGATAAAGTAAGTATCAAAAATGTAAGTTTGTCTGAATTTGTTCCTAAAGGTAGGATGAATTAGTCCCAGCAACCACACAAGAAAGCAGCTAGAAGGTACATCTAAGTGTGTTGATGTTAAATCTAGGCTCTGATTATATTTTGAGGTTTTGGGCTTGCTACCTTACTTGGGCTTCATATCCCTTATCTTAAGAGGCAGCACAGATAGAAGTAGAGACCCATGTTTCTGAAACCATGTTTAAATCTTGATTTTGCCAGGTAAGAGCTATATGACCTCAGACAAGTTACTTAACCTCTCTCTGACCTGGTGGCTTAACCTCTCTCTGACCTAGTGTCTTCATGTTTTAAAGTGAGAGAACAAAATAGAATGTCCTTTATCAAGCTGTTGTGCTCATAAATGAGTCAATACTTGCAAAGCACTTAGAACATTGTGCTTCATAATGTTGTTATCTATTAGCTATAAAATTGTAACAATTAACTTGTAAAATATTTGTAAAATGTTCCTAGCACAATACCTGGCTTACAGAAGGTGCACATTACGCTGTGACTTCCCTTCCCTCTGTTCCTCAAATGTCCTAAGGGTAGGTGATGATAGAAGAATGGCTGATCTTTAACTCCACTGAGCCCAGAGAATTCACTTGGCTCTGGACCAAACAGATGGGGTTTATTATATTAGGTTGGTTTTTTTTTTCTTAAAGCAATTTTCAGGATAGCTATACAAGGTCTGATATGTTCATCGTTAACTTTGAGCCTCCATAGCTCCCCACTTTGAAGGGTAAACTTGGCATATGCCTGGCATGCTGATTAAAACCATACCCAAAGAGAGATCTAAGAGTGCCGAAACAAGTCCTTGCTGGTTGAGGTTCCAAAATGGGAATCACCGTACTGTTCATCCTTTTTTTTTTTTTGTACAAATTAAGCACAGAATTTGGTATAAAAGAGCAAAACTACTGCTGTGTACAAGTACTTAAAGTTTTTTTAATTAAAAAAAGAGCAAAGCAAGAGTTTTAGTTCCTTTCCTAACTACTGGATATAGACACCATGTGTGTGCATATGCATACACGCACACACACACACACACACACACACACATTTTTTACAACTTAATAGCTGCACAACACCATGTGTATGACTGAGGAGAAAAAAATCTATCCTTTTCATGTTTAGCATATTTCTTTCAACCCAAAAATGAAACATAGGGCAGGTATAATCCTAAACAGACACATCCATGAACAAATACAGAGAACTTGGCCTTGAGATTTTACTCCTATCCCAAAAGTGTCGTGAAGACCCGGTACTTTCTCTTTGTCGAGCATCCAGATCACTTCCTTCTCCTGAGAATTCATATTTATTTTTTACTGCCTTACTTAGGTGACTTTAACTACCCACGGTAGCTAATATGTTCCTCTGGTACCTACAGATGAGGACAACACTAAGTCTATAGAGGAAGAAAGGTAGGATAGATGAGACAAGGAAGTTAAGATAATTAAATATTATCTCAGTGGAACCTTAGCAAATCTTCAGCTGGGATCTATAATCCTAGCTACTTAGGAGGTTGAGATCTAGGGACTGAAGTTCAAAGCCAGCCTACATAAAATCCATGAAATTCTTTTTTCTTTTTTGCAGTCCTGGCCTTGAGCTCAGAGACTGAGCACCTGTCCTTGGGCTTTCTCAAAGCTAGAGCTTTACCGCTTGAGCCACATCACCACTTCCAGCTTTTGCTATGTATGTGGTACCAAGGAATGGAACTCCTGTCTTCCTTCAGTCTAGACAGCCACTCTACACTAGGCCTTACTCCCGGCCCCAAGTCCATGAGACTCTTATCTCCAATTAACTACCAAAAAGCCAGAGATGGATCTGTGGCTCAAAGTGGTAGAACAATTTTTTTGAACACAAAAGCTCAGGGACAGCACAAAGGCCCTGAGTTCAAGGCCCAGGACTTGCAAAATAAAAAGGGCCAGACTCAGGCATTAAAACTAAGAAATAAATATGAAAAAAATCCCTCTGACCACACCTACCTTGAGATGTTAAGTTACAACATGAGAGACATACACGAGCAATCTACATTGCCTTCTCTGAAGAAAAAGCATTTTTTAAAAGCTGGAAAGTTTTATGACAGGTAAAGAGAGAAAGGTTGGAAGTCATACCTAACAAAAGGAAGTCCTAAAGCCACATATTATTCTTGTGCTTCAGGTGAGCCTAGATGTCAACTCCATGTTTTAGGATAGTAAATAGCCATCGTGCTAGCCCCCCAGAACCATAGTCTAAGGAATTAGAAGTTGCCAGAGAACATGACCATGTGTGTCCTCCAACTTCAGAAAATATAAAGCCTCAGAACTGGTGCTGTGGCTCAAGTGGTAGAACATACCTTGAGCTAAAGAAGCTCAGGGACAGTGCCCAAGCCCAGAGTTTAAGCCCCAGGAACACACACACACACACACACACACACACACACACACACACACACACACACACACACACACACACACACACACACACCCTATTAAGACGAACCTCTTCCTGCTTAAGGAGCAGGAAATGTTTCTCTACCCTCCCTTTTTTCATCTTTTTTTTTCTCCTTTATCCTGTTACATTAAAATAAAGCCTTAGAAAACATCTACCTGTTTGTCAGACACCCTGATGACATGCTTTTCCTGAATGGAGCTAAGGGATTGTGATTTTATATGGGGATTGGGAAGCTGAGAGAAACCTCTCATCTTTCCTCCATAGTACACTGACAAGAGTAGAACACAGATCTAGAGTTTGAATCCCATCTCCACCACCTTTGAGGGTATAAATTGCCCAATTTTTATACCTTGCTCCTTGCCTCATCTTTCTTCATCTCTGAAATAGGGTCTTTTGAGGCCCTAACACAACTAGTGGGGATTAAGATGACTCAAAGTGGTATCCCAGGTTGTGACTCATGATAAACAGGCAATAAACTGTTGTTGTTCTTAATAACTCAGGATGAGGGCCCAATACCAAGTAGACTGCTTCAGAAAAACTCTTTTGCCTACAAGCCGTACATGAACAGCCTCCATCCACCCTGAGAAGGAGAAACATAACAACGTGCTAATCACATAGGCTTTACTGTGTCCTGGGTTATTCTTCCTGTCTTGCTGTCAAAGGTCACATCTCAATTGGCTTAAAACCCCTGTTGAGACTTGGTTGCTAACTATCAGTCTTTCCCTCTTGGTATGTAGAAGCCCAAACAGTCCAAGGGGTGTGAGATACCCTGAGGAAACATTTTCCAGAGATTAATTGCAAGGAGGAGATGTGCACACTTGCCAAAGTAAGCAGGAGGCAGGTCATGATGAATCTGTTATGCACTCATTCCTACTCATCCCCTCATCTGTGAAGATTTAGGAGCATCTCTTCTCTCTTACCAGTGGCTCTGCATTAACCTGGGTGGCATCAAAGTCTAGAGATTTGGACTTAGGGGATGTAGGAAGAGCCTGAGGGAACAGAAAGGGAGATACTTAGATGGCATCTAAGGACATCACAGCAAGTAGGTCACAAGCTCCATGGAACCAGTCTCTATTCCAGAGACTGAGAGGATCATGGTCTGAAGCCACTCGGGCAGAAAAGTGCAAAATAGTCATCAAAATACCCATCAAAAACAAAGGCAGAGTGTGTGGTTTAAATGACAGAGCTCCAGCTCAGCAAGCAAGCTGAGCAAACAAAAGACCCTTACTTCAAGCCCCGTACCTGTGTGTGTAGACACACAGATCCTTGACTATCTCCCGTCTTTCCATACCCCATATTCTTCATGATCTTTGCCAAGGTAATGAATTAGACTAGAGATTTTATTTTCAGGAAAAGATCAATATTACCCTGCATAGAATGGATAGAGGATACCTCTGTCCTACTACTCTGCTCTTCACTGCCTAACAACTGTGGGAGGAAGTGAGGGTGGTGGCAGCCTGGAGCTTGTTTTTCCCTGGCCCAACTCTGTTCTCTTTCAACCATGTTCTTCCATTCTGCCCTAGATCTTGAGCATCAGTCAGCCTCATAATTTCAGCAGCTTCATGGAAGATTGCCTCCTTCTAAAGCCCAGGACCCATTTTCCTTTGTTTAGCTGACTCTTCTTATTTCCTCAGACTTTCCCTCCACCCCAAGTTGAAGTTAACTTCTGTTTTTCTTTAATGGTCCCATGCACTTAACATAATGTGAATTTATTTGTTTACTTCCTTTAATAAGATTTAATTTGGGGGGGCCTGGGAATTTAGCTTAGTGGTACAGTGCTTGCTTAGCCTGCACAAAGACCTGGGTACCACATACATAGAAAAAGCCAGAAGTGGTGCTGTGGCTCAAGTGGTAGAGGTCTAGCCTTGAGAAAGTCAAAGGACAGTGCTCAGGCCCAGAGTTCAAGCCCCAAGACTGGCAAAAAAAAAAAAAGACTTAATTTTTTTCACTGGCACCTAGCAACTGCACGTAGTCATGACATACAATGTGATATAGGCAGTACGATCCAATCAGGGTAACTACTTAGCTTTTCTTTTTCTTTTTCTTTCCTTCTTGTATGAGGCCAAGGGCTTGAATGCAGAGTCTGGATGCTGTCCTTGAACTTTTGTGTTCAAGACTAGTATTCTACAACTGAACTATAGCTCCACTTCTGGTTAGCTGGAGGTAATAATTTCCTGAACTTTCCTGCCAAGGCTGGCTTTGAACCCCAGTCCTCAAAGCTAAGCCTCCTCAGTAGTTAGGACTGCAGGCATGAGCCACTAGTACCTGGATCACTTATTTCTTTATATTGGCAGCATTCAAAATCCTGTCTTCTGGCTATTTGGAAATACATAGTAAAATCTTGTAAGTCATTTTTTTCTTCTATTTATTGCCAGATTCTCTCACTAAAAATCCAGAAGTGCTGGGACCATTTCTGCTTACTATATTATCTGAAGGCATATAGAAAACAAATCCTCTGTCTCTGTCTGTTTGTCTCTTAATAATACTTTTATAGGAAAAGAGGAACAATATTAGCCAGAATGCCTAGGTGGAGGATGGAGAGGGAGAGGGGGAGGGGGAGGGAGAGGGGAAGGGGGAGGGGGAGGGGGAGGGGGAGGGGGAGGGGGAGGGAGAGGGAGGCCTGATACAATGTGGAATGAATCTAATCTCCATTACTAGGGTGGGGAGGACCAAAGCAGGAAGATCACTTGAACTAGGAATTAAAGACCAGCCTCAGCAACATAGGGAGACCCATTGCAAAAAAACAACAACAAAAAACCCCTTTTCTGTCTCTTATCAATCTTAGTGATCTAGAGAAGAGACAATGAATGATTTTCTCAGGGGAAGTCTTGAACGCCATTGGCCCTAACTATTCTATGGAAGATTAATAAAGGCAGAGATAGATATCACAGCCCCATATCAGATGCATTCCTCCCAAAGCACTGAACTGGCCAAGAATGCAATGATCCCAATCCTGAAGCCAGTTCAGCATCATTTCTGAGATCGGAATCAATGCACAGCATGACAATGTATTATGATGTAGAGGTCATTTCCATCTCCACCACCACAGCATACTCCTCCTGGTATAAATCATCTGTCAATCTGGATAGCAACATAGGAGAAAGCTCAAAAGGGCAGATAGTTTGCCATGATTTAAAAAAAAGAAAATGTAGGAGCTGGTAAAAATGTAGAAGCTGGTAGATACATTTATCCATTACATATTTAGATGAGGACAGTAGTGACAATTCTCAAGACAATCCAGACAGCAATAGGGTTTATTGAGAGTGGAGAAGTGCCCTGTGATTTGCTCCTTTGTCGCAAGATAGTAATGGAATATAAATCCTTGGACATGGCCTTCTGGAAGCAGATGTGTATAGATTCGGTAACTGGTGTAGCCACCTACCTGTTCATGGAATACCAGGTCTATAGTAGATGTTTAGGACATTGGCTGAATTGCAGAATTCAATCAATCATCCTTTAAGGGCCATAGTTATTTTTCTTAAAATCATTCCAAAGTGTAGTCCATGTCCAAAGGAACATCTTGTCCCACCCAAGAATCACTCCATCTCTCAGCTGAAATTCTTACCTTCAAGGTTTGTTCAGTTGTTTGCGAATAAGGCTGGAGACTCCCTAAAATCTCCATTCATTCTTTAAACACAGGCACATCAGTCTATTCATGGTGGTCCACTTCTCAGAATCCTGTAAGAAAGCCCAGAAATAAGCATAATGTAGTCAGAAGTTGTGTGTTGTGTGTATGTGTGTATGTTTATTCATGCATAGTTTAGACTGATCAGAACAAGCCCTATAGTGTTTCTTTTACAGTGAGGCAACTTGAGGCCCCAGAGTAAATTGACTTGCCTGATATTACAGGTTTAGTGAGTTATGAGCCCCAGGACAATAGTCATTCTATCATAATCCCCCCTTCAAACATGTGGCTCCTGAGCTATGAGCTGCCTCATGCCATCAACAGCCAAACTGAGAAGCAAGTGACCAATATCTACAAGCAACTGGAGACATGTGGTATTGCTGAGTTAGTATAAAAGGGTTGATAGATCATATACATTTCCTTGGTGTTCATCCAGTGCATTTTTACCTTATGTCAGGCACCATTCTTGGTCCTGGTGATAGTAAGTAAAAGCAAGAAACAGAAGAGGGAATAGCAAGCATAACAACTCCATTATAATAAGGTAATGACACTTGTTGCTAAAAAGATCCTGAGGAAGAAAAATTCAGTAGAGTGGCTCCTATAAACATAATTTTGATGAAAAAGATAACTATTCAGTTAATATATAAGCCCACAATTTAAACTATTCAGTTAATATATAAGCCCACAATTTAAACATCTGGCCTGTAATTACCAGAGAAGAAATCGATACTTGGGTCTTAGACTGTGGTTTGCATAGGAAATAATCTTTTAAATCACATTTTCATTAGGAAAAGATTTAACTAATTAACTAATAATTTACCCACTGTTACATAATGTTTTGATCAAAGCCAATTCTTACATATTTCAGAGGTGCTTTCATTTCCTCTGTGGTATCCCACAGGGCAAAGGTATCAGAACACACACAGCTCACCAGCTGTGTTCTGGACACAATGGACCTAATTTGGTTACATCTATAACCTGTGCCACACTCACTACAAGAAGTCTTTCCATTCTGGTACTAAACATATCTGTAGATTTTCTGCTTTCCACAGCTTGAGTTTACATGATATAAAAGAGTGTGCCTCTGCCACCAGGGGTCACATAGTAATTGCTGGTTTTAAAGAGAATCAGAATGTTGGGTAAACTTCGAAGGCTGCTGATTGGATTTCATCCTAGGCCAGACCTTTAGTATCCTTGGCTCAGGACTGACTATGTTCTTACTCTGGTGAGGCTGCATGTGTATGTTGGAAATACATGAGCAAATAAAGACAAAAAATGGTTCCTGCTTTCTTAGGGCTTCCACCTCCAGAAAAATACAGGCCATAAAAAGGGTCGATCAAAAACACACCATAGGAAGTTAAAGATCATGGCCAATGAGGTAAACGAACATGATGTCAGAGAGCAGGAGAAAATCAGGAAGCTCCTCTTCTAAAAGGCCACGGAGACCCACAGCACCGGAAGACACCCTGAAGTAATGCTGAGGGAAGACAGTCCCATGCAAGCACATGTGCAGAGGGCAGGAGTTAGGTGCATAACTGGGCATGGGATTGGGTGATGTCAGAAGAGAGCTAGGTCTTTTGTTTGTTTTGTCTGTCCTGGGGCTTGAACTCCACTTCTGGGCACTGTCCCTGAGATCTTCAGCTCAAGGCTAGTGTTCTAACAGTTGAGCCACAGGGCCATTTCTGGTTTTCTGGTGGTTAATTGAAGATGAGTCTCAGACTTTCGTGCCCAGACTGGCTTTGAACTGTGATCCTCAAATCTCAGTCTCTTGAGAAGCTAGGATTACAGGTGTAAGCCACTGGTGCCCGGCAATATCACTTATTTTTAAAGCCAGAATGAATCAGCAGGAGTAACTCATGACTATAATCCTGGAAGTTGAGGTCCAGAGGACTGTAATTCAAGCCAGCCAAAGTATACAGTTACATACCAAAAACAATGAGTAGTTTTTGTGGAGGGAAGAGGTTTGAACTTGGGGCCTAGGTGCTTAGATTTTTGACACAAAGCTGGCTTTCTACCACTTCAGGCAGACCTCCACGCCTGGCATTTTAGTGGTTAGAGATAAGACTCCCAGGCTGGCTTCATATACTGCCACCCATACGAATCTCAGATTGGCTTCTTACTACCATCCATACATCTCAGGGTCCATCACTGACATTACAAGTGAGCCACTGATGCCATATTTGTGTGAGTTTTGACAAACAGATAAGCTGTAATCAAGGTAAGAATGATCCAGTAACCTAGGAAATTCCCTCTTAGAGTAGCTGACTCTCCCCTCATCCCTAGCTCCTGGAAATTACCTACTTGTTTTCTGTCCCTGTAGCTCTTACTGCTTCCAAGAATCTTCCGTAATGAAAATATATTATACATGGCTTTTGGAGTGTGACTTATTTTTTCCCTTAGCATAATACATTTGCAGTTCATCATTGTCATATGTATCAGAAGATCAGTTATTTTTATTATGGGGCATTCCATTTATGTATATTTTAGCATTATACCAGTGCCTAGATGAAGGTTATTGGGTTGTATCTGGTTTGGGGCTGTAATGAATAAAGCAAATATCAATTTTCCATCTATTTGTGTGACGTATATAAACACATATTGTTGTATATCCAGACAAGAAAAAATCAGGAGCAGGATAGTTGGATCACTTGGTTGTATATATTTTAACTTAAAAATAATAATAAAAAAAAACCTCCAGCAAGGTGTGGTGGCTCATGCCTATAATCCTAGCTACTCATGAGGCTGAGATCTGAGGATCAAGGTTCAAAGCCAGCCCAAGCACAGAAGGACTGGAGACTCTTATCTCCAGTTAATGCTAGAAAATGGGAAGTGGGACTTGGCTCTAGGGTAAGGGCGGTAGCCTTGAGCTGAAGAGTTCAGGAACAACACCCAGCCCAGGCCAGTTCAAGCTCTATGACCCACAAAAACCTCCAATCTCTTTTTCAAAAATATCTCTCTATTGAGCTGGGGACAGTGGTTTATGCCTGTAATCCTAGCTACACAGGCAGCTGAGATCTGAGGATCATTGTTCAAAGCCAGCCAGGGCACTAAAGTCTGTAAGACTCTTATCTCCAATTAACTACTAGAAAGCCAGAAATGAGTCTGTGGCTCAAGGGAGAGGGTGGTAGCCTAGATCTGATGAGCTCAGGGACAGTGCCCAGGCCAAGTTCAAAGCCCATGACCAAGGGGGGGGGGAATCTGTATTGGATGATCATTAAGAAAAAGATACATGTTCACCCTATAGAACATGGCTAAGCCACTTTTCCTTCTGTCTTCCTGACAATGGTGGTGCCAGAGAAAACATTTTCAACAGAGTAAACTGGATGCAACCAGAGTTATAATCTGTGTGCTTTATGAGTCTGGAAGAGGGAGGAACTTAGGTCTCAGCCCTGGTTGATTTCGTTACGTTTCTTTGCCTATGAAAGGCTGATTCTTCATGGTACTTAAAGCAAGGATTCACTGAGATCATGTTTGTAAAGCTTAATTCATGTGCGTAGTGCAAGCAAGTGCTCAGTCAGTGATAAATCTAGTCATTATACTCTTCCGTAGATGTAAGAAGGGATACAAAAGCTTTGAATTGATTGATGTAGAGGCAAGAGAGAAATTCTCTTGTACCATTGAAATCTTTTCTGTATTTTCCATTTGTTTTTATTTCCATTGTGCAAATTGCTACAAGCTTAATAGTTTCAGCAGGATGAATTTATTGCTTACAGTTTTTGTTAGAAGTGTAATGTAACTCTCATTGCCCTAAACCAACAGGTCTGAGAAATACTTTAACTTTCAAAATATTTTGTATTTTCTTTCTTCAACTGTTTTAGCAAAACTTCAAAGGTGCTCCAACTTCATGAGATAGTCATAGGAACTTGGTTCATGAACAAACCAGAGAAAGAAGAATGGTGGTTGTAGGAAGGAACAAACTCATTAAGTAATTCCACATTTTAAGGCAAAATCATCCACAATAGCTCATGTGGTGGCACCCTTCTATAATTCCAATTACTTAGGAAGTGGAGATTCTTGCGATCAGGGCAAAAACAATAGTGAGAATCCACTTCAGCACAAACTAGGCATGGTGGTACACACCTATAATTGTAGCAACGTGAGAGGACTATAAAGGATTAAAGACTGAAGCTAGCCCCTGGCTAAAACATGAGATCCTATCTGAACAAAATAACTAAAAGCAAAATTAGCTGAAGGCACAGCTCAATAGGCAAAGGGCTTCCTACCTTGTGTGAGGCCCCGATTTAAACCCCACAACCAAAATCATTCCAAACACATTAGTCTACTCTTGTTGATCTGTCATGGGGTTTGAACTCTGGATGCTGTTCCTGAGCTCTTTAGCTCAAGGCTAGTGTTTTACCACCTGAGTCACAGTGCCACTTCCAGTTTTCTGGTGGTTAATTGGAGAGATGAGTCTCATGATCCTTTTGTACTCTGGATGGCTTTGAACCCTGATCCTCAGATCTCAGCCTTCTGAGTAGCTAGGATTACAGGCATGAGCCACTTCCCCCACCAGCTTCATTTTACTCTTGTATCATATTTGTTTGTTTTGTTTGCCAGTCCTGGGGTTTGAACACAGGGCCTAGGCACTGTCACTGAGCTTTTTTTTTTTTTTGCTCAAGGCAAGCACTCTACTACTTGAGCCACAGTGCCACTTCTGGCCTTTTCTGTTTATGTGGTACCGAGGAATCGAACCCAGGGCTTCATGCATGCTAGGCAAGCACACTACTACTAAGCCACCATCCCAGCCCTCTTGTATCATTCCTATAGTTTGTTGTTATATAAAAATAAAAATAAAGCTGGGTGCTGGTAACTCATGCCTGTAAACCTAGCTACTCAGCCTGAGATCTGAGGATCACAGTTCAAAGCCAGCCCAGGCACAAAAATCCATGAGACTCTTTTATCTCCAATTAACTACAAGATAATAGGGGAGTGGTGCTGTAGCTCCCAGGGTAGGGCAGTAGCCTTGAGCTGAAGAGCTCAGGGACAGCGGCCAGGTCCAGGGTTCAAGCCTCATGACTGAGGGGCTCCCCTCCCCCAACAAAATAAAATTAAGATGGTACTGCTGGGGCCGGGATCTTGGCCTACTGGTACCTAGCATGCACAAAGCCCTGGGTTGGATTCCTCAGTACCATGTACTCAGAAAAAGCCAGAAGTGGCAGTGTGGCTCAAGTGGCAGAACATTAGCCTTGAGCAAACAGTATCCAAGGACAGTGCCCAGGCCCTGAGTTCAAGCCCTAGGACTGGCAAAAAAAATAAAGTAGGGGCCGGGAGTTTGGCCTAGCGGCAGCGTGCTTGCCTAGCATGCACGAAGACCTAGGTTCGATTCCTCGGTACCACATACATAGAAAAAAGCCCAAAGTGGTGCTGAGGCTCAAGTGGTAGAGCTCTAGCCTTGAGAAAGTCCAAGGACAGTGCTCAGGCCCTGAGCTCAAGCCCAGGATGGGCAAAAAAAAAAAAAAAAAAAGTATTTCTAAGTCCTTCTTCCAATCTGTGCCTTGAATCATTTTGTTTTCCCTCCCAAGAATGATATATTTTCCTCAGTATTTTCTGCCAGGTGCCAATTAACCCTGCATTAGTATTGTGGATGGCTGAGGATGGTGTGTATTCTGTAGTTAAAGAATGAGTTTTTTTTTAAAAAAAAGAGTAAGTAGGCTGGAGCCTGGGCTTAGGTGGTAGAATGTTTGCCTAGCAAGTGCTAAAGCCCTGAGTTTAACCCCAGTACTTCCCCAAATAAAGTTGATAATGTTGTTATTTTGGAAACTGAGTGAAGATTATAGGTAAATTCAATGAAATTGAATAAAACCCTTCTGCAAGGAACTGGCACTGTAAGAAATCAGATTTCTGTCATCAGTCTCACACAGGGCAGGCTGTGGCTATGGGATTACAGGCAGCTGGCACTGGACAGAGCAGCTGTCATCAACACCTGAGCGCCGGACCCTGGGCTTTTGGGCACACATGTTTCCTAGTAGCACAGAGGTCACGAGGACCCCTGTGTCTTCCACAGCCAGTACCTAGATCTGGGGGACATTTCTGGACAGTGGAATCTTTTGTTGGGCCAGGTCTGCTCCCTGTGTGTGTATGATAGTCTGTCAGAAAGCATGAACTGGAGCAGAGACCTGTTCATATGGTTGCTGGGTTTTCCTACCTGAGTATTTTGTTATAACCATGAAACGAACCTTATTTTAGTTTATGACCATAATAATATCATTATTATTAATAATAATAAAAACACTAGCCATACAGGAGCACTAGCTCTTTCATCATTCTAATCTGGAAACATCCCAGAAAGCATAAGGGCCTGGGATGTGTGACTTTGCCACCTTTCAGGTCACTTCCCTCCTCCATGATCCAGCTTCTCCAGATAGGGCAGGGCGGTAGGGCAAGGGTGGGCCGCATGGACTTTAGCATGGGTGAGGTCTGCACACACACACTCAGCATTACTCACTTCAGTGATGTGAAACTGAAATTAGGGCTAGGAAAATTGGGAGGGGAAGATGAGGAAAAGCATCAGGATGCATATTTAAGAAAATACGAGGCATAGACCTGTGTGTGTGTGTGTGTCTGTACACATGTGCGCGCACACATGTGTGTGCATGTGCGTGCATGTGCATGTGTGTGTGTACACACACCACACTTGATTTCAGATAAGGTGTATTTATAGAGTTTATACCATGGTCTATTTATAGAGAATATACTGTTGTCCTCAGTTCCATAAGTCATGTATTCCACAAGTGTTTATTGAGCACTGATTAGGGTCAGGTCATTCTAAGTACTGGGGAATAAATTGGATAAAACTTTCTCAGTAGCTTGCATTCCAGTGAGGGAGCCAGATGAAACATACGTCGTTAAATACCAGGATAGAGTGATAACATATGGGAAAAGACAAGACCTTGGCTTACAGAGAAGCAATTAGTCTATGCCAAAGAAAAAGGCGAGTGGATAGGACTAGAATTCTGTTTTGTTGAGGGAAAGTATACATGTAAGATTTACCATAATAAATGTACCTTTCTTGCTCTCTTTTCTTGTTTTTGGGGACCAGTGCTGGAGCATGAACTCAGGTCTGAATTCTGTCTCTGAGCATTTTTGCTTGAGGCTAGCACTCTACCATTTGAGCCACAACTCTGTGAAGGATTTTTTTGGTGGTAAATTAGAACTATGATTCTTATAGACCTGCTCAGGGTGGTTTTGAACTACAGTCTTCAGAATTGCAGGCATGAGCCAATGGTAGCCTGGCTTACATTCTACTTTCTGTCTAATTTGACTAAGGATGTGAAATCACACAGACAGTTCTTTTGTGTCTTACTTCTTTCCTGTAGCATCACGTCTTCAAAGTTGATCCATCTTATAGCATGGATTTGAGTTCTTCACTGAGGTGGGGTACTCAGGCTCAAACTTAGTGCCTTTACACTCTTCTTTTGACTTGCTTGCTTACAGCTGGTACTCTAGAACATGAACCATGACTCCAGTTTGATTTTTTGCTGGTTTGAGATGAAGTCTCGCAACTGCTATCTTCTAGGTCATGCCCCTCTGAGGGATTAGAAGTACAGATGTAAGCCACCAACATCTGGCCTTCATCCCTTTTTAAAGCTGAATATTACTCCTATTCAGGGATGAGCCAGATTTTCTTTACTCATTCATCCACTGATGAACATTTGAATTTATTCTCAACCTTTGTCTATTGAACATTATTGTTGAAATTCAGCTTTAAGTCATCAGCCTCTGTTTCCTTGGCTGTATACATGAGCAAAACACCTGTGACTCTGTTTATAAGCAAAATCATGGTGACAATAGCTGAACAATAGTGTAATCTCCTTAAAGTTTAGAGTTAATTTAGCTTTTGGTGACTTAAGATTGATGCACATTTCTATATGCTTGCTATTATAATTATAAATGAAAATTTATTGAGTCCAAAGATTGCTTTTAAATTACTTTTGAATTGTGATTTTTTTTCTTGAAGTGTTCAATGGGAAATGTATGCTACACTTTTTTTCCCTCTCTGAAACTGCATGATATGGAAAAGTTCCCAGAAATGATTTGGTCCCTAAACTGCCCTAAAGCACATTGCCCAAGCTCAGCCAGAATGTTCCAGAACTCATTCTGGTTTTTATACTGATAGAAAAGGTGAAGGGAGAGAAAGGGCTCTGATCGTGTGCCATATCTGTGTCTACACAACTGTTACAGCATAAATATGTTGTCAGCTGTGTTCTGTCAAGGTCATTGTCTGAGGTGACAGTAGGGCTGAGAATTCCATAGACCTGCTCTGTCTCGCACCCAAATAGCCAGCAGTACAGAGTACAATACACCTCTCTACCCTACATTATGTGGATGGCTTCTCAAGGTGACCTCTGCAAACACATTGAAGTGCACATTTGACATTTACCGGGAGGATGTGTTTGCGTAAGAGTCCAGGTGGTTTGTTCCCTGCCTTTGATGAATGGCACCTAGAGTCATTGACTAACCAGGTAAGAGCTGAAGACAATGTAGGGCAGATTTGACTCACTGTTTTTTAAATCCTGGTTTTAAATGCTTTAACGTCCTTTAAAAAAGTAACACACTATACATCCATGATGAAACATGGTGTAATGTAGTTATCCAAGGTGATTTCACTATAAGATTTTGTGAGACCTCACAATTTTTTGTTGTTGTTATGGGATTTGAAGTCTGGGCCTGCGCTTTGTCCCTGAGCTCTTCAGCTCAAGGCTACTACCCTACCCCTGGAGCCACAGTGCCCTTCCGGTTTTGTGGTAATTAGAGACAAGAGTCTCACGGACTTTAGTGCCCAGGCTGGCTTTGAACTGTGATCCTCAGACCTCAGCCTCCTGAGTAGCTAGGATTACAGGGATGAGCCACAGTGCCCAGCTCCCTGTTTCTTTTTCAATCAATGCTGGAGATTGCAATATGGCAGCTGTAGCTCCTACAGCCTTGTCCTGCACTCTCATTATTTCTCCTGGACCCAAAGCCCTAGAGCTACTGTCTAAGTTTCTGGAGATCCCTTTCCTACTCCAAATCTCCAGAACATCAGTCCCTTCCTCCAATTAATGCATCCACCATACCTCTACTGTACTCTGTGACTTCCTTAAATATTTCTATTTTGTACTTTTTTTCCTACAGGTGAGGGTTCCAAAAGGATGTCTATACTTTCCTCATGATTCAGTGCAATGTTCAAACCACTGTAAAAAACAGTTGTAGTAGAGTTTACCTGTGCTGACTCCAAACACAATCCCAGCAATCACAGACCATGTCTATCTGCCTATGTCTACATTCCCTCAAATATAAAGACAATTTACAACTGCTATCATAGTTGCAAGCTGGGAAAGGTGGATCTAATTTGAGACATGGGCAGAACGGACAGCGAGGATCCCAAAGTTCAGTCAACATCTCATTTTTAGCACAATTGAAGGATTTTCTGGTTAAGTCTGGGAGCACACAGCTGAGATTTCACAAATGTGATTTTCTTGTCAGCCCTCGTCCCACTTCTCTTACCTTACCTCCCCCCTAGCTACAAACTACACCTCCTCCTACCTTCATCTGCAACATGGTAGGCAGAAAACTTGTGAGGCTTTCTCTCCCTTTGCCTAGACTTGACTACCTTTCCTACCCGCTGAATCTCTGTGCCCCTCCTATACGCCACATGCCAGAGCGAGTCACGATCCTTGTCTTCCCAACACTCACGCTGCCTCTCCTCTCCACCAGAGGCCTGGGCACATGGACCCCTTTGCTTCCCTGTCCCACTTGGTGTTCAAGACATGGCACATGTTGACTCATAGCCTCTAAGCCTTCTTCTTCCATGTAAGGATGTTCCTTGAGTCTTGAGGGGAGACAGCACTTATACAGAAGTTGGTAGACAATCCAATACACATCCGGGAAGTTAGTTAGAATCAAGAAGGGAACCTAGACTTGGCTCATCAGCTACACTTACCTGTGATGTTGACTTGGAGGGTAGTGGTACCAAGAAGCAAGGCTAACATGCTTCCTTCCTGGCCCTGGCATGGGAAGGATTCTGAGGACAGTCTGAGATGTCATTGTGCTGAGTCTGCTGTTGATGCATGACACCACTGTTCCATCTTGTCAGACACTGTATGGCCACTCAATGTCCTCTCCCTATATTTTCTCTGCTTAATAAGGCAGAGTCTGTTGCCATTACATACAATTAAGACTGTGGTTGACATATGTGACCATTCTGTCTGTCCATCAAGATTCCTCTTAAGCTGGGCACAGTGGCTCAAGCCTGTAATCCTAGCTACTCAGGAGGCCAAGATCTGAGGATTAGGGCCTAAAGCCAGCCTGGGTGCTAAAGACTATGAAACTTCTTATCTCCAATTAGCCACTAGAAAACTTGAAGTGGGGCTGTGGCTGTAGGGGTAGAGTGGAAGCCTTGAGCTGAAGAGCTCAGCGATCATGCCCAGGCCCAGAGTGCAAGCCCTACGACCAACAAAATAAAAAGAAATGTGTTGTCTGAAGTGTAAGGGTGAATACAGTCAAATTATTGAATGTGCCTGTGAAACAAGGCAACCCAGTGAACTTCCTGAAACTGGTTTAGGAAGGGGGGGAGGGAGCAGGGAGAATGACGCAGGAGATGACTCTGTCAAGATGCTTTGTGTACATTTGGGCATATGCATGGGTGAAATGACATTCTTTTACAATGAACTGACACTAGTAAAAGAAAACTGGTAAAAAAAAAAAGGAATGAGGTCTGGGTTGCAAGTACACGGGTACACAGAGAAAATTTGCTCATTTAGATGTGCGGATGGTTATAGGAAACTGCTCCATCTCCCACTCCTGTCTGTGCATTTGCTTTGTTTTAAAGAAGTCCTTCTCTGAGACCTTCCTAAAATTCACAGAGGATTGTCCTGGGTGTTGGTTACCAGCTCTTCTGGAGTAGGCTCACAGTGAGAAGAGGAGGAGCCTGTGGAAAACCCTGCTTAATTCCCATTCATATTTCCTTTCTCCTGAGACACAGAATGTAAGAAAGACGCATCATTCCTGCATGGCTGCCAGTTCCTGCTCTAGACCAACTCTGCCAACACTGTAGAGTGCATGACCCCATTGTAAAGACTGAGGGTCAAATAAATCATATAGGATTGTTTTGTGCATGTACTGGGGCTTGACTCTAGGCATTCTGGCTCAGCTCTTTCATTCATGGCTGGCACTCTACCATTTGAGCCACACCTCCACAGCTGGCTTTTTGCTGGTTAGATGGGCTTAAGACTCTCTCAAATTATCTGCCTGCATTGGCTTTGGACTTTGATTTTCATATCTCAGCCTCCTGAGGTTGTTAATTTCGTCTATCTTAGAAACAATTCACTAGCAATAGGTCCTTCAGGTCACTGAGTTCTGCAGGTCTGATCTCTTGCTGCTGTTCTCTGGGAATAGGCTATATGGTTGGAGAAAGCTGGTTACTTGTTTCAAAACAAAGCACAGAGGACTTCATTTCCTCTGAGAAAATCTGTATATGTGAAGGAGGCTAGTATAGTCAGATGATGAGCCTTTCTCATGGGTGGGCCTTAGTGTCCAGAAGAAATGGAAGATGTGCATAGAGAGGAAAAGGTTGAGGGGCAAAGGAAAGCAGGAATTTGTAACCACTCACTTTGATTAGAGACATGTTATATTTTTGACTCCCCTTTAGGTTTCCCATTACTAAGCTAAAACTTTCACAAAAGTGGCATCAGGTAACCTTGACCCAGTGCAACCATGGCAGTGAGTGAGACTCTTTCTGCCCTTAGAACTACCCTATTCCAGTGCCTGGCATTGAGTTGTCAAACGTGTGCACACAGACTCTGGTGCTTGTGTGTGTGTGTTCATAGGCATCTGACTTCACCACACAGCTGGAGCAGAGGAGAAGTGAACTGTTGGCTTACACAGACACTGTATATGGCAAAGCAAATGAATCCCCGAGTTTTTGCTGATTTTGATAATCAAAACTTGTTTACCCTGATTATATAGATTAGATACCAACCTATTTTAGATAATGTTAAACTTTTGGGGAATTTCCTCAGCTGTGTACTTACAGGATATTCAACGTCATTTTTTTTTAAAAAATATGAAACTGTATCTGCTTTAAGAGACAATTTTTCTTGTCCTACTTTCTCCTTACCACATAAGTGTCAAATTGCAACACGTCTTAACATGTATTTTGCTATACTGGTTCAAAATTCTATCAGCTCTCTCCAACCTGCCGAGAAGACTTCATAAGCATCTCCCCATCTCCTACTCCTCACCCCAGCCACACACACACTTGCAATCGAGCCACAAAAGAAGGCAGTGGAATATTCTTCTCAGTTGTTGGATTATATCACTCTAATTTTGAACTGTCAAAAATTTTCCCTGCATGGGCTCAAGTTTGCCTAGTGGTAGACTGCTTGCCTAGCATGCACAAAGACCCAGGTTTGATTCCTTGGTACCATATACATAAAAAAAAGCCAGAAGTGGTACTGTGGCTTGAGCGGTAGAGCTCTAGCCTTGAAAAAGCCCAAGGACAGTACTCAGGCCCTGAGGTGAAGCCCCAGGATTGGCACACACACAAAAAAATAGAAATAGTTGGAAGTAGCACTGTGGCTAAAGGGGTAGAGAAGTAACCTTAAGCTGAAGAGCTTAGGGACAGAGTTCAAGACCCAAGTCCGACCAAATAAAAGTGTTTATGTAACCACTACCTTACAAGTAACTGTTGCCGCTCTATACATTATCCCAACAATAAAAAATTTTTTTAAAGGTGGAGGAGTTGGAGTAATCAAAAAAAATTTCTCCTGACAAGCAGATTCAAACCCATTTTTCAGGGCTGACTGTGAAATCTAACTGGGACAGTTATTCCGTTAAACTTCTCTCTTGAAGACACCAAGCTCAGCCCCTGTTCACGTGCTTTTTGCCCAGAGCATGGCATGGTTGACCTTGCCTTTCTGAGTCTCAGTTCATGTCTCTATTTGGTGGGGCCTTAAGAAACCATGCTAGGTATGTCAGCACCCTTGGCCTACCTGCGTTCTATTCCATCATCCTATTATAACTGCTCCTGGAATTTGCAGTGTTTGAAATTATTAAAAGCATCCTATTTATGTGTCTATTATTTGTTCATTCCCTTATTCATCCCTTGAATGTGAGCTCACTTAAGGACAAAGACTCTGGTTCTCCTAATCACTACTGTATCCTCAGTACATGGAATAGTACCTAGCAAATAGTAATTGCTATGAGACAACAAATTTAACACTTGAGATCATAGAACTACATTGATGACTTTCAATGGCCTTATGTCAAAGTTGTCAAAGATGTCAAAAGTTCTCATCATGCAAAATACTCCACTTCCATGGTGTTCTGGAGAAGGTGAAACAGTAGATAAAGCAGGGCTTGGGGTGAAGGTAAGTGGGTTTCCACAGAGGGATACAGGGAACTCTACTACTTTTGCTTCTTTCTTCTCTCCTCTCTCCTTGTCTCTTCTTTTCCCTTTTCCTCTCTTCTTACTCTTTTCCTTCTCTCTTCTTGCTTCCTTTTTCTTCCTCTCTCCTTGTTGCCTCCTCCTCCTCCTCCTCCTCCTCCTCCTCCTCCTCCTCCTCCTCCTCCTCCTCCTCCTCTTCCTCCTCCTCCTCCTCCTCCTTCTCCTTCTTCTCTGTCATGGGGCTTGAACTTGGGGCCTGGGCACTGTTCCTGAGCTCTTTTGCTCAAGGCTAGTACTCTACCGCTCTGAGCCACAGTGCAACTTCTGGCTTTCTGGTGGTTAATTGGAGATTAGAGTCTCATGGGATAGAACTCTGTTTAGAACACACAGTGTGGGAAATAGTGATATAATGACCCTGCAGACAGCACCCCACATGCACTATCCTTAATCTCACTTCCCTCCTCATCACACTGAGACAACTGAGATAGTCTAGTTCACCTTTGCTACCAGCTGAGGGCAAATAGCCAGTGGGCAACAGATGTCTCTGGGCTCGCAAACAGAATAAAGTCTTTTGGGCACAGGAAAAAAAAAGTGTCATAGACTTTTCTACCTAGGCTGACTTTGTACCTTGATCCTCAGATCTCAGCCTCCTAAGTAGCTAGGATTACAGGTGTGAGCCACCAGGTCTGACTCTATAGCTTCTTTTTTAGAACAATTTCATGGCTGTGTTTGCTAGCATCGTAAACGTGGGTTGCTAAATCATTCTTTGTGAAAATTATATTTTCTAAGGCGAATTTTATTGAATTGCCTGACAAAGACCTTCACTTATCTCGAGATAGGCATCTAATGGAGAGCCTTGGCTGAGCACTCACTCATGGATAGCATCTGAGGACGGAAAGTATGGGATAGGCATGATGGGTAGGAAATCACCGACAGAGGTTTGAATTGGGGCTTACTGTTCACTGTATATCACGGCTAAGATTTCTTGTTTACACCTAATCTAGAGTGCTCTGGTTAGCCTGTACTTCCTGACTACACTGGCTGGCACATGGAAGGCAAATGTAGCATCTTTTGGACTCTGGCTGGGAACAGGAATTCTGCTCCCAAGATCACCACAAATGGAAGGGCTATACTCACACCCACCTACTCTAAACCAGGGTATTTTTTTGTTTTTTGTTTTTAGAAAAATAACTGAAAGTGCTTTTTGCTTTATGTGGGGGTAGGTATAAATCTCATTTTTATGCTGTATTTTACATCTTAGCTGTGTTTGTTTGAAAATGTTTAGATTTTTGGAGACATCAAAATAAATAATGGCCAGGCGGCAGGTCAGGGCTCACCTCACGCTGCTGGTATCTGTAAGCAGGCACAGGCAACTGTCCACTAGGTACTGTGCCTGGACAAAAACCTCTCTGAGCTTCAGTTCCTCCAGTTCCGTACTTACTTCAGAGCCATGCAAATCTAGTAAGATAGGAACTTAAGGTATGGCTCAAGTGGTAGAGTGCCACTCATGAGCAGAAAAAGCCAAGCAAGAGGGACAGAACCTGCGTCCAAGTTCCAGTGCCTACACCAAAAATGAATAAAATGTAGCAAGACAACTGCTGTGTGGACTATAAAACTGTAGAAAATACAACTGTTGCTTTATAAATGGTATTTCTCCTCTCCTCTTTTTCTTGGTCAAATATCTGAAGCGTGCACCTATAAGCACTGCTACATTCAATTAAAATTTAGTAATTTATGTAGTTCCCAAGCTAGAAATCAAGACATGAATGTTAATCAAGTTGTGTACTGTTTTCCCTTCCTAAATCTTTCATAATTATCTCTGATGGGCTATTATATAAGTCTTATAATTGCCCACTGGCCTCCCTAGTTATTTTCTTTCCCTGAAGCAGTATCATATAATGGAAAAGCTTAGTAACTCCGGGGCCAAACCCAGTGCCTGTAAGTCTTGCCTTTGCTCCTTAACAGCCATATAACCCCAATCAAGGTACATCATCTCTGTCAAAGGTGATAATAGCTCCTATCTTAGACAGCGGTTACCCCAGAGTACATGATTCATTGTATGTGAGCACTTACAACAGTATGTGAGGTCATGGTGAATGCTAGCCAATATGTGTTCAGTAAAAAAATCCATGTCCTTGCTATTTCCAGGATTACCTTTCTAAATTCACTTTTTTATTTTTATGTCAGTTGTGGGGCTTGAACTCGGGGTTTGGGAGCTGTCCCTGAGTTCTGTTGCTCAAGACAAGAGCTCTGCCACTTTGAGCCACAGTGCCATTTCTGGTTTTCTGGTAGTTAAATTGGAAATAAGAGACTCATGGACTTTACTGCCCACGCTGGCTTTGAACTGCAATCCTAGATCTCAGCCCTTTGAGTAGCTAGGATTACAGATGTGAGCCATCAGTGCCCAGCCCTTTCTAAAATTTAAATAGGAACCTTCTACCTCACCTCTCCACCTCACCTCTCTCACCTCTTCAGGCTTCCTTCTCCAACTGCCTGACCTGAGTGAGAACAAGAGTCCTTTGAATAGCTACACTGCATTCTTATCCTAAACCTTTTTCTCATTGCACTGTGGTAGTTGTTGCTTTTTTTTTTTTAAGGCAAGTCTGAATTCTTGGGAAATTAATCATTTTACCTGATCTATCAGTACATTCCTGTTCAGAGAGGATGGTTAATGTTTGTTCATGATAAAAAGTATATAAAATACTTGATTTATCCATTGAGCAAAAGAGAAGCGCAGTATTAATTAGATCAGAGGGCTGGCATTCATGTAACTATTCTTTTTAGTTAACTTACTGTAAAAATCCTAGGTTACAATATGTCATGATACCCTTGTCTTGACCTATGTGTAGAAATCTGAAGTGCGAGTACAGGCGTGGCCCTATCTGGATGGCTCCTTGCAGGGAGGGAGCATTTGGCTGACTCTGAAGCATTGATTAAGATTTCAGTCATGTATTCTGGCACTCGAGAGTGAACAGTTCCAGACTGTATTTCTTAGCAGGTCTTGGAGTATAGAATTTGTTATTGGCTGAAAGTAGATCCACCTGGTTTAAATACCAGGCATGCCAATGGGTCAAATTTATACCTTGTTATGAACATTTAAAAATGTGAATTCTTGCCTATATCTAGAGACTTCTACCAAGAAGAGACTGCTGTGCACATTCTCAGTTAGGAGTCAGAACTCAGAGTCACTGGACGTGGGAGGGATGTTGCTGGCCAAGACCATGGAGACTTTTAGTGGACTTTTATCAGGCTGATGTGTGTTTTGCACATTATGTGTGTATGTTCACCCACATACACATATGTGCACACAATGTTTAGGGAGAAACAACATCGTGATGCACACAGAGGATATCAACTAATGTCCCAGGCAATTTCTCACTAATAGCATTATGAATTTTTACAAAAAGCAATGTTCAGGTACTACCTCAAAAGATTCCTTGACAATTGTTCCTAACAAAGCTCTCTAGATGGTTCCAGGGTGAAAACAGATTGAGAATCTGTGGTGAGGAGGAAAGACCAAGGCCCCTTTCCTATTGTGGCAGGGGCTTTTTGCTCAGTTCATCATGAAGTTCTTCTCTGTAATTTAGACTACCAGGAAGAAGGAGAAGCCTGGTGGCCTGTCCTATTTCATATCATCAAGATGGACATTCTATTTGTAAAATGTCCATTCTTATTACTCTGATCCAGCAGGACTATGACAAAGCATAGAAGACATAGTGATTGGCTAGAAAAAAAACACCAGGTAAGTTCCTACCCACAAAGTCAAAAGCTGATAACACATTGATATATATTAGGGGGAGGTGAAGTCTTAGATTATACTTCCATTTTCTCCAATATGATAGAGAGTAACATCAATCAGTAAAATAATCCATAAAGTGTTTACAGTGGAGACCAAGAAATTTAAAGGTTATTAATAGTTTGAAAGATGTTAGCCAACATTCCATATATGTGTATTATATATGTACTATCTATTTTGTGGATATGTTATACATAAAACATGTATATAATGTGAAGCTGAAGTAGAAAGTTGTCCTGTGCAAATGCTTTCAACAGAGAAGCAGTTGGGTGAGAGGACAGACCAGCAGCTGATGCTAACAGACTTCACTGAATGTACTGTTTACCTTAGGTGAGTCTCTGCATTTGTAAAATGTGCTCACTAATAATAAGCTCATTACTAAGTTGTAATGAGACAATGAATGTAAAAGTGCTTTGGAAACTGAAACACCACACTAACAATTATTTTAATTCATCACAAAGGACTGACACCTAAGCTAATTAGTATAGATTTAAAAGACTTGACATCTATAGTCTACCAACATCCAAGTAAAAAATAAAAACAGAGCCAATCTCTAGGAAAGGAATTTTTATTTGGGGCTAAGCAGAGAATAGGACTTTAGTCTGGGAGCAGTGTGGCTATTGGAATGTCCAGGGAATAAAGAGAAAGTTCGAGTTTTATTGGAGGAAAGGGAGGGAAAAAAAGCCTAATTAAGGTGTCTTGAAAGACAAGTCATTGACACTTCTGGCCTTATGCAAGAACTCATGAGCTCTGATTGGTGAGTGGACATAGTTCCTAGGAAAAATGGGTCTTAAAATCATAGCTAGCTGTCTTACTAGGTCCAAGTGCAGCAACACACTGGTTGCTGCTGTCTTGGTGGCCCTTGTGTCATTCCTGCACTAAGTTTCTGTGCGAAGCAATTTCTTTGGTTAGTTCCCATTTTCTTGCAAAATAGGAGAGAGCCCTCAGCTTATGTCTCAGGGTTTGACAAGGAAAACTCTATTTGAATCTGCAGCTTTCTTAACCCATAATATTAATTCATTAAAAAAAAAATCCTGATCCGATGCCTGTGGTTCACACCTGTAATCCTAGCTATAGGTTGAGATTTGAGAATCACAGTTCAAACCTAGCCTAGGGAGGAAAGACTATAAGACTCTTATCCCCCGTTAAACACACACACACACACACACACACACACACACACACACACACACACACATAATTATGCAAGTAAAAATGTCTAGCAAGTGATAAAATACGTGAGTGCCAGAAGCTTGAAAAAGAGGCTACAGCCTCTTAGATAACAGATGAAGTTAGATTCCTGAAGAATTTAAGAGAACGGAATGAGGAGTTTCTTTTATGAGCTGTTTCTCTGCATGCTTCCTGCCACTCACCCTCAGCCCCCTTTTCCTTCCCTTGTCGCACTGTTCAGCCATCATTCCCACTTCTTCCAAATCTCCTCAATGCCCCATCCTCAATGTTGAAGCAAAACACTAATGAGGATTAGGTGATTTTGTTCTGAGGGCAGTGGGGTGGATTGTGTGACTTAAACTCTGGGCCTGGGCTTTGTCCCTGAGCTCTTTAGCTCAAGGCTGCCGCCCTACCCCTTGAGCCACAGCACCACTTCCAGATTGTGTGATTTTTTTTTTTTTGAAAGATCCTTCTGAGTTCTGGTGGCTCATGCCTGTAATCCTAGCAACTCAGGAGGCTACTGAGATTTGAGAATTAAGATTTGGTGCCAGCCTGAGCAGGAAAGTCGTAAGACCTTATCTCCAATAAAACAGCAAAAAGCCAGACATTAAACGGTGGCTCAAGTTGATAGAGCACTGCCTTAAGCAAAAAATCCCTGAGTTCAAGTCCAAGGACTGACATCAAAAAGGGCCCTCAAGTTATATAGTAGGATGACACATGAAGATTTTCTGAAGTACATTGTATTTGCCATTGTAAAAGTTCATTATGGGCTGGGAATGCAGCTTAGTGGTATAGTGCTTGCCTAGCATGCATTAAGTCCCAGGTTTGATTCCTCATTACCACATAAACAGAAAAATGTAGAAGTGGTGCTGTGGCTCAAGGGGTAGAGTGCCTGGAGCAAAGGAAATTAAAGGACAGTGCCCAGGCCCATCAAGCCCCAAGACTGGCAAAATCAAATAACTAAATAAAAATAAAGATTCTGTTTTCAGAGAAAAGAAATGGGACAGATGCATAAATTTATTGGTTATGAAGGCAGTTCTGTCACAAAAAGTAACCAAGTCAGCTGTCAAGTGCCAGAGATGACATATAAAAAAGGTTTAGCTGCCAGTGGCTCATGCCTGTAATTCTAGCCACTCAGGAAGTTGAGATTTGAGGAAAAATGTCTATGAGACTACTATCCCTAAGTAACCACCCTCCCCACTCCCCACAGGAAAAAAAGTTGGAATTGGAGCTGTGGCTCAAGTGCTAGAGCACTAGCCTCCAAGACAAAAGCTCAGGGACAATACCAGGGCATTGAGTTCAAGCCCCAGGATCCTCTCTCCTCTCTCCTTTCTCCTCTCTCCTCTGTCTCCCCACCCCCCACCTCGCCTCTCGCACGCGCGCATGTACACATACACAGAGTTTTGGAGATTTCCAGTCCGTGATGGATGGACTTACTGCTTTTGACTTCTGGTGGTTGTAAAGACAATCAATTTGGCTAGAGTACATAGCTAATCAGGCACATAAGAGGCAGGAGAAGAGGCCACAGATCCACTGACTTTTTCGAAGGTATACCTGCAATGATTACAAAACCTCTATATTTCGCTTCTTATCTTCCATTTCGCACTAGCACCAAGATGAGTCTAAACACAAGACTTTAGCAGAGGGACCTTTGGAGGTACATTTCAGATCCAAACTTCCTCTACTTTAATACTGAGTTATTAGTTTGCTGCATGGCCATGCTTTTTACCATCTTGTTAAACGTGGACAGAATTAAAGAACGATGTAAATATTTGTCAGATTTTTCCCCTTTAATAACTACTGCTTTACTTATTTAAATGTCATTATACTTATAACCATTTCATTCTTTAGGCTAAGCCTGACCAGAGGTTGAATTTCTTTGGCCCCATCACACAGTAAAGTATTTCAGTTGCTGGAAGATCTGTCGTATCAGCTCAAACTATCCACCTAAGACTGTGGCTAGCACAAGTTTAAGAAGGAATTCTTTTGAAAATACAGGTAGTGTAGCATGGGTGTAGACCAGTCCGAGTGACCGTTGGACATAAGCAAGAAACACAATGTCCCCCCGTGTTGTTGCTGACTTTTACTATATTATTAAATGAGGACAACTCTATTTCTGACCTACCATAACTACTTCAAACTTTTACAGAAGCCAGGAAACTTACATAGAAATTTTATAGGAGCTAAGAAACTGATATAAATAAAGGGAGGGGCTATGTGTGCAAAAAGTACAGCCTATGTGATCTGACCAGATTTTGAAGGTTTACAGCTATCTACAGAGGCTAGTAATTGCTTGGCTCCAGCTGATATTTGCCATTGGAAATACAGATTGGAAAGATTTTTCCCAAAGAATCTCTACTTTCAATTTTTTTGGTCAAAATAACTGTATGGGCTGTACCTATGGGCTGCTAGTTGGCTTTCTTTATTCCAGCCAACCCCATCCTTGAGCTTTCATTGGACAAAACCCATAAATGTCTAATTTGTTTTGAATACCCTTTGGTGATGATTGACTCAGAAGAAAGAAAAACATCGTGTTTTAAAAACATCATTGTGTTTTCTGTCATAAGTATCGGAGTGTTTAGGTGTATACTTGGAGAATAGTAATTATTGCGGGAATGAATGTTTACTGATCTGTTTTAGGAGCATAGGAGCTTGTCAGTAAACATGAAACTACATCATGCACTCTTACATAACTTACAATTTCTGACCTTTCTGTGATCCTTCACTTTGCTTCTCTTCCTGCAGCACTTTTTTTCCCTGGCTAAATAAAAAGCAAATAGAAATGTAGAGGGGAGGGTTCATCCACTGGTGGCTCACGCCTGTAATCCTAGCTACTCAGGAGTCTGAGATCTGAGGATGCTGGTTTGAAGTCACCCTGGGCAGGATAGTCCATGAGAGTCTAGTGAACTGCCAAAACGTTGGAAGTAGAGCTGTGGATCAAGTGATAAGAGTGCTGAACTTGAGCACAGAAGCTCAGGAACAGCATTCAAGCCCCAGGACAGAAGTACACACACACTCATATACTCATATATGTTGAGGTGGGAATAAACCACACAAGCTGCCACCTGCATCTTTTTGCTTTGTAATTCAAAGTTAATCTGATTTCATTCTGGCTGTCTGGAAAGCATAAGAGAAAGAAATAGAAAAGGGGAAACGTAGAAGGGGTCAGTGAACATTTCATGGAATCTTTAACCTCAAAATGTATTCCATTATTTCTGAAAAACTAAAGATGCTTGATATTTGGCTCTCTTGGATTATTCAATCAACAAACACCAAACACCAAGAATCTGTTTGACATCAAAAACTGCTCTAGGCTATTGGAACAGAGTAGATAGGCCCTTGCTTTCTCAGAACTATCTATCCTAGTGGGGTTGGTAAATTTAAAAAGAGAAAACCAATCAGCAAGACAATTAACAGGAAGAGACAAATGGAAGCAGATGAATTGAGTGCCAATGGCTCATACCTGTAAGCCTAACTACTCAGGAGGCTGAAACCTGGCAGAAAAGTTTGCAAGACTCATCTTCAATCAACCAGCAAAATGGCAGACAGGAGATGGAATTCAAGTGGTAGAATACCAGCCAAGAACCAAGGAAATGCAAAGTCCTGAGTTTAAACCCCAGTACTAGCACAAAAAATATAAGAAAAGGAAATGAAAACAGAGGCGATAAAAAGAGTAGAGATCAAGAATGGCTTCTCAAAAAGATAACATTTGACTTGAGGGATTTTTTCCCCTCATTCATTTACTGATAGATGGTTTGTACATATGACCACCTATATATATATATATATGCATAAATACATGTATTGTAAATGGAGAAACAGAGGAGGAGCTAGGGAAAGAGAATCCCATGGATTCGCATGGCAGGAAAGATCCCAGATCTTTGAGGACCAGATGGATTGCAATGGAGAGGTAGGCAGCCTCAAGTGCTGCTCAGTCACCTGTATTATGTAGACCTAAGGCAGAGAGTGATAAGAGATGAACTTATGGCTCATTCCAATCTGGCTCCATCATTTACTCTGGCAAGTGTGTCCACTGCTCTCTGTCCCAAGTGCCTTATCTACAAATTGGGGGACCTAATTCTATAAATAACTATAAATGTCGCCACTAAGCTGGTTCTAAGGATTCAATGAGTTCATTTTGTATATGTGTAAATGATACTGGGCTTTGCTGGAGCTTGCTGAGGCAGTACTTTACAACTTGAACTGTGTATCAGGAATTTTTCCATTAGCTATTTTTATAGATGAGATCTCATGCCCCATCCCCTTCCATGCTTAGCTTTGGACAGCAGTCCTCTAACCTACTATGTCCTCCTGTGTAGCTGGTAAACCAACAGTGGATTTATTGAGATGGAGTCTCCTTGACTTTTCACCCATGCTGACCTCAAGCCATGATCTTTCCAAGCTTCGCCTCTTACCTAGCTGGTATTATAAGTATTACAGGCTATATACCGAACCACTGTGCTCAGCTCTCTAAAATAAAGTTTGACAGTACTGGGATTTGAACTAAGGTTTTTTTTTTGTTTTTTTTTTTTTTGCTTACTAGGCAGGCGACTACTACTTTAACCACTCCATCAACCCTTTTTGTGTTGGTTATTTTTTGAGATTTTTTTTTTAAGCTTTTCGTTTCCTAAGGCACCAAAACCCATCATTTTAACAAAGCTTCTGATGACACTGTGATGAAGGTGGCAGAGAGGGGAGGACTCGTGAGACTTATTTTGAGCAACACTATTCTTGTGACTTTTAGTTCCTGTACATTTCTCAAATCACCTTTGGAGTGGCCAGAGAGATCTGATTATTTACTGAAATATTTAGAGCAATTTGAAAGTGTTACCGCTTGGAGCAAGAATAAAGCTGCTTCTATTGCTGCCACATGGCTGCCACCTGTTGGTTGTAACCCATCTTGCAGCCACATAAAGGAAGAACATCGTTTGTAGTGTTTGATATTTCTGACAGCCATCTCCTCCATGGCATCTTGAAATGATGCTTTCGAAACTTCCATGCATAATAGACCATGGAAAATTCTAATCATGTTTATTGTTGATTCTTATAACTATGTTTATCAGAATGGTTTGCCCCCTTTGGTAAATTTCTCTTTCTTTTAAACTTGTCTTCCTAGTTGTGTAAATCAGCCATCTACTGCAAATGCTCCCTTGGCTCTATTTCTGCAGAGTTTCTACACCCGTTGAAGGCAACTATCATAACAGATTTCTCTGTACCTTAAGTTTTTCAGTCAAAAGATATATGATGATAATGTTAACAAACTTCATAGTTTACAAACCATGAAGATAGTCTGCAAAACTAAGTTGAATTATGTTCATAAATTGTTTGGCACAATGCTTGATATATATATATGAATGTATATATATATGCATGTTTATATGTTACTGTTAAGGCAGTATTAACAGGAAATCTTAACAATGACTAGATATTGGACAATACTGATAAATTAAATTTTGTTTTCTGTTTAAAAAGATTTTTTGGAGGGCTGGGAGTTTGGCCTTGTGGTAGAGTGCTTGCCTAGCATGCACCAAGACCCGGGTTCAATTCCACAGTACCACATACATAGAAAAAAGCTGGAAGTGGTGCTGAGGCTCAAGTGGTAGAGCTCTAGCCTTGAGAAATTCCAAGGACAGTGCTCAGGCCCTGAGCTCAAGCCCAGGACTGGCAAAAAAAAAAAAAAAGATTTTGTGTTGCTAGGTGCCAGTGGCTCATGCCTGCAATCCTATCTTCTCAAGAGGGTGAGATCTGAGGACCCTAGTTTGAAGTCAATTCATTCAGAAAAGTCTGTGTGACTCTTATCTCCAATTTACTATCAAAAAAAGCTGGAAGTGGAGCTGTGGCCCAAGTGGTAGAGTGTTATCCTACAGCACAAAAGCTTAAGGATAGCACCTATACCTTGAGTTCAAATCCCCAGGACCAGGGCTTCAAAACAAGGCACAATGCTGTCCTTTAGAGATGCATAGTGGGAGAAAGAGATGCTCTACTGGAGTTTTCCCTTAAAAAAAACAGAAGGAAATAGTCAACAATAAAAGTGAAGCAATTTGACATGATCTGACTGTTGTAGCTGGGTAACAGCTGTATGAACACTCATCATGCTACTTTTTCCAGTTTGTGTGTATTTGTGTGTAATTTCCCTAGAAATTAAAAGGAACACCTTTTTATATACTTTTTTGGTGGGTCATAGGGCTTGTGCTCTGGGCCTGGGCACTGCCCCTGAGCTCTTCAGCTCAAGCCTACCACCCTACCCTTGGGCCTGAGTGTTGTCCCTACCCTCTTCAGCTCCAGGTTACTGCCCTACCTGAGAATCACAGCCTCACTTCCCATTTTCTAGGGATTAATTGGAGATAAGAGTTTCATGTTCTTAGCTAAGCCCAGGATCACACCTGTAATTCTGACTACTCAAAAGGCTGAGTTCTGAGGATCAAGGTTCAAAGCCAGCCCTGGCACAAAAGAATCTGAGACTCTTATCACCAATTAATCTCTAGAAAATGGGAAGTAGAGATTGGCTCAAGGGTAGGGTGGTATCCTTGAGCTGAAGAGCTTAGGGAAAACACCCATGCTCAGGGGTAGGGCGGTAGCCCTGAGCTGAAGAGCTCAGCGACAGCAGCACCCAGGCCTAGTTCAAGCCCCATGACCCACAAAAAAGTCTCATGTTCTTTAGTGCCCAGGATGGCTTTGAACCACAATCATCAGGGCCTCCTGAACAGCTAGGATTACAGGCGTGAACCACCATGCCTGGCTCACATTTTTATATTCTTCATGTATAGTGTTATGAAATGTTGGTCTGTTGGTCAGTTACTACCATGAGATAGAATTTTGTCAATCTGAACTGGGTTATAATTAAGTTATTTAAAAAATGAACTCAAAATAATTGACTTTACATGCTTCCAGGAAGTAAAAGTGGTATGGTAGAATGTTTTTTACTTAACACATTAAGGATCTTCTTGTTAAAGTATGTATATACATACATACATACATACATACATACATACATACATACATACTAAGTATGATAACCAGCAGCTTATATCTGTAATCCTAGCTTCTTGGGAGGCTGTGATTGGCATTTGGCATTTAATACCATCTCAGGGAAGAAACATTTGAAAGATCCTCTTCTGAATCCATACCAGAGCTCAGTGGCATATGTATTATCCTAGCTATGCTGGGAAGCCTAACATAGGGTCTGACTTCCTGCCTGTGTGCCTATCTAAAATATAATTGGCAAGAAAACAGGACTGGAAGTATGGCTCAGGGTAAGGGTGCCTGCCTAGTAAGTCCTGAGCCCATAGTTAACCCCCCCCCAAAAGAAAAATGATACATTATATCATTGTTCCCATTCTCTAAGATACATAGAGAGATATTTCTCTCCCTGCCCCCCCTCTTTTTCTCTCCTTCCATTCCTGGATCTAGCCCAGAGCCTATGAATGCTACACACACACACTCACACACACAAACACACACAATCACACATACACTCACACACACTCATACTCTCATGCCTGAAAAATATACCACAACCATGAGGCTAAATCTCTAGCTCCCTCTTCTGGATTCTGTTAAAACATGAAGAAAATACTTACTTGACATGTGGTCAAGAATAAGAAATAACAAATTCATGGCAGAGAGTGAACATATTCTTTGGTACAAAATATTAGAGATCTACTTAATAAAGATGGCTGCATTTCTACAGTAATTATCATTTCTCATATTCAATCTTCACTTAATCCTGTAACATCTACTTCAGATTCAGATCAGCCTCTTATGTCTCCCTGTCATGCAAACAGCAAGCTAAGGACCACAATGTTTTCTTGTACATTATTTCTTGCTCTATCAATCTTTGGGTATAGCAATGACCTTTCCAGTTTGCATTTATTTGTGCATCCTAACTGGTTGGATCATTTAGCTTGACTTTCTTTTCATCAATGTCTTAATGGCTAGAACAATTTTTTTCTTTTTTTTAACTGATTTTTTTTATTTGTTGGGATAATGTATAGAGGGGTTATAGTTACATTCATCAGGTAGTAGGTGCATTGCCTCACATATCAATACCCCTTATCATGTGAGAACAAATTTTTCTTAACTGCAAACATTAAAGGAAATATGGTAAATGACATGAAGTACATTTTCAACACATTTACCCTCAAGTACCATTTCTACTTGAAGGAGTTCAAGTTCAAATTCAGTACAAACTAAGACTATGAAGAGGAAATCTTTCATAAACTGGCAGAAAGTGGCCTTGAGATGCTCTCCAGTTCTCCAGTTTCTCTCACCTCAGAGAGGGAGGAAAGGGAAAGAGTAGAGAGAGGGAGAGAGCCAGAGAAGGATAAAGGGAAGAAAGGAGGAGGGAGGGATGGAGAGAGAGGCAGGGGGAGAGACAGAGGGGGGAGAGGGGGGGAGAGACTGGGGGGCAGGGAGAGACGGAGGGAGAGAGAGAGGGAGATGGAGGGAAAGAGAGGGAGGAGGAAGAGAGGTGGGGAGAGAGAGGGGGAAGAGAGGGGGCCGGGAGAGACAGAATACAGCTTTGAAAGGCATCCAAGATTTTTTTCAGTTGAACAGATCAACAGTGTATTGTGTAGGTTCAAATCCTATTAAAATAGCTAGAGGCAGACAGTTACTCTACAAGAGGAGTAATACATGCAATCTGAAATCCTGGCTATGACTATGAATTCTGCCTTAATCACTGTCAGTTTATACCAGCAAATAAATCTCATTACATGCAAGTTTTTTTAAAATTTATTTTCAGAAAGGATGCTGCCCATAACATTGAATTTAGAGGCTGGTAATGTGACTCAGTAGTAGAGTACTTTCCTAGCATGTGTGAAGCCTTGGGTTTGATTTCTCAGTACCACATAAACAGAAAATGCCAGAAGTAGCACTGTGGCTCAAGAGTTAGAGTTCTCACCTTGAGCAAAAGAAGCCAGGGACAGTGCCCAGACCCTGAGTTGAAGCTCGAGGACTGGCAAAAACAAAACAAGAACAAACTCAGAAACATTGACCTTAGGACCACTGTGCAAACTGCGTGTTCGTAAACTTTCCATAAATTGTCATTCTCAAGCCCTATAGACTCATACTTGACATCCTCTTTAATCCATTTTTTTTTTGCCAGTCCCGAGGCTTGAACTCAGGGATTGAGCACTGTCCTTGGACTTTCCTCAAAGCCAGCGCTCTACCACTTGAGACATAGTACCACTTCTGGCTTTTTTCAGTATATGTGGTACCAAGGAATCAAACCCAGAGCGTCATGCATGCTAGGCAAGCACTCTACCACGAGGCCAAACTCCCGGTCCTCTTTAATCCATTTTATGAAAGATTTACTACAGAATTCTTGCAGAGACTTATGTCTATTGCCCTAAAATGTATTTGGAAATGTGTCCATTTGATAAGTGTCCAGTGAGATAAGGATTTTCACCTACAATGTACTCTGGACCAAGTACATAATTTATCAATTTTCTTGAACTCTTCTAAGTATTATCTCCTTTTTACAGGTGAGAAAGTAAGTTAGGAAAAGGAACAAGTGTACTCCAGGACTAGCAAAGGACTTGCCAAATAAGAATTGCAACTTATAGACCTGACCTAAAGCCCTGCCTCTTCCTTCTTCCACTCTATCAAATGCTAATCATCCTTTTGTCCTTTTATTCTGTTTATCCAGATGTCCCATGCTCCAGAGACACGTTCTCTATTTTTCCCCCTCTAATAAAATTCTACCCACCTATCAAAGCTCAATTCAAGCAGCTGTGTCTTGCACAGAGGATCTACCTTCACACCTGTAGATTCAATCCGTGGGGTCAGGAATCAGCCAGAAAACAAGTGTGTCACCACTAAACAGGAAGAGACTTTTTTTAACCATCTTTTTCTAAATGATGCAATTATAATGACATTTCTATATGTTAAGTATTGTAAGAGCTGGTGATACATAGTTTATAGGAAGATGTGTGTCAAGTACATGCAAATACTACATTGTTTTATATGCTCATTTTATTTATAAGCATCCTAGAAATTGGGCATCTCTAGGGAATCCTGGAACCAATTTCCAATGAAAAATAGAAAACAATCATATAAGACTTTCCCATTATCTAGCTGCAGTACTTACCTCTTACTTTTTCTATTTGATTTCATTCATTGGACATTTTTTTTTTGCCAGTCCTGGGGACTGAACTCAGGGCCTGAGCACTGTCCTTGGGCTTTCCTCAAGGTTAGTGTTCTATCATTTGAGCCACCAAACCAATTCTGGTCTTTTCTATGTATGTGGTACCAAGGAATCGAACCCGGGTCTTTGTGCATGCTAGGCAAGCACTCTACCACTAGGCCAAACTCCGGCCCCATTGGACAATTTTTATTCCATGCTGTTTGAACTTAGAGACTTGAACTTGCTAAGCAAGCCTTCCATCCTCCTGATTCTATTTTGCTTTTGTTTTGGTTTTCACATAGGGTCTTGTGCTTTTGCCAGAGAAGGATTTTTCTACTTTGGCCTCTCAGGTAGCTGCGATTACAACATGCACCACCATGCCTGGGTCATGAAACACTGGGGGTGGGTAGAGCTTGAACTCAGGACCTAGGCACTATCCATGAGTGTTTTTGCCCAAGGCTAATACTCCACTTCTTGGGTCACTGCTCCACTTCTGACTTTTTGGTGGTTAATTGAAGATTAAAATCTCACAGACTTTCTTGCTTGGTGTTGCTTTGAGCTGCAAGTCTTCAGATCTCAGACTCTCAGTAACTAGGATCACAGCATGTGCCACTGGTCTCTGGCAGTGGAACAATTTTTACAAAGACATTTTATGCGAAAGGCACTATTCTAAAACAAAACAACTGAAATCTTAGCACTTAAAGAGCTTAGATCCTAGTGGCAGTAGGAAACATTATAAAATGAATAGAACAAAGTAATAATGTGAATGGAACAAAATAATGATGTGGAATGTTAGAAAATAATAAGTGCTGGGAAACAATTAAGACAGGTCAGGGGTAGTGGCAATGCTGGGCAGGTGCCAAGTAGCAATTTTAACAAGAGTGGGCCTCTCTGAGAAGGTAACTTGGAGTGGGACTTGGGTGGGACTCAGGAGACAGAGAAGTGAGTCATCTCATTGCTGCTGTCTGGGGAGGAGGGCTGTGTGGACAAAAGGCAACCCAGGCAAGAGGGAGGTCTCATTATTCTTTACTACAGAATAGATGTCTGTCTATTCTACTAAATCGTGAACTCTCGGAAATCATTAAGATTTGCTAACTCTTGCATTCCCTTTTCTGTTCTGTGCAATCAATACTTCATTTATTTGTTATGCACATCAGAGGCTCCTATCTTCATATGTAGAATCATTATTTTAAAGCAGCAGTGGCCAATCCTTCCTTTCCATTTCATTTTTAGAGTTCTCTCCCCTGAGTTACTATAGAGGAGCATACAGAATGGGCAAACACTGCTCCCTTCTGGAGAGACGGTGCTAGGGGTGCTCAGGTCACTTCCAGGATTCGATTCTCTTAACACAGTAAATTTACCCCACTGTATTTACCCCATCAACCACTACTGGTTTTTATACAATTTTGCTATTTGCTTAAACATAGGATTAGAAAATGAAATTTCTCAGGGAAAAGGAGATCATTTACATAAGTATACATTGATAAATCTACAGAAGAGTGATCTTTTAAAAACAGCGCTAATTCCCCCTTTCCTTTTTGGTGGCTTCTGGGGCTTGAACTCTGGGCCTGGGCACTGTCTTATAAGATCTAGATAGGGACTTTTATCCCAGTAAATTGGTGCTGTAATCAAGGAAGATCAATGACAGAGATGAGTTCTCAGACTACAAGTAAGAGGTAGGGGAGTCAAAGCCAATATTGAGCCTGGTGTGGGGTTGATCAATGCTATATCCTTATTAAGATGTAAGCCCCATGAGAGTGGGAGCTGGTTCTGGTTTAGTTTTCTACTGCTTTCTCAGCATGATCAACACATAGTGGGCCCTGTTGGTTCCTGGATTCATGAAGGAGATAATGAAAGTTTGAAACTATAAAGAAACTTTGGGTTATTATTGCAGTGTTACTGGTATTATTGCAATGGTTAGTCTTCATCCTTGAGTGTTAGGCTGCTCTGTGCAGGACATCTCTGTGTTTGCTTCATGAAGCCAGCTATGCTATTATTGTCACATTGTCCTCATGTTAGCAAACTTTCAGGCCCAGGAACAGCACTTGTGAGTTTTAGATTTGTGTTGCCAAAAACTTCTGTCCATTGGGTTTTTCAGTGGTCATTTCCAAACCAATGAACTCAACTCATTATCATTCCTCTAACTTGGTCTTGGTTTTGTTCACCCCCACCTATCTAAGCTATAAACTTGAAGCCATCTTCTAGACTGCCTTCATGTTCATTCCAGGACTTCAATAAGACCTTCAATAGCACACTACTATGACAACTCTTTTTTAATTTTTAATTTTTTGTAATGTTACTGTTACATTCCCCAGATAGTAGGTGCATTACTTCTCACCTATTGATACCACTTCTCATGGTTTTTGTCCCTGTTTCTCTCCCCACACTCCCCACTATGACCACTCTTAATACTGGCCCCATTCCCCAAGATGGTGGGAGTTATTGATATGCTTTGTGGTCTGTGTTCAACCCTTTAAATGTGTTTTCCATTATGGAAATCTAAAATCTCACACACTATTCCACCTTCTCTGATATGCTCTACAGGGTAGCCCTGTTTCTCAAATGAGGAAGGTATTGTTGTCATCAGATAGAGGTGAGGTTTAGTGAAGCTTCCCTTTAAATAGAGGAACTTTTCGCTTAGGGTCCATGATGTCAATCACAGAATAAGAATTTCTGGAGAAGTCAACAATGGTAAGAAAACTTGGCAGAGCTTTATTGAGTAAATAAACCAAGAGCAATTGGACAAGTAGACAAAATGTAAACAAACAAAAAAAGCATGGGCACACTCTTAACACAGTGTGGGTGCTCTCATTAAGGAGATAGAGACACATACAAAGAAGAGGGAAAGAGGACAAGGTGACACCCAAAGAGGCAGAGACTCACAGCTCTTTGGGCTGCTGAGATGTTTATAGGGTAAAGGCAGGGGGTCTGGTTCCAAAGTTACATAAAGATAGATGCTTTGTCTTTAGCAATCATACCTAGTGTTACTTTCTGGGTTTTTAGGTAAGAAATGCATCTCACCATAAAACAGCTTATCCTTGAGACAAGGAGCCTGTTATCTGCATTTTAGTAGAGGTGCCTTACATTTTCTTAGGAAGGCATACATTCTGTCAGTTGTTGATTCTTGGGTGAGAAATGCACTACTCAGGAAGAAATACATCCTGTTGTTTCAAAGGTAGCCCTTCTGTTTTTCTAAACACCCTATTTCTGTGTTGCCTTAACCAGGTCTGTTTCCTTAAGTTATCCTGCTTCATGTCCTCTAATATGACCTTTGTTCCTTTACTCTTAAGGGAAGTACATGAAAGAAGATCTCTACTTTCTGTAAGCTGACCGTTCCTCATTTTCCTTTGTCTATCCAGCTTCATTTCCCCTAAAATGACTTTGTTCCCTTAATCTTAAAGTGTGGCCATCCATCTCCTCTAAGCATGAGTTTTTGAATCCCTGGCAGCTATTTATCATGCCTCATATTCCTTAGGCTATCCTGCCTCAGTGTTTCCTAAGTGTTCACAGTTGTCTTACTTAGAGCAGGGTGTTGATAGTGAAGAAAGCCTGTGGCTCACATCCTTTCTTGTGGTATTTAAGGGAAGTGATTATCAAGCAGTAGCGAGGCCATAAGAGTATTGTCTGTTTCCCTAGTTGAAGCAAAGAAATAAAAATATTTTCTATGAATGACGTAAGGGTAGCAGATGCTTATGGAAAACATCCGGGAAGGCCTAGCGCCACCAAAACCTTGTCCATTCGTCAAGCTTTTCTTTCTTTCCCTCCTTTCTCTTACTCTCTTTTGTCTGCAAGCTTTAGCCTTTGCATGCGTGTGTGTGTGTGTGTGTGATGGGACTTGAACTCTGGGCCTGGGCTCTGTCCCCGAGCTCTTCAGCTCCAGGCTACCACCCTACCCTTGAGCCAAGCCCCACTTCCCGTTTTCTAGAGGTTAATTGGAGATGAGAGTCTCAGGTCCTTTTGTGCCCGGGCTGGCTTTAAACCTCGATCCTCAGACCTCAGCCTCTTGAGTAGCTGGGATTACAGGCGTGAGCCACTGCTCCGACAAGCTTTTGCCTTTTGTAGCAAACAGCCCTTGGATGTATCACACCTTCCATGTCTAAAAGGGGGCAGGATCTGAGAAAGTACATCACACCGAGTCCCTCCCTCGCGGCCACTTTACGACAGCGAAGTGTGCTCTTTACGACAGCAGCACGACGTGGGGCCACAGGGCCAATCACGTTGCTCCGAAGGAAGGGCTTCAGCCGGTGCTCGCACATGCGCAGGGCGAGGAGACCTTGGAAGAGCGGTGGAGGCGCTCAGCGGGGGGGAGAGCTTTGGCGGAAAAAGGGAAAAGTCCTGAGGAAAAATGCAGAGCTGGAGTCGAATGTACTGCACCTTGGCCAAGGTGAGGGCTGTCTGGGTGGGGTCGTGCCACGTCAGGGGCGCCATTAGCTGGCACCCCGAGGCCGAGATTCGGCCTATGAGGTGGGGGGCCTGCGGGACCGGGCGGGGACCGGGCGGGGACCGGGCGGGGGCCGCCTCAGCTTGCCGCCGGCCCGGGTCGGCCTCCTCTGGCGGGCGCTGAGTTGTGTCGCCGGGCGTGGGCCCAGCCTCAGGGCCCGGGGGTCGCCCCTGTAGACACACCGGGCCCGTCGGCGCGCGGGCCCCACGTAGGCCTTCACCTTGGCCCGGGGAGCGCACACCCCACCCCGGTCACGGACGGCCCCGTTCTTCGGTCCCGTTCTTCGGTCCGCTACCTGGGCCTAATCCTGACCCCGCAGTCGCCTGCCGTTCCATGGTGGGCGGGGAGCGCTGGGGCCGCCGCCTCTACGGCCCTGTCACCCCTGCTGATCGTCGTCGGAATTGTCCTTAGGTCCTGTGGCTTTCAAGTGCCCTTTGCCATCCGTTCTGGTCCTTCTGTGAATGTAGTGTGAATCGCAGTGGGTTAACAGGAAGGCAGTGTTAGCATTTCACCTCCCCACTAAGTAGAGCTAAGTTGTACACATACGGAATGTGGCTGGGCGTGAAGGTCTCCTTTAAAGATGATCTCGCCTTTCTCATACGTTACCTCTCTCAAACTCGCGATTGAGTCTGCTGAGCTTTGGTCTGCTATCCTGACCTCAGGTTCCATTCGTTGGACCAGAGAACTTGACTGTGTCAGGGTAGGTTTTGTTACTGCTTCTCGTATGTCTGCTGTGACAGGAGCAGGAGCTATTTGCTTTTCTTTGCTGCTCTGCATTCCGTATGGTAGCTTTAGGTCTTTTACAGACATTGTGCAACAATGATGAAACTATTGGAACTGTGCTCTAGAAAATGAGTACATTATTAATATTTTTTTTCTAGTTACCTTGTCTAATTTGTTTTTCCTACTTTGATGGTTCAGGAAGTTGGCAGATTGGTCCGGTTAAACATGGACTATACATATATATACTTGTAGGTTAGAGTGAGGAAACAGGCTGTCGATATGGGTCAGTGGAAGAGCATTTGCCCAGTATGCTCAGGGTTCTGGGTTTGATCCCAGCAACAAAAAAGCAAGAAAAGAAGTGAATAGACAGGGAAACAGTACTTATAAAGAGATTAAAAAGTGGCACACTGATAACTCACACAAGTGGTGGCTCAAGCCTGTAATCTCGATACTCTGGAGGCTGAGATGTGAGGATCAAGATTTAAAGCTAGCCGGGGCACAAAATGACTAGAGACTGTTTTCACCAATTAATCTCTAGAAAAGGGAAATGGGGCTTGGCTCAAGAGTAAGGTGGTAGCCTTGAGCTGAAGAGCTCAGAAACAGCACCCAGGCGGAGTTCAAGCCCCATGACCCACCCCCCCCCCAAAAAAAAGATTAAAAGATGATCATAATGTGGATTATTGGAATTCTTGAATTCAACACTTACAATATGGTCCTGGCACTAACAGTAAGTCACTTTCTAAAAGTTGGCAAAACTTGAATTGGATACAGTTTTATTGGGTTAAATGTAAATGGTTTGTGAAATGAACCAATTAAAAGGTAAAAATGACAAGCTGAAGTTGTGAAGCTTAAATTATTGGTTATGTTAAAGGAGATTAATATGTTAATTCTACATGGCAATAGAAGATTAAATAGTGCTTGAAATATTTGCCCCAAATTGTTATGTTTTCATCAACTTTCAGTAGTTTCAAATTTTGAATTTTTATTTAGTAAAATAGAGATTTAAAAAAAATATTTATCCCCCTTCCCCCTCTCAGAGAGGCCACTTCAGTCGAATATCTCATGGCCTACAAGGAGTTTCTGCAGTGCCTCTGCGAACCTACGCAGATCAGTCAAGTAAGTACTAAGTATGTTTGCTTTTAGCCAAACTGATGGTTCTTTTATATTTTGACATAAAAGCAAAAGAATAGCCGGGCATTGTGGCTCACGGCTTTAATCCAAATTCCTCAGGAGGCTGAGATCTGAGGATCGAGGTTCAAAGCCATCCCAGGCACTAAAGTCGGTGAGACTCTAACCACCAGAAAACTGGAAGTGGTGCAGTGGCTCCAGGAGTAGGGGGTAGCCTTGAGCCGAAAAGCTCAGGGACAACACCAGGCCCAGAGTTCAACTCCCATAACCAGCAAAAGAAAATGGCAAGAGAATATTAGAATCACTCTTAAGTAATTTGGGTTACAGTTTAGTTGTTTATATGCTAAGCATTGGTGTTTTAAGCACTGATAAGTTTATTATACATCTGGTATGTTCCAGGTTGTGAACAAGGCAAAACCCTGGTCTTGGAAAAATGAGTGTAGATAAAAGTCAAAGAATACATAAGTAACATATTTGGGAAAGTCATTGAAATGGAAAACAAGTGACTAGGAGGAAGAGAAATGATTTCCAGTAGGTGTTAGGGAATGCTTTCTGAGAAGGTGATTTCTGCCCAGGCATCTTACTAGAGTGAGAGAGTGGGAGACGGGGATTTCAACAGTGAGAAGGTCTGAGGTGGGAATTAACTAATTCAAGAAATAGTGTGGTTGATGCAGTGTCCTATATAACGCAAAGCGGCTAACGCAAAGGCAAGAAAGGAGCGGGAAATTACATCAGTGGAATGTTTTGTAAGCCAGCCCAGGTGATGGAGTCAAACCCACTTGTGATAGGGAACCATTGAAAGGTTTTGAGAAGAAAAGCAGTTTTAAGAATTGGTGGCCAGGCAGGTGGCTCATGCCTGAGATCTGAGAATCAAGGTTCAAAGCCAGCTCAAAAGGACCTGAGACTCTATCTCTAGTTAACCCCTAGAAAACAGGAAGTAGGGCTTGGCTCAAGGGTAGTGTGTTAGCCTTGAACAGAAGAGCTCTGGGACACCATCCAGTCCCAGAGGTAAAACCCCATGACGCACCAAAAAAAAAAAAAAAAAAAAAGAGAAAAAGAATGAATTTGTTCATTGGGATAAAATTGTTTTAAGACTGTTGAAAATGATAACTTTTGATGCCTTGGATGAACTCTTGGTGAGTTTCTCTAAAGTTTAGCTTGATAAAAATGACTTATCGGGGCTGGGAGTTTGGCCTAGTGGTAGAGTGCTTGCCTAGTGTGCACGAAGACCCGGGTTCGATTCCTCAGTACCACATACATAGAAAAAAGTCAGAAATGGTGCTGATGCTCAAGTGGTAGAGCTCTAGCCTTGAGAAAGTCCAAGGACAGTGCTCAGGCCCTGAGCTCAAGCCCAGAACTGGCAAAAAAAAAAAAAAAAAAATGACTTATCGTCAACTAATCAGCAAAAAAATTAAAAAAGCAGGAAGAGCTGTGGCTCAAGTGCTAGAGCACCAGCCTTGAGTGATAGGCAAAAGTTCTGAGTTCAAGCCCCAGAAAAACAAAACAAAACCCAAACCTTGCCTTAGCACCCATTCTACATGGTTGCATGTCAGTGTCTTGGTGGAATTGAGAATTATTCTAAAAAAAAAAAAAAAAGAGCATACTGTTTCCAGGTTGTTCCTTTAATGTGTCAGTGAGCTGAAAGTAGAAGTGTCTATTTGACATCTCTCTCCTGTGAGGATTCCTAGAGGCTGTGCTTTGTGTCATTCTCCCACTCCTGCTTTCCCTGATCCTCAGAATCTTCACACTCTGAGAGGTTCCGGTTAATGAGTGTTCTTAGCCTGTGCAAGGGCCTGGGTTCAATTCTTGGCACTCTTCTCTTTCTGTCTGTCTCACACTCTCCCATGGCTAGATTTCCCCACTAAGATTATCTGAGTGTGTTCAGTCCTCTTATGCAGTGAGGGTTCTTGGTGTGGCTCAGTTTACCCCAGCACCTCCTTGCCAATGAGAACAGTGTAGGGAAAGTTGCCAGGCTTTAACGTCAATGCTCATTGCTAGAAGAGGATTTGACATTGCTTCCTGCTCTGTATGTAGATTTTCAAGACAGTTGCCAATCCCTTGAACTCAGAGTTAGGTTTTGCTGCTCTTTCAAGGGTTCTGGCATGAACCTGTAAGAACAATGCACCTTTGAATGTTGGGCAGTGAACCACCATTTCTGGCTTTTTGCTGGTTAATTGGATGTAGGCGTCTTCAGGACATGAGTCTTCTCTAGCTGGCTCTAAATTGCAATTCTTTTTTTTTTTGGCCAGTCCTGGGCTTCTGCTCAGGACCTGAGCACTGTCCTTGGGTTTTTTTCCTCAAAGCTAGAACCTTACCACTTGAGCCACAGCACCACTTCTGGCTTTTTCTCTGTGTATGTGATACCAGCAAATTGAATCAGGTCTTCATACATGTTAGGCAAGCACTCTACCACTAGGCCAAACTCCCGGCCTAAATTGCAATTCTTATATCTCAACCTTCTGAGTAGCAGTGGGATTATAGGCCTGAGCTACCGGCATCTGGCTTGTATTGTTTAAGTATAAGCATAGAACAGAAAATAAATGGACTTTTTATTGAGTTATTTAACCTTAATATACTGTGACTCAGTGTCCCTGAACTTTATGACAGAATTTCTGTGAGAAAGGGTGTTAGGAATATTTTTGCTCAGGCTAACCTAAAACTGTGATGTACCAATTTGTCTCTGTGTAGCTGGGATGACAGCTGTGTGTCACTGCACCTATATAAGGTTATCTATCTCAAACCACAACCCTCAATCCTCTTGATCTCTGCTTTAGATGCATCTGGTGCTTAACTGTGTCTCAAGCACAATTTTAACTTTCACGGCATCCCACCATGACTGTTCTCCATTTTATAGATGAAGGGAATTCTCTTACCTGTTATGCGTACACTCTTACCTGTTGTACCTTACATACACTCTTTTTCAGTATCGTTATGATACAGTTCCTATTACAATTTCTGAGGGATTTAAAAAATGTTATTATAATCCAAGTTTATCAAGATTTGCAGTTTTTGTGAGGTATGACCTTCCATTTCATGACAGGAATAAATTTGTTACACTTAGATTAAAGGAACTTACATTGAATGATTTACTTCTCAAGGAAGATAAACATCTAACATGACTGACAAGGGGTCTACAAGCAAAGCCCAGGGAGCTGTGGATTACAGAATTCTTCAGGATTCATGATGATTTCTTTTTTCATTCATTTTTTTTTTTTTTCGTCAGTCCTGGGGATTGGACTCTGGGCCTAGGTGCTGTCCCTGAGCTCTTCAGCTCAAAGCTATTGTCCTACCCTTGGAGCCACAGTGCCATTGCAGATAAGAGCCTAACATTCCTGGGCTGGTTTTGAACCCTTGGTCCTCAGATCTCTGCCTCCTGAGTAGCTAGGATTTCAGTCATGAGCCACTGCACCCAGCTTTTATAATGATTTCTGAAAAAGGTTGGAATGGGAGTGGGTGGTGGTATTTCAGCATGTGGGAATATTTTAATTTGGAAAGAAGCACAGCACATTTGAGGAACTGAGGAAACAGCTAGAATTTATGCGGACTAAAATTGGAGTCATTAAACAATAAGATCACTAGATAAGGGTCAGAACCTTAGTTTTAGCTCTGCTGCTTACTCAGTAGGTGCTTTGGGCTACTATATTCCATTGACCTGTCTGACTTCTTGCTGCTTCTTTGAAATGCAATATTTATGTGTGCTTGCCATCCTCCTACTACAGAAAGGTTAAGTCATTTGACCAAGTTCACACAATTAAGTGGCAGAGCTGCGATTTGAAATCCAGTAAGTAACATTGCAAAGCTCAGGCTCTTGCCTTTGTGCAGATTTGTCTTCTACTATCTCTAAATTCCTATTAGTTATTGTTAAGTAAAACTATAGAATTTAGCCAGGTCACTGGATAGAAAGGTAATACTATAAAACTCATTATTTTCCCATATATAATAATGAGTAGAAACAAAGTAAAATTTGAAATATTAGACAGTAAATTTTAAAGTTAAATTTTAAATTTATTTATTTTTGCCAGTCCTGGGGCCTGAACTTGAGACCTGAGCACTGTCCTTGGGCTTTCTCAAGGCTAAAGCTCTATCCCTTGAGCCACATCACTACTTCCGCCTTTTTTTTGTGTATGTGGTACCGAGGAATTGAATCCACGGCTTCATGTACACTAGGTGAGCCCTCCACCACTAGGTCACACTCTAAGCCTACAATTTTTTTTTTGGGGGGGGGGCGGGTGGAGGGTAGCTTAAACTCTGGGCCTGGGTGCTGTCCCTAAGCTCTTCAGCTCAAGGCTACCCCCCTACACTGGAGCCATAGCCCCACTTCCACTTGCCATTTTCTAGTGATTAATTGGAGATAGAGTCTCAGCTTTGTATTGCCCAGGCTGGCTTTGGGCTGACTTTGAACTGCAATCCTAAGATCTCAGCCACCTGAGTAGCTGGATTGTAGACATGAGCCACTGCGCCCGGCTACAAATTTCTTTTTTCTTTTTCTTTCTTTCTTTTTTTTTTTGTGGGTCCTGAGGCTTGAACTCACTCTACCACTTAAGTCACATATCCACTTCCACACTTCCAGGTTTTTGGGTAGTTAATTGTACATAAAAGTCTCCTGGACTTCATTACTTCTACTGGCTTTCAACCACCATTCTCAATATCTCTGTTTCATGGATAATTAGTATTACAGGAGTGAGCCAAGCAAAATAAGTGTGTTTTTTTGTTTTGTTTTGTTTTTTTGCCAGTCCTGGGCTTGAGCTCAGGGCCTGAGCATTGTCTTTAGACTTTTCAAGGCTAGAGCTCTACCACTTGAGCCTCAGCACCACTTCCTGCTTTTTTCTATATATGTAGTACCGAGGAATTGAACCCTAGTCTTCGTGCATGCGAGGCAAGCACTCTACCACTAGGTCAAACTCCTGGCCTCAATAAAGAACTTGTTTGGGGTAAATATTAAGAGATTTGCTGTTTCATATTAATTTGTTTTTATTGTAGTTGATGCTGATGTAACAGTGATAGGTTCTGGTCCTGGAGGATACGTTGCTGCCATTAAAGCTGCCCAGTTAGGCTTTAAGGTAAGGTTTAAGCTCAAACTAGATGTTAATTTTGTTTTTATATGGTGTAATGAGTCTGCCATTATTCACAGAAGACTTGACAGGTAAAAACATATATTTTTTTAATAGTACAAAGTATTTGTAAGCCAGAAACTAGTGAGGAGGTTTATGCGTTTGTATTGGTTGTATGAAAAATAAAGTTTACTATTTTTCTTCCCAGAGATTTCCTTTAGCTTCTAATCAGTCTTAGGATGACTGTGATAAAAGTAAGATAATAATGGTAGTGTTGGCCTGTCTCAGTGGCTCATGCCTGTAGTCCTAGCTACTCAGGAGGCTGAGATCTGAGGAGCACGGTTCAAAGCCAGCCAGGGCACTAAAGAACATGAAACTCTTACCTCCAATTAATCACTAGAAAACTGGAAGTGGGGCTGTGGCTCAAAGGATAGGACGGTAGCTTTGGTAGCCTTAAGCTGAAGAGCTCAGGGACAGTGCCCAGGCCCAGAGTTCAAGGCCCATGACCCACCAAGAAAAAAAAAAAGGGTAATGTGTTGAAGGCTTGGCTCAGTTGGTAGACCCCTAGCCAGTGAGTGAAAGTAGATGCAAGTACCCAATTCGAGTGTCCTTTGCAGAGCTAGAAAAGGAAAAGAATGGTAATATCAAAAGAAAGCATCTTTTAGCATAATTAATTTACTGCTGGTTCCACCAGTAGATTATGCAGCAGTGGATAAAGAATATGCCCATCCAGTATTAACCTTAGGAGGCTTGAACTTAGGGTCTGGGCACTGTTCCTTTTGTGCATCTCCTATTCAAAACATGATGAAGCAAGGAATGGGTTAAGCAACAGAGCTGGACAAACTGAAGGTATTTTCCCCAACCTCCACATGTAGTTTGGCCCTTTTAAGGGCTTTATGGGGAAAATATACACAAGGGCACATTCCAAGAGATTAATGACAAGAAATCAGCAAGAACTGAGGCAGGCAGATTCAGTAACAGATCCAGGATACCAGGAATCACTAAGTTAAGTAAATGCTGGGACTTCTGTCTCTTGAATGGATTACTGAAGAAGGTCAGACATTCAAATATATCCAGAGTTTTTCACTGGTTTTGAAACACCAAATGAAACACCCAGGGCTTCAGGGTTTTGTTTAGGTGGAACAGTTATAAATCTCTTAAAGAACAGATGAAGTAGCCTGCTTTGCATGACAATGAAGGCTATTGCATTGGACTTGGAAGTACATCAGAGTATATGTGACTAAATGTTTGCTTTGGTTGTAGACAGTCTGCATTGAGAAAAATGAAACACTTGGTGGAACCTGCTTGAATGTTGGTTGTATTCCTTCTAAGGTAAGAGTATGCTTGGTATACCCAGAGATTTTTTTTTCCATGAGGCACAACTATAAGGACATATTGAGACTAGATTATTAGAATAACATTAAAAAATATTAACAGTATGATTTTTAAAACTTAGTTTTCTTTGTAAAACTTTATAGAGTGCTATCACTAGCCCACCACATTTTACATGTCTCAAAAGTAGCTAGTTTCTCATTCAGAACATGACCATGATGTTCCTTTTTTTCTCCTCTCTCTAGCTTTCCATTACCAATGAAACAATTCTTTTGCATCTTTATGTATGTAAGCGTGACTGCTTTTTTGCCTGCCAACCTGAAGGGTGTTCTTAAGCTTTTACTTTTAAAGAAAATAAACTTGATTTTGTTTTTTATTCCAATTGGTTGATTTTTTTTCCCCTTGTCACCGCCTTCAATTAATTACATAAGGAAAGAATGAACTGTTAGTGTTATGCCACTATAAAAGTCTTAAACTAGTCCACATAGAGAAGTAGAGAATGTCATTACATTAGTGCCTTTTGATTACAGAGTGTCTATGTGAATATTTGATAGTTTTGCCTTATTTCCTTTAGGCTTTATTGAATAACTCTCATTATTACCATATGGCCCATGGAAAAGATTTTTCATCTAGAGGAATTGAAGGTAAGTATACTTTAGCAGTACTACTAGACATTGCCTTTTGTGTATGTTGTGTGTAGTGTATCATATAAGTAAGTAGTGAGGAACAAGTAAGAATGGTGGCAGTTGAACTCTGGGCCTGAGTGCTATCTCTGAGCTCTTTAGCCCAAGGCTTACCCCTTGAGTCGCAGCACCACTTCTGGTTTTCTGGTGATTAATTTGGAGGTACGAGTCTCACAGACTTTTTAGTGCCCGGGCTGGCATTGAACCCTGATCCTCAGATCTCCACTTCCTGAGTAGCTAGGATTACAGGTGTGAGCCACCCACCAGTGTGTGTTGGTTGCATGAGGTGATTTCTGAGATGTTTAACTCAATAGAACTATAGAGATATAAATATTTTTATCTTAATGTGGTTGCTTCAGTGCTGTCTTCTGAGTTGTGATTAAAATGTACTAGTTGATTAAACTTAAAATCTTCTGTACTTGAAATTCAAATACATATAATTTAAATTTTTGTTTTATGTAGTTTAGCATTTCCCTTTATTTAAAAGTTAAAGATGATGTTCTGCTTTGCCATTTGAGTTTAATTGTCCTCTGATTAATAACGATTATTGAAAAAGGGTGTAGAATGTGTCACAGTGGGACACATTCATACAGTAATTTTTATTTATTATAGTACTGGTCTTTGAACTTAGGGTTTTGTGTTTTCTAGGTAGGGACTCTACCAGTTAACTCTCATCCCAGATGATATATTTTATTTAGTTCTGCATTTTTACCCAAGACGTCCATTTAACATTGCTCGATAGGTTCTGTTACTGTTATATGGTAATGTCAGCCTTTTTTCTTTTTTATAATTTTATATAATTCTATATAATTGTAAATATGGTTTTAAAATTTAATTCTTTTATATAATTCTATCAACATTAACCTGAATCTTTCAGAGTAAAAAATACTACCTGAAATCTTTCAGAGTAAAAAAATACTACATTGTTTCAAAAATTTAAGGTTTTAAAGGGTTTTTTTGACCATTTGCAGTTTCTGGAGTTCGCTTGAATTTAGAGAAGATGATGGAACAGAAGAGTACTGCAGTAAAAGCTTTAACAGGTGGAATTGCCCATTTATTCAAACAAAATAAGGTTGGTCTTCAGATTTCTGCTTGATTTTTATATGTATGTCAAACACTGCACGCTAAAGAGTGATGCAATTTGATCTTGGCTGTTGGGAGAATTTAAAGTGATGCTGACCTCATCTAGATTTGTAAGGTATAAAATGACTTGCCGCTACATGTGTAGTGTTTATTAAGGAAGTATACTATAAATTAACGAGTATTTTTTCCCTTTTATCTATATATATTAATCAGAAAAAATACTTTAAACTTTGAAAATTTATAAAAGTTATTTCATAGGGGTTGGGAGTTTGGCCTAGTGGTAGAGTGCTTGCCTAGCATGTGTGAAGACCTAGGTTTGATTCCTCAGTACCACATACATAGAAAAAAGCTGGAAATGGTGCTGAGAGCTCTAGCCTTGAGAAAGTCGAAGGACAGTGCTCATGTCCTGAGCTCAAGCCCAGGACTGGCAAAAAAAAAAAAAGAAAATCATAAAGGTTGTTTAAAAAATACTTTAAACTTTGAAAATTCATAAAAGTTATTTCATAAAGGTTGTTCACGTCAATGGCTTTGGAAAGATAACTGGCAAGAATCAAGTCACAGCTACGAAAGCCGATGGCAGCACTCAGGTTATTGATACAAAAAACATTCTTATAGCTACGGGCTCAGAAGTTACTCCTTTTCCTGGAATCACGGTATTTATGCTTCTAATTCTTACAACTGCTAACCTAAGTTTTGGAAATCACTTTGTGCTGTTCACAAAGATTTATGACTAGAATTCTGTAATTTGACAATGATTAAGCCTCAAAAAGTTTCCCATTTTTTTCCTACAGTAATTTTCACTAGAGAACATTTTATTAAACATGTATTTGAATTCAATTTGAAATTAAAGTTAATCATTTTGTTTTGAATGTGGAATGGTAAAATTTAAAGGAGCCATTTTTATTAATATTTTTTATCTTTTAAATATTGTTTGGTCTTTTAAAAAAGTTTTGCTTAACATATACAATTGATTTGATAAAATTGAGTATATAGAAAAGACAAGAAGTTTAATATTGTTAGTGATTTTTATGGAGTGAGATCACAATTAACAAATGACTGGGTTTTTCCAAATAACTTTGGTTGTCTTTGGTTTTCTAGATTGATGAAGATACAATAGTATCATCCACAGGTGCTTTATCATTAAAAAAAGTTCCAGAAAAGATGGTTGTTATTGGTGCAGGAGTAATTGGTGTAGAATTGGTAAGTGTGGTCAGTTTCTTAATCACTTGGAAGGGATTTAATGCCCTGTTTTGTTCTTTGTATAACATCTTAGGCTAGTCAGGTTTTTCACAAAACAATTTTTGGTAATATCAAAATCAAGACAACTTTTTTTTTTTTTTTTTTTTTTGGTGGGTCATGGGGCTTGAACTCAGCTTCGGCGCTGTTCCTGAGCTCTTCAGCTTAAGGCTACTGCCCTACCCTTGAGCCAAACCCCCCTTCCCATTTTCTAGGGGTTAATTGGAAATAGAGTCTCAGGTCCTTTTGTGCCGGGGCTGGCTTTGAACCTTGATCCTCAGATCTCAGCCTCCTGAGTAATTAGGATTACAGGTGTGAGCCACTGCACCTGGCAGACAATTTTTTTTTTGCCAGTCTTGGGAGTTGAACTCAGGGCCTCCCACTGTCCTTGGACACTTTTTACTCAAGGCTGGCACTCTGCCACTTGAGCCATAGCGCTTCTGGTTTTATCTGTGTATGTGGTGCCAAGATATTGAACCCAGGGCTTCATGCATGCCAAGTGAGCACTCTACCAGTAGGCTATGTTCCCCGCCCCCCAAGACAACTTCTTGAGGTAATCATTAGTCATTAATCTTCTGTTTCTTCCTCTTTTTGTTCATTAATACTGGTTTAAGTCTTTGTTAATTTGACACAGCCTTTGACATTATATAACAGTTCTCATTCTGAGCAAGATGAAAATGACACCTTACCATAGTGTACACAACATGAGTCTTCTCACATGTGTTAGAAATATATGTCAATAATGAGTACATTTCTTTGTGGACAATGTCTCCTTTCACTAGTGTACTTTTATATTCTTTATTGTCCGAGCATTTTCTAGTCCAGAAATCTACTTTTTTTATTGTGTTTTCCTGTCTTGACTGGTTTCCTAATTGGTTTGATTCCATTGTCCCTCACTTCTGACACTTTTCTGATATCACTTACTTTGCAAAAATTGTCCTGGTTGAATCCAGCTTTCTCCTTTTTAAAATACTGTTCCCAGAGTGTTAACTGCACCTGAAGGAAATCAGACTCTGTAGATTGGTGTCTGAATAAATTCTTGTTCTCAGACTCCTGCAGGACTCAGACCCTCTTTGTGCTCAAGACTAGTGAACTACTTCATAGCCATAGCACCACTTTTTTTTCTTTTTTTTATTGTAATTAATAAAAGGATTACATGATATTTGCCAGATAGAAGGTGCAATAATTCACGTACATTGATACCCTTTCACATGTCTTGGTACCCATTACCCTCCCCCCACCCCCATCCCATTTTCTTTTTCCCTCTTCCCTATCAAATTTCAAATAACCAAATACAAATAAATTCAATTTATCAGATAACAAAGTGAGATACTATAACAATATGAGATACCCAAGGGACAGCAAAGGAGATGAGAGATAACATAGTACATTTAGGACAACAATCATTCATTGTATGGCTTTTGTTTCAATATCCTGGAGGTCCTTTCAATTAGCTTCATACTATATGGCCTTATGTATCAAGATTTTGCTCTATTGCAGATCTCTGCTAGTAGAGCCCAAGGTTTCTACTGATTATGACAAATGAGGGAAACCATTGAGCCTAAGTTCCTTTGAGTGTGGCTTAGTTCACTTAATATGATCTTTTCTAAATCTTTCCATTTCCTAACAAATGGGGCGATGTTGTTTTTTCTGACAGCAGCATAGAATTCCATTGTGTACAAATACCACAACTTGTTGATCCACTCATCAACTGAGGGACATCTAGGTTGGTTCCGTATCTTTGCTATGGTGAATAATGCTGCAATGAACATTGCTGTGCTAGTGGATTTAGTATGCCCTAGATTCTGGATGGTTGGGTAAATGCCAAGTAGTGGAATACAGCACCACTTTTTTTTCCAGCTTTTCTGCGTCGTTTATTGGAAATGAGTCTCATGGATTTTTCTGCCCAGTCTGGCTTCGAACCTCCATCCTCAGATTTCAACCTCCTGAGTAGCTAGGATTATAGGCAAGAAACACCCGTGCCCAGCTTTTGTTTACTTTTGACTTTCCTTTAAGACCTCTCAGCAAGAGTTGAGTGATACCTGAATCTGAATTGTTAATCATTCCCACCCACCCCCGCAGTACTGGGGTTTGAACTCAGAGCCTTGTAGTAGGCCAGTGGTAGGCAGGTGCTCTACCATTGGGCTCTGTTAGGTTGAGACTTTAATGATTTACAGGTCTTGAGAGTTTTATGCGTTTATTTATTTGCCTGCCTTTTCCCATATCTTTTCTGTGTAATTGGTATTGTGTTTTGACTCAGCCTTGTACCATTTAACCATACCCCAACCATTTTTTTTATTAAAGAATTTATTAACATTGATTTTTACATCATATTTGAAATAACGTGTTTAACAAACAAGTATTCAGGAAGGGAATCTCTATATACAATCACTGGCACTTAGATTTTAGAACATAATTAAAATTAGGCTGAGGGTTTGTATGTCATAGATACATATTAATCTATGTAATAAACCGTCATTTTTTTTTATAAGAGTCTCCCATTTCTCCCAAGCCTGGTCTTAGATTGAGATCTTTCTACTTATGGCTTCTAATGTAGCTTATATCATAGGCTTGTACTCCCATGTCCTGTTTTATTGAGATGAGATCTCCCTCCCTCCCCCCTTCTCTCTCTCTCTCTCTCTCTCTCTCTCTCTCTCTCTCTCTCTCTCTCTCTCTCTCTCTCTCTCTGTCTCTGTCTCTCTCTCTCTCTCTCTCTCTGTCTCTCTCTCTCTGTCTCTCTCTCTCTCTCTCTCTCTCTCTCTCTGTCCTTCTCCCCCCCCATTCCTCCCCCTCCTTTCTGCCTCAGCTGGCTGCAAGCTGAGCTTAAGGTGTGTGGTGTTACCCCTCCCTCACTCTCTCCCAGTTTTTCCCTCCTTTCCCCACCTAGGAATTGTGTAGTTCATTTTTAACATAGTATCTAGTGCATATTGCTGCTAATTTCTAGTAAGTACCTCTGCTACATTTGTGTTCACCCTTTGTGCGTCCATTTCTGTGTACCGCCCCCATAGACAAATGGCCAAACAAGACAAAAAACCCACAGTGAAAGTTCTATCATAGGTGTTTGCAAGTACATTTTTACCTGTTTATGGCTTTAAAAAAAGTATATATTTATGTGTATGTGTGTGTGTGTGTGTGTGTGTGTGTGTGTAATATATATATATATATATATATATAATTTTTGTTTATGTGGTACTGAAGAATCGAACCCAGGGCTCTGCATGTTAGGCAGTACTTAGCCTCTAAGCTACATTCCCAGCCCCAGTATGTGGCTTTTTATTTTCTTGGCTTAATACTTCTGATAATACAGTTTTGATGGTGGTCTAATTTATCATATTTTGTTTTATGAATTGTGCTGCTGGTGGTGTGTCTAAGAAATCTTTGCATAAACTCCAGTATCAGAGATTATATTATATTTGAGTCTTTTCCTAAAAGTTTTATAGTCTTGGATTTTAGATCCAACCATTTTAAGTTTTATATATAATTACTGTTGGAGTTTTAGTGACTTACTAATAATTTAGCTCTCATCAACAAAATATATGAAATGTATAAAATGAATGTACAAACCTTATTGGAAAAGCAAACTCAGGTCATATTGTTTTACACACACACACACACACGCACGCACACACACACTCCAGTCCTGGAGTTTGACATCAGGATCTAGGCACTGTACCCAGCACTTTTTTGCTCAAGCACTCTGCCACTTGAATCATTGCTCTATTTCTGGCTTTAGTTAGAGATAAATTTTATGGAGTTTCTTGCCTGGGCTGGCTTCAAACTGTAATCCACAGAATTAAACCTCTTGAGTAGCTATGATTACAGGTGTGAGCCACTGGTGCCCATCTATTAGATGATTTTAATGTAAATTCTTTCAAAGGGTTTGTTTCTAGTGTTTCATACTTAATGTAGTAGTAAACTTTATGTTCATCTTGCTTACATGTAGCTTTTGTATAATTCAGAAATTAGGCTAATGGGTAAAATGTTGAGAAAAAACAATTCAGTTTGAATTACTTGAATAAAGTTATCTTTCCTTGGTTGAGAAAATAAGTACAAAGATAGGCAGTTTAAAACCAAATTTTTGGTATGTATTAGGAGTAAGAACCTAGTTTCTCTCCCTGGGCCTTTGGACTTTTCCCTTTTGTCAGTTACCACTCCTCTCACAGTTGTCTGTTCAGTCCCTTCTTTCACTGCTTCTAGTCTTTGTAAAAGTGGCATTCACTCAGTGGAAGCCTCTGCAAAAAAATCACTGTTGGAAGTTGCAATCCTCTTTTTCAGCAATCTCAGTTGGCTGGCTTTTCTTGTACTGTACTGTCATGGAGCATGGGTTTTATGTAACCATTTCATCTCCAAGCAGCTTTGTTGTCTCCCACACACCTTAGAAGCTGAGAGGTGTCTAGTGTGTTCTAGGACCTCAGTGAACGTTGAGTAAGGAACTAAGTGTATGAAGTAACACCAGGTTAAGTGTAAGCTGCTAATAAAAACCATTAGCAAAAGAAGGAGTATTACAATACAGTACATTATTTAAGATGATTTAGTAAATATTTGCTGTGAATATTGATTTTGTATGATTATCAGAGTTATTTTTGGATTGTTGTTTCCAGGGTTCAGTTTGGCAAAGACTTGGTGCAGATGTGACAGCGGTTGAATTTTTGGGTCATGTAGGTGGACTTGGAATTGACATGGAAATATCTAAAACATTTCAACGCGTACTTCAAAAGCAAGGTTTTAAATTTAAATTGAATACCAAGGTCACTGGTGCTACCAAGAAGTCAGATGGAAAAATAGATGTATCGTAAGTATGGTACATTTTTTTCTTTTTTTTTGGTATATCATCTTTAAGAAACATTCAGTAACAAAGGTGATAGAGTTTTGGTAACTTAAGGCTGTTCTGTTGGCTTAATATGCTTATCATTTAATAGTTAATTTTGTGCTAGAGATTGTAGTTAGATTTTGTCATTATAACATGTTTTCATAGTACAAATTAGACCCATGTATGAGGAAATCAATAGTATTAGATTATTGACATTCTATTAAGTACTTAGGCAATTTAATGAAATAACTTGGCTAAGCACACTATTAGGTAGTTCAGCTAGTACTGGATGTTTCTTACTGAGAATTTTGGTGGTATTTTGGGGGTAGTCATGATGCTAGTGCTTTTTTTTTAAGGGGGTGTTTCTTTTGAGATAGAACCTACTGTTGACCCAGATAGGCTTCATACTTGGAATTCTCTTTCCTTAGCCTTCTAAATACCCCTCTACACCTATCCTGTGCCATGTAGGACAGGTCTTGAACTCAAGACCTTCTGGTTTTACTCAGCTTTCATCTTCATAGCTGTCGTTCTTCTACTTTAAGCCACATGCCTTCACAGCATTTTGCTGAGATGTCGTAGACTTTTCTGCCCAATCTGGCTTCAAGCTGTAATCTGTAGGTGTAAGCCTCCTGATAAGCTGGCTTACTCAAGTGAGCCAGCAGGTCCTGGCTTGAGTTAACTTAACCTACATTAGTAATATGTGGGAATTTTAGTGTGATACTTCCATACATACACATAGTGCACTTTGAACATGTTCACCTACCTCCACTATATTCTTTTCCCTCCTCCCCACTTTTTCCAAGTGGAATTTGATAGTTTCATCATATTGTATTCATATGCAGGTTTATGTGTGTAGGAGTATGATACTCATATAAAATACAGCATATATACATTGTACAAAGGAGTTAGCAGTCAAATGAGTTTATGAATACAGTGCATCTTGATGCCACCATTTTCATTATCATACTTTATTCACCCCTGTCCCTCAAACTCTTTTCAATTTTCTCCCCCTGCCCCCCTCTCCTTTTTTTTTTAACTCAAGGCTAGCACTTCAGTACTTGAGACACAACTTCTGGTGACACAAATTCTGGCCTTTTTGCACGTAAAGTCTCACGGACTTTTAAAAAAAACACCAGGGCTGGCTTGGAACCACAATTCTGAGATCTCAGCCTCCTGAGTAGCTTGGACTACAGGAATTGCCACTCTTCAGTTTTCTTATTGTAGGGATTGACTTGGGGACTGGGGGCTGTCTCTGAGCTTCTTTGCTCAAGGATAGGGTTCTGCCACTTTCAGTCCACCACCACACTTTGAGTTTTGTTGTGGTTAATTGGAGATAAGAGTCTTGAAGATTATCCTGCCTGAACTAAGCATTCTCCTCCCCCTTCCTCTTTTCAGCTACCCTCTCCCCTTCCTACCCTTTCAAATACCAATTTCCTGATACTCTGTTTCCTTGGACTATGAGTTTTTCTAAGGAGTTGCACTGTTTGAATTCTCCCCTACAAATACTATATTTTGGTTAACACATTTGTGTACACTTAGATACAACCCCTGTGTACTTGTACATTTATAGATTAGAGATCTAACTTCTACATATGAGATAAAAAAACATGCATCCTTTATCTCTCTGGATCTGATAGATTTTTTTTCAGGTCTGTCTGTTTTTATTGCAAATGATAAAATAACAGTCTTCCTATTGGATAAAATTCACTGTCAGTATTGACAGTGAGTCCTTCGAAAAGTTTGAGATTAAAATTTTACCTCTTATTATATGTATGTACACATGTGTTTAAGAAAGTTAAAACATTGTTCCTTATTTAGCATTGAAGCTGCTGGTGGTGATAAAGCTGAAGTTATCACTTGTGATGTACTCTTGGTCTGCATTGGCCGGCGACCCTTTACTCAGAATTTGGGACTAGAAGAGCTTGGAATTGAACTAGATCCCAGAGGTAGAATTCCAGTCAATAGCAGATTCCAAACCAAAATTCCAAAGTAAGTTGGGTAATCATCCTTTCTGTACTAGCAATGTTACTGGTAAATGTTTCCAGCCAGGTCATCATGTTTGTAACTGTCAGACAAATATAATGTAATAGTGAAGACTTTTTTAAATCTTTCATAATTTTTTTTTTTTGCCAGTCCTGGGCTTGAGCTCAGGGTATGAGCCCTGTCCTTGGACTTTTTCAAGGCTAGAGCTCTACTACTTGAGCCTCAGCACCAGTTCCGGCTTTTTTCTATGTATGTGGTACCAAGGAATTGAACCCAGGTCTTCGTGCATGCTACGCAAGCACTCTACCACTAGGCCAAACTCCCGAGCCCTCATAATTATTTTTTAAATTTAAGAAATTTTATTTTCTACATTCTGAATATTTTAAAATGGAATTTCACTGCATTTCTGAAGCTGGTCTTGAACTCCTGGACTCAAGTGATTTTTCCCGCCTCAGCCTTCCAAGTGCTAAAGCATTTTCAATAATTTTTACATTTATTTCACACACTTTTAAAAATACAATTTGTGTCATGCTTTAAAAATATATTGGCTTTGGGGAAAATGTATTTTTATTTTTTGCCAGTTCTGAAGCTTAAACTCAGGACCTGGGAATTGTCCTTGAACTTCTTTTACTGAAGGCTAGCTAGCTAGCACTCTACCACTCTACTCCTTCGGCCTTTTCCTGTGTATGTGGTGCTGAGGAAGCCAACCCAGGGCTTTGTGCATGCTAGGCAAGCACTCTGTTACTAAGGCACATTCCCAGCCATGAAAACATACTTAAAAGATGTTAAAATATCTGTTTTTGTTGCTCTAAGACTAAGTACTTGAACTTGGATTTTAGAGGAGCTGCTTCTGAAATACTTTGGGGTCACTCAGTAGCTCAAATCATACTTTTGTTTTGGTGGTGTAACTGAAATATCTTTAAGAAGCTCACTTTGTTCTGTTTGATTTCTGGTAGTATCTACGCTATTGGTGATGTGGTTGCTGGTCCAATGCTGGCTCACAAAGCGGAGGACGAGGGTATCATCTGTGTTGAAGGAATGGCAGGTGGTGCTGTGCATATTGACTACAACTGTGTGCCGTCAGTGATTTACACACATCCTGAAGTTGCTTGGGTTGGCAAGTCAGAAGAACAGTTAAAGGAAGAGGTAATCCTAAATATGGACTGAATTACTCCATTGGGCAAAGCTAAGCTATTAGCAATAGTGGCTGAGAAAAGGCATCTTACCACTGCCTTAATACTTTTTTTTTTCCGATAGATTTTTTATTGTAATTAATAGAAGGGTTATATTCACCAGATAGAAGGTGCATTACTTCACATACATTGATACCCTTTCTCATGTCTTGGTCCCATTTCTCTCCTCCCCACCCCTTGTCTTGCCTTAATACTTTTAATTACTGTTAAGCATACCAAGGATTATTTTTTCCTTTTCTAGCATCATAAAGAGATCACTGTTAGATTTGCCAACAGTAAAAGAGGGGCAGATAAACTAGCTGTGTTTCAAAAACACCACAGTTTTGTGTTTGGCTTTGAAATATAACCAGATATTTATAGACATATAATATAGGCAGACAAAGTGAAAAGAACTTAATCAGTGCTTACATAGGTTTTTATATTGTCTCACAGGGTGTTGAGTACAAAGTTGGGAAATTCCCATTTGCTGCAAATAGCAGAGCTAAGACAAATGCTGACACTGATGGTATGGTGAAGATTCTTGGACAGAAATCCACAGACCGAATACTAGGAGCACATATTTTAGGACCAGTGAGTATTGTAAAGGCAAACAAATGTTTATTAAGGTTTCTGGAAATCTGTTTACATTTTGATGTTGCTACCAACGATTGATATGATGCTTTCTTTTTCTTTCTTGTGCTTGTGTTAAGACTTGAAGTTGCCCTTGTGCTCTTGCTTGGGTTTCTTGCTCACAATTTGCATTCTACCTCCAGATTAGCATTTACTGATTAATTGGTGATAGTCTCAGACTAAAGTCTACCCAGTCTGAAGATCCTCTCACTCTTCAGCAGTCAGGATTGTAGCTTGAACTATAGTACTAAGCTTGTGCATTGTTTCTAGTAGGGTACCCCTAGCACTTTTTTAATTTTTTCCTTGCTAGTCCTGGGTCTTGAACTCAGGATCTGAGCACTGTCCTTGGGCTTTCCTCAAGGCTAGTGCTCTATCCTTTTGAGTCACAGCACCACTTCCAGCTTTTTCTGTGTATGATGTACCAAGGAATGGAACCAGGGCTTCATGCATGCTAAGCAAGCACTCTACCACTAGGCCATGCTCCTGGTCCTGCCTTATTCCCCCTCCTCCCTTCCCCCCCCCATAATCTTTCAGTATTGCTTGCCATACCATCTACACTTTTATTTTTTTGTTAGGTAGTGGGGCTTGAACTCTAGGCCTGGGCACTTGAGCTCTTGAGATCAAGGCTAGCACTCTACCACTTAAGCTGCAATGCCACTTCTGGCCTTTTCTGTGTATGTGGTACCAAGGATTCGAACCCAGGGCTTTGTGCATGCTTGCAGAGCACTCTACCACTAGGCCACACTCCTCCACCATCTATTTTCTATATTGCATGCAGCTGAAGTGTTTTCTCTAAAGCGTAGACCAAGCCACCTTCCTGCTTCAAACCTTGCAGTGGTACTTTTCAACCTGTTGCATTTGAGGCTTCTCTGAATATACTTCTGCCCTGCCTACCTTTCTGACCTCATCTGTTTTTGTTCTCACTTTGCTCACTGATTTCTTGTTATGCCAGTCTTTACTCAATTGTCTTAAAAGACCAAGTTAGTTCATTTTTTAGTGCCTTTCTGCTTACAGTACTCTCCACCTAGAAAACTCTACTCCCAGACCTTTGTTTGGCTGGTTCTTAGTCAGGCCTCAGCTCAGCTGTTGTTAACCCTCCTAAGTGTTGTTGTCTCCTAAGGAAAACCTTAAGACATTACTAAGTGTAAAACCTGTTCTCCTATAGGTATCCAAAAGACAACAGAATATTTTGAGTGTTACATGTTGGCTGTCTTCCAGTTTTGCAGTCACTTTGTAAGGTAGATGCTATTATTTTTGAAGAGATGAAGTGAAGCACATGCATGTAGCTAGTGAATGGTTAAGAGCCATAGGATTTGCATCTAGACTGACACCAGAGTTCAAGGTCTTACGTATCACCTTCTCTGCTTTTCCTCACTCTTCCTCAACTGCTGTGCCAGTCTTAAGAAAGCCTGGTTTCTTAATCATCGCTATGCTTCTCTGACATGACACATTGGCCCTAGAAATAAAACTTCTTCTTGGCTTGTATTTAAAGGGTGCTGGAGAGATGGTAAATGAAGCTGCTCTGGCTTTGGAGTATGGTGCATCCTGTGAAGATGTAGCTAGAGTCTGCCATGCACATCCGGTAATTATTAACAACACACAGAATGGGTACTTCAGTTTTCTTCTACCTCATAAGTTTGATTTTTAATTCTATATTTTTTTCCTTTGCAGACCTTATCCGAAGCTTTTAGAGAGGCAAATCTGGCTGCATCATTTGGCAAAGCAATCAACTTTTAAACTAGAAGATAACTTTTTTCCTGTAATTTCCTGGAGGCTTTTGTAGAGGTCTCATTAAGAAATTCTAAGGATTGAATTATGAAACTTAGAAGGCATTTAATAGTTGTGGACAGAATGGAGTAATTTTATATATCTATATTTAAAGTATTTTATTTCAGTGCATTAGCATGTGAGACAAAGCTGTGATAGTAGCATCCTGGGAAGTTTCCATCAAGCCATGTTTTCATGCTGTTTATGAATGGTACAGCTCCATTGACTTAAAGTTACATGGCTTTTTATCTCTTTTTCAAGGAAGGGACTTGAGTATGGCTTGTAAACAGTTGTATTTGAAGGAAAGGGATCAAGTTAAATCTGGTTTTCATATTGGAAAGATGTTATTCAAGATTCAGATATGTATAAACTGAATTGATGTAAATAAAAGTAACCATTTTGTTTTATTTAACTCCTAAAATCTTGCAGTTTAGGTTTGGGTTTTTAAGAGTCTGTTGAGGTCAAGGATAGTTACTCAAAATGTCTACAAAACTCATTAAATGGAGACTAAAATGTATGACAACAAGCAATGAAGATGTCAAAATAAATGTCTTAAATGTTTATTTACTAGTTATTCTGAGTACATTTTGAGACGGTCCTAATTCTTTTGACTACCTCTATTGTTGCTTTTATAGGCCACATTGTATCTTGTCTTTATATTTGCAATGCTGAGGTATTCTTTCATCTTCCATTCTTTCCATCTTTTACAGGGATCTACCAAGTGTTTACAAAGATTTTTGGAGAAATATTACTTAAATATTTAATCTGCTGTATGCTAATGGCAAATGATATTTTCTTTAAAGCTAGAAGATATGCATTTACTGCTAAATGTTTAAGATGGTTTATCCTAAGACCAAGTACTAAAAATATGTTAAATAGGTTTTTGCATATTATAACTCTTAATTGAGCATCATTTCAGATTGAAGAGTTCCAAAATTTGGTTTTGATAACAGAGATTTCTAAAAGGGAAAGTAAATAAAAAATTTTAAATACTAGAACTACATGAACTCCATATTCACTTGTGATCTAAACCTTACTGTCTTAAGGTAAGTTTAGAGAATGTGGTCTGTATGCTAAATGTAATCTGTATGTCATAAGATACTATCAGTTGATCATAGCTCAGAGGAGAATGTTTTAGTTTTCATGTTTTAATTGCCTTTTTCATGGGCCACATTGTCCTCTGTATGTCTAGTGTTTTAGGGGTTGTCGTAGTCATGACTGATGCATTGTAAAAACTGGATTTTTCTTACCTCAGAAAATTAAAGATCAAGCTGCTGTATTTGCTTAACTCCATGGTTGTTGGGTGGGTGGGGTGGGTGGAGGAGTAGCTGAAAATCTGCCCTATTGTTTAGTCTATATTAGTTTTGAGATTGGGCAAATCTGAGATTTTCTTCTACCTGTTCCAGTTGTTGTGGCTACTTCAAACTCTTGATTCTTCAACCAATGGAATGTTTCATCCTCTTTAAGTGAAAGCTTGTTCAAACTGAGTCTTCTAGGGTAGTTCCTCCTGAGCATCGTTTCTCCTTTACCTTCTGTCTGCTGAGTCTGTTTTCCAGTATTGTCATGTTTTGTTCTGGATATCTGGTTCTGAGTTTGCAGTTGTAGGCATGAGGGTTGTCATGTGTACTACTTAGCTACTATTGGATGTGAACTCTGCATCTTTTAAACTAGAAATCTCAATATTACATTAATAAATATCAAATATGCCATGTTTTTTCCCCCAGTCCTGAGGCTTGAACTCTTGTCTTCTGCTCAAGGCTTAGTGCCCTGCCACTTGAGCCACAGCTCTCCTTGTGGTTTTTTTTCTGTGAGTTAACGAGATGAGAGTCTTACAGACTTTGCTGCCTGGGCCAGCCTCAAACTTCAGTCCTCAGATATCAGTCTTCTGAATAAGATTACAGGTCTAAGCCACTGGCACCTGGCTCACAAGAAAGTTTGATTGTATAGTAGTAAAATATGAAATCCTGGTCGAGCAGAGCTTAACTATTTTGTAGTTCTGCTACAGGGTTCTCATTCAGCATGTAGATACATGAGAGGGGAATAGTACAGCAAGTTTGAAATGTTCATTTACTGTTACCTACTAAGTTCTCAGATTTGGGGGCTTGAGTTGAAGGGTAACTGTCCTGTGAAAATGAGTATTTGAGGTATTGTATAGTTGTAGATGAATGGCATAGGGAATGTTTCTACTAAAAAAGATGGGATTACCATTTTGTTATAGTTACTATGATTCTTACCTAAATGAAAATGGCAAATAATGGCTTTGGGCCAGAGAGAAGTTATAATTTAAACAAGATACCTGCTTACATAAACTTATATAGGCCTAGCCCCAGTTGCTTGTACGGGTGAATCACGTGGTTTATGCACTGGAAGGAGAGCCTTGGCTGAGAAGAATCTGAGAAACATTGCCCAGCTAATGGCTTTATGGGTTGGATGGATTGTTGTGTGATTAACTTGACTTCACCTAAGTTATGCAGAGATACTTTAGCAGTGATGTTTTATGTAAAATTGGATCTGTTCTTGAATAGTACTGCTTAGTTGGTAGCAGTGGTAACTGCCCACCAAGACCGTGTATTGAAAGTACAGGTGAATTCTTTACAAGTTCTAGTACTTTCTAGTACTTAGTAGAAGTTTGGGAGTGCAGCCACTGAAATGGAGATGGCGTACAGGCTGTGTCCTGGACCCCACTGAGGAGTAGTTTTTGGGAGATGTTGATATAGAAAGCAGATGAGTAATACATTTACAGACTTCCAATCCTGCTGGTGGCAAGAGAACTCAAGGATTCATGAACAGTCACTAAACCAGGTCAAGGAATAATTGACTTACAAAACTTATACAAAAGCACTGTACTTTTATTTTTTAACTCCATACAAAATTTGGTTAAAAACATTAAATAGGTTATGAGCTTGAAGATTAAGTCAATTTTTTGAAAATGTAGTTGTTTTACTTTGGTCACCAGAGCCACCTTCTAGCCCTTTCTCCTGTATTACAAGCAGGTGCTGTATATAGTAACTTTCTTGCTTATATCCTGAAGGAGGGAACGGACCTCTCCTTCTAACCTTACTAATTCTTGAGCTTTATCTTCCAGATATTTTTGATTGTCTTCATATTTTCTTTCTAAATCTGTGGAAGATAAATATGAACAAGTTATATCCCAATGATGACAAAGTGAATAAACTTCAAGATCCAAAGTCTTAGGCATGCCGTAAAATTATTTTATAAAATCAAGCCAGGTAGAAAGACCCACCTTTGAGCAGTTGCAGCTTGCTATTTGCTTGAGCCAAAAGTGCTTTTGCTTCATTTTGTAGCATTTCAGCTTTCCTTCTAGCATCAGCTGACTCTTCAGTTTTTTTGGCAATTAAACTTTCTACTTTTTTATACTTTTCATCAAGTTCACCATCCAGAGTCTGCAGTTACACATTTAGACACAAAACACAAAGGATAAGTCAGCTTTCAGGGCAGGCGTTTTGGATTCAAAGATTTCAGGGACATTTTAAGGTTACAGCATGTCCCTCATTCTGTACAGATATTAAAGAAAGCTGTCTGGAAGAGATGAAGGACAGCCTGGATAGGGAGAGTAGCTTAGGGTATTTGAAGGCTTGACAGCAAGAAATTAGGCAGATATAACAAAATTGTAGAAATTTATAAAACATTCGGTTAAGTGCCCTCAACTATAAATGTCAACACAGCTGGAGTTCAATAACACAGTACTGAGTACAGTATTGGTTGGCTTACCTTCTTTACACTGTCTGCGTTTTGTTTTATACTGTACACTGCCTTTTCAATGTAGTCAGCCTCCCCAGAGCTCTGAGTAGCCTTCCGCTTCAGCTCCTCCACACTCCTCTCTAGCTCACTGATGCGCTGAGAGGCGTTGAACAGAGTTTCTTCAGAAGCTACTGTTTCAGATTCGATCTGAAAGAATATCAAGTAAGCTGTTAGTATTAGGTTAAAAACTACAAGGAAATCTGAATAAATTATGGTTTATTGTGACAAATATATCTTAGTAAGAGAATCTGGGTGTGGGGATTATTTATCTGCATTACCTCTATAATCACACAAACCTCTTCAAATACCAAGTATTGGACATATAGTGGATCAATCCTGTAATCCTGACTACATGGGAGGCTGATACGAGGGGGGGGGAGTGGAGAGGAGGAGGAATGTCATGCTTTGATGCTAGCCTGGAGTAGGTACATTTCTGAAATGTACCTAACACAGATGTGGGGCTTAAGTGGTACCTGCCTAGTAAGTACCAGACCCTGAATTCAATCCTAAGTACTTAACCTGCCTCCTGAAAAAGGAAGTATTACAAGGTTAGTGGGAGACTTAAAAGGCTATTTTGCAATTTTTCTTTAGACCAATGGAAATAATTGAAAACTTCAATTCTTGCTCCATTACCTATATTTGTTCATATTGTTCTGATCTGAGTCTGGTGTAAAAATTTTCTTAGCCTTGAAAATCACTCCTGAAAAGCTTTACTACGTTGAGAAAGCATTTTAGGAACACTTAAAATTTAGAAGCAGATGAGAGGAATTTCCACATAACGTTTTTTCTTACCACATTCTGGAAGTTTAATCAACTCTAAATGTTAAACTCTAGTAGTGTAATCTAATTATAGGAATGTTCCTTTTATAAAGCTTGTATAGGAATGTAAGATTACATATGACCCAAGGTTACAGCTGAAAGCTTTAAATATTGAGCTATTTAGTGGGGGGGTGGAATCTAGGCCTCTGCCTAAGGTTTTACAATTTGATTTTCTAAAGGAGAATCAAGCTTTTTAAAAAACTAGCAGAAAATAAGCCATGATACAATAACTAGTTAAGTCTCCAAAATTTACACACAAGCAAGTGTATTACATGTGCTGTTACTGGGGTCTTTGATTTTTTTTTTTTTTGGCCCGGCTTCGGCACTGTCCTTGGATACTTTTTGCTCAAGGCTAGTGCTCTGCTACTTAAAGCCAGAGTGGTGCTGTGGTTATTCTGTGTATGTGGTACCAAGGAGTCAAACAGGGCTTCGTGGATGTGAGGTGAGCACTCTAGCACTAGACTTCGTTCCCAGCCCATGTTACTGGGTTTGCACCAGGCTCCCTTCCTTTTTTCTACTCAAGGCTGGTACTCTATACCATGTGAGCCCCAGCTTTTACTTCTGGCTCTGGTGGTTAATTGAAGCCCTAGACTTTCATGCATGGATTGGCTTCTAATCTGCAGGATTTTAGGTGTGAGTAATCACAGCCTGGGGCTCCCAATGTGCTTCACAAAATAGTAATTTTTAATGTACTGAAATAAAGTTCACTAGCATGTTAAAAGAACAACTAAAAAGTATGGACAGCTAACTATAGAGTACACTATAGTGGAAAAACTTTTTTCCAAGTATATTTCTATATAGAGTGGCATTATATGTAGCACTAAGAAGAGCAATTTGCTGAGGAACAGGCAGAGTTCATTTCACTGAGCACAGTAGGGGAAGAAAGGTTTTTTAACCCGTCAACTAATGCTAGCAGAGCATGCTGAAATTCATCCCCCGATAATGAGTAGAAGGGGAGGCTGAAAACATGCTTTCTAGTGAGGATAGTTTCAGATTGCTAAACGCAGAGAATTGTTTTAACTATTGAATTGAGGAATTCTTGTTCATGGATGACATGTGCTTGCTTTTTGAATAAAAATACATCCATGGGTCTTTTCTCCCATGATACAAGCCAACTGTTAGCATCTCACCGAAGTTAGCAGGGTCTGGGTTCCTTGGATATCATCATCAGCTTGTTTAATTGCCTTCTCTGCTGCCACCTGGGCCTTCTCTGCTTCTTCCAGAGCTTCCTTCACCATGTCTGCAGTGACTTTAACATCCGTTGCACTTTTGCTGAATAAAATGCAATATTGTTAACAAGAAAAAAGTATATTCTCTGAGGAAGTAACCTTTCTTTTAGAGGCTAACATTCCTGACAAGATCTACAGTCATACAACTTCACTGATTAAAGAAATCCCTTCCTCCATTCTAGCACAAGAATCCCCTGTAGCCATGGTATCCTAAGTACCTGGCTCTTTTAGCTTCTTCTAACAGCGTCTCTGCTCTGGCAATGTCAGCAGCACTCTGCTGTAGAATAACCTCTACTTGAGAAAGGCTTTCCACTCGTTCACGGATATCTTCTGTCAAGCTTTGTAACTGCTCTGGGGTGCTAGGCATTTCCATTTTCAATACTTCATTAGCAACTGCTTCAATGCTGTCCAAATCGGCGCCGTCCTCTGAAACAAAGGCATTGTAAAATCACAGATGGCTTGCTCCTTCAATCATGTGGATCACATATTGTGAATAGCGTACCAAGGCTACTACTCAAGGCGCACACTTCCTGTTGGAGAGTATAATCTAGCAAGGTGAAGAGGATGACTGCAGGTTGTGAGGCTGGGGTACTGAGGGTATCACAGAGAAACTGGTCAGGTCTGGAAGGAAAACAATGTCAATGACACTTCCAGATTGGAAAACAGAATGGACTCAACATGTCTCCAAATCTGGCAGAGTAAGTGGTTTCAGGGTGATAAAACCACAGGCTGCTGTTTAATGTTGGGACTTGAAGGCAGCGAGAATGTTTGAGAATGTAAGTGCAGATAGAGCTTGCTGATACCCTCTACCAGTTATCTAGACTGAGGAAATTAGAGAAAAGGAGAGAAATCTAGTCAGAACCAAGAAGATGAAGGAGCATGTGACATAGCTGCTGACTCCCCCCTTTATAAAATGATAAAATTCCTCTCATTAAATACTTTGCTTTTATGGAAAATCAAGCTTTAGCAGCCACTTTGTAACCATGAGGGGCTATTTTAAGGAAAAAAAATGGCAGACCAGAAAGAACAGTACATAAAACTTGAGTCTTCTGCACTCATCACACTGGAAGTGAGATAATTTCATCCATCAAAAAGGACCATTATGGGGCCTAGTGGTAGAGTGTTCTAGTGGTAGAGTGCATGGGGCCTAGCATATACAAAGTCCTGAGTTGGATTCCTCAATACCACATACACAGAAAAGGCCAGGAGTAGTGCTGTGGCTCAAGTAGTAGGGCATTAGTCTTGAGAAAGCTCAAGGATAGTGCCCAGACCTGGTATTCCACAAAAGAAAAAAAAATGCATTTTCTGTAGCCTATAATGTCCTTACTAACACTTGAATTGTGACCAGCAACAAAACTCTGAAGGTGTAGAACTTTCACTATAATAGGCAGCAGATACTCTAAGTTACATAATTGTAAACTTGGGACAATACCAAAAAAACTACATATTTTGTATCTTTAAAAACATACAGAAGTAATTTCTTTTTTTTTTTTTTTTTTTTTTTTGCCAGTCCTGGGCTTGAGCTCAGGGCCTGAGCACTGTCCTTGGACTTTCTCAAGGCTAGAGCTCTACCACTTGAGCCTCAGCACCACTTCCGGTTTTTTTCTGTATATGTGGTACCGAGGAATCGAACCCGGGTCTTCGTGCATGCTAGGCAAGCACTTTAACCACTAGGCCAAACTCCCGGCCCCTACAGAAGTAATTTCTAACGTAAGTAAATGCTTTTGATTTCTGCATGTGTGACTTGGGAATCACATAGGGAGAGCCTGCACCGCCTGACACTGGCTGTTGCTTACATTCACCTTTACCCTCATACTGAAGCTTCCTAAGAAATGCATTTCTTAACATGGGTATTTTTTTCCTTTCTTGAAAGTGTTACTTGGACATAAAGCAACATTTCTAGTAGTAGTCTGCCAGAAATGGATTTTACCTAAAATTCAGGATCTAAAAAAAAAAAAAATTCCTTACCAGTCAGAAAGTCTCTGATTTGCTTGATCAAATTTCTCAGGTCCTTGTTGCTTTTGTCTACTTTTTCTTTGGTGGTGTTTGTTTTTAACAGAACATCTTGAGCATTCTGTTTTGCTTCATCTGCCTTCAGTTTAGCTTCTGAGACCTAAATATCAAGAACAGATACCCCATGGAACAATTTCACTCTTTCTAAAAACCAAACTAGAATGTTACTAGTACTCTAAAACACATTCTCCCATTTAACAAACTACTGTCTTCCTATGTGTTGTGGAAATATTGAGCACATAACTATGGTATTCTTATGGCTAGCATTTATAATTTATGGTTTTTAACTCGACACATTTGGTGGTTTATAAAATGTCATTTCAGGTACCAACATATTTCTGAAGAATGTTTTGGAAGAACAAATGCCAAAGAAGTATTTTTGTCTATTGTGGGGCTTGAACTTGGGTTGGGTGTAGTCCCTGAGCTCTTTTGCTCAAGGCTACTGTTCTACCACGTTGAGCAACAGCTTCACTTCTTGCTTTCTGGTGGTTAATTTTCTACCTGGGCTAGTGCTGAACCACGAAGTATCTTAGTCTCCTGCGTAGCTAGGATTATAGGCATGAGCCGCTGGCGCCTGGCTTAAAAAAAATCATTTCAAAAGTTCAAATGTACAACTTTGCTACTTTGCTAACAGCTTAATTTATTATTTTTACTGTAAACATGGTTATCTTGATTGTCTAATAATCTTAGAGCTACAATATTAAAATCGTACAGTTAAGGCTCTTTGTTCAGTCCTAAAGCTACTTGGTGAAAAAGAATTCCAAATCTATGAATAAAACCTCTTCATCTCTTACCACCTTGACCACACAAAAAACATGACCTTTCATACTTGACATGGAAATGCTGATGGCATTTGGAATTGATCTCTTTCTTTCAGATCCTCTCTAGACTTCAAATGAACATGAACAAACATAACAAACTTACCATCCTGGAAAGCTGTTCCACTTCAGCCAGGGCACTCAGGACATCTCGGTCAAAGTCCATGGCTTTCTGCCAGGCATTGTGGGCCACTGTCACCAGACCACCACAGCCAGGTCCTCCACATTTCTTCTGTCCTTCATCCGTTCTGCAGTTTGGGCCTCCACACTCAGATTGGGAACAGTCTGCCCCTGGAGGCGTTCCACAGGTCTGGAAGGAGCCAAGGATCAGCCACAGGGTTAGAGGAGTCTGTGGCAGAACAGCTGTGAGGGCCTGGGTGGCCCCAGACAACAAGCACGTGTGGTCCTTGGCAAGGCAGCAGTGGTACTCACCACACACTAAGTTGAAAATGAACTATACAGAGAGTGAGGAAAGGCATGACTTAGGTAACTGTAACCCCCTCTACAATAACAAAAACTTTATAAGTATTAAAGAAAAAACTATATAGGATTCTGCAGAAGAGCAAGAGCTCAGGGAATAGCCAGCCTATTTACGACCAATGGAAGTCTCACACCTGCCCCAATGTCACATTGTTTTCTGCCCACTGTATCATTATTATCTACAGTCAAGTAAGGTCCGACCATTGTGAGAGCCAAAGGACACATCCTTTCCCCCCTAAGCAGGTGGATAGAAAATCAAAAGGTATAGTGGAACTTCTTTGGGCCCAGCACCATGTTAACTGCTCTGATAAATAAGGATGACTGCCTCTTAGTAACTTTCACACCTAGTGAGGAAGACAGTTCCTCCACTTAAGTAGCCAAGAATAGCTGGGTGTGGTAAATAGGAAAAGAAATGGGAGGAGAGATGGCTGAGGATGTCAGTACTGCTGGACAGGGCAGGGTTAGTTGGCTGCTGGGCTCTGAGCAGGAGAAATTTACACTACAGATGTAAATGGAAAACAACAGTATGAAGAAAAGGTGGAGGTGGCTTTTCCAAACTGCCCTTCACCTCCACATCCCACCAGCTCCCTTTTCTTACCTACCAGAAACTTCTCAAAAGTTCCCTTGAGTGGTTACGGCAAGTAAGTACAAATTCAGAAAGTACAAGTGTGCTACATGACAAGAAAGGCAGGAAGAAAGTATCTTTTTTTTTTTTTTTTGCCAGTCCTGTGCTTGAGCTCAGGGCCTGAGCACTGTCCTTGGACTTTCTCAAGGCTAGAGCTCTACCACTTGAGCCTCAGCACCACTTCCGGCTTTTTTCTATGTATGTGGTACCGAGGAATCGAACCCGGGTCTTCATGCATGCTAGGCAAGCACTTTAACCACTAGGCCAAACTCCCGGCCCGGAAGAAAGTATCTTAAGATGCCTTTTCTTAGAAAATGAAAACAATTTACTGCAATGAAATACCAAAATACTTTCTAAAGAGACGAATTTGTAAGAAAAGTTAGTCAACTCACCTGGTAACTTTAAGGTAATTATAATCCCCTATATCTAGTAAGAATCACATTCTTGGTTTACTGTAAAGAGCTTTGGAAAATGGCTATTCTGTATGACGTAGAAGCCCATGAGACCCAATCAGAAAAACAAACCTAAGACTGCAATGTGACATCAAGCTAGATCTGTATTGCTTCAATGAAGAAAAACAGACATGAGAAAACCAGCATGTCCACAAAAGAACTAGAGGGGACAAAAAACCTCGCTAAGAAAAGACGGAGTAAAGCCCATAGAGTTTTCACACAATAAATGACTGAGATAAAAGAGCTGGAAAAGCTGGTGGCAGGAAGCTCACCAGGTAGAAAAAGCCTGCACAGAGGAAGCACTCATTTATTTACCAGGCCAGAGGAATCTACCCCAAGCCACTCCAAGCTGCATTTGGTTATAATGCAGAAATCATTTAGCAAGCTTTGCTGCTTTACACTGAGGTTTATAGAGATTTTTTGACAAATGAAAAGATAGAACTGCCACTTCATGCCTGTAAATAACAACTTTATACACTGCAATTTATGTACTGCTCTAGGCTTTTTTATTTATTTTTTGCCAGTCCTGGCACTTGAACTTAGGACCTGAGTGCTGTCCTTGGGCTTTCTCAAGGCTAGAGCTTTACCACTTGAGCCACAGCACCATTTCTACCCTTTTCTATGTATATAGTACCAAGGAATTGAACCTGGGTCTCTGAGCATGCTAGGCAAGCACTGTACCACTCAAGGCCCAATCTCCTAGCCCCTCATTTTTCATTTTTATTTAATAAGCAGTGACAAGAGATCTGTGTACTCATTTCGACTTGATATTGAAAGGCTTCCCAAGATAATATCAGTCCTTGCAAGCATGAATAAAATCAGTCATAATACAATGCAAATGTGTATTTTTTGTCTTATTTCAGAGCAAGTGAGGAAGTAGGAAAGATGGTGGCTAAGACAAAACTAGTAATAGTTTCCAATACACATTCCCTCTTAACTATGCCCGTCTCTAGGCTAAGAAAATGCAAGTCTTATTCTAATTAAGCAAAACAAAACAACAAAATACAAGAAACAATCTGAATTCTCCTTGGTGTCCTTCCATGAAAAGAAGTAAGGAAACAGGAGTTTCTTTTGGCCTATTTCCTGATTTTCATTAAACACACTACTCAATTTCATTTGGCTCCAGAATTACTTTGTAAAAGCTTCTAGGAAGTGAATAAGTTTTCTTTACCAGGGATGAGAACCAGAACAAAGGAACACTTCAGCTAACATGCATGGAAAATGAAATTGTTTTGCTTTATGATTTTTTTTGAAAAGTCATTTGGAATAATTCAGAATTCTTCCACAGAGATGGATTTTTCACTTCTAATAAAACTATGTCCACACTGTAAAAAGAACCCAGTATTATTAAAAATACATCCAGAGCTGGGTGCTGCTGGCTCACGCCTATAATCCTAGCTATTCAAAAGGCTGGGATCTGATGAGGATCAAGGTTCAAAGCCATCTCAGGCAGGGAAAGTGGGAGACTCATATCTCCAAATTAACTACCAGAATAACTCAAAGTGGTGCAGTGGCTCAAGTGGTAGAGTGTTAGCCTTGAGCTGAAGAGCTAGGGACAGTGCACAGGCCCAGAGTTCAAGTCCCATGACTGACAAAAAGACACACACTCCCATCCAGTCAATACCTCCATAGTATGAGAAAGTAGTCATGATTCTTGTGCTCTATCACAGAGAAACAGCTTAAGGACAGGGAATTCAGAGGAAATACATGTTCTTTTTCCTTTTTTTTTGGTGGGTCATGGGGCTTGAACTAGGCCTGGGCATTGTCCCTGAGTTCTTCAGCTCAAGGCTACTGCCCTACCCTTGAGTCAAGCAGCATTTCCCATTTCTAGAGGTTAATTGGAGATAAGAGTCTCAGGTCCTTTTGTGCCCGGGCTGGGTTTGAAGCTTGATCCTCAGATCTCAGCCTCCTGAGTAGCTAGGATTACAGGTGTGGGCCCAGCTTTTTTTTTTTTTTTTTTTTGCCAGTTCTGTGGCTTGAACTCAGGGCCTGGGCACTGTCCTTGGTATTTTTTTTTTGCTCAAGGCTAGTGCTCTGCTACCTGAGCCACAGCACCACTTCCAGCTTTATCTGTGTATATGGTACCAAGGAACGGAACCCAGGGCTTCATGCATGCTAGGCAAGCACTCTACCACTAGGCCACACTTCCGGTCCAAAGTTGGTACTCTTACTACTTGAGCTACACCTTCACATCCAGCTTTTACTGATTAATTAGAGGTAAGAGTCTCAAGACTTTTCTCTCCAGGCTGTCTTCAAATTGCAATTTTCAGATCTTGGACTCCTGCGTACCTGAGCCTGAGCCTTCAGCCCTATGCTATTTTTCCTGTCTTGGTTGATTCACACAGTCACTTGAGCCATCACTGAGTTATCAAGAGTTATTCTGTGGGTTCATTTGCAAGCTGCACCGTATTATAGGCAAACCAAGATTTTTTTTTCTGCTAAAAAACATTATGGGAGGAACACAAAAGGTACAATGCCATGTGCCTCTAGTCATATAAAATAATATTTATAGAAATAAACTCCAGGAAATGAAAACAAGGGTTTTATCTTTATAAAAAGCAATATCAACATACAAACCCTCAGCCTAATTTTAATTATGTTCTAAAATCTAAGTGCCAGGGATTGTATATAGATTCCCTTCTTGAATATTTGTTAAATAGGTCATTCAAAATATGATGTAAAAACCAATGTTAATAAATTCTTTAAAAAAAAAAATCAACAACAATGAAGACATGGATGTGAAACCAAAGCCAAATCTTACCATTTCAGCAGCGGCTGAAATATCTAAACTTTGCAGTTTGCCTGACAGTTCATCAAGAAGGCTGGCCTGTTCTTCTTGCTTTTCCTTGAACTGGGACTCTCGCTCCATCAGCAGATCTTCCACTCTCTCCCGCATGGAAGCTGACTGATCCACAGTGTTGTTGGGATCCGTTGTGGTGGCATTCACCCTCTCTTCAGCCTCAAGAGACATCTGGAAGTACTTAGTAATACTGTCCAAAGCACCTAGGGGCAGGAAACCAAGTTGCCCACAGTTAATCTCCCTATACACGATTTCCTCCAGTAGTGTCTCTAATTTGATATCTTCTGACCCTGAATTTACTATCAGGTTTTACAATTCAAGGAAAAAAATTGGCACCTAGCAGGAGGTCAAACATCTGGGTAAAAAAGAGACAATAAGTCAATTGTGCAGATGTTGCTTCTATATATAGGCAAATGCAGTTTTTTCAGATAGCTGCTGCCAGGCAGCCTGTAGTTATGTCCAGATGGTTTTTTTCCCTTTCCTCATTTAGCTAGTATCAACTAGTAACAAATGAATAGTATTCTCCACAGTAAAAAACAGCATGACATGTTTTGGCTTTAGGAACTTGGAACAGAACAAGAAAAAAGTCAGCTGTGCATAAATAAAACAGGACAACTTAGCACGATCTCGTATGTTTCTACTTTTGCTTTGGTAGGGAGGGTTTTTATGTGGTCTCTGAATTTGTGAAAGATCTGGATGTATTTGCTGGCTGGCTTCCAAGTCTTCCTATTTCCAGAAAGTAAAAGTATTTGCAGAATTACAATATAATAGATTAATTATTCAAAGAGTCTTTCCCAAGAAAGGCCCAAGAGCTAAATCATGAGCTGGAAAAATCAGAACATGTATCCTAGTCTAGTCTAACTAAACTACCACTTTTCCCTGTGAGACTGTTGCTGTATCTCTTAGTTGAACTGTGACACAAGTTACAAATTAGTACCACAGGAAACTGAATCCTCATCTGTGCCACAGACTCAGTAAGCAGAAGTTTTAAAACTATTAGAATCTATTTTTTAGGTTATTCATTTTATTAAAAATGGTAGACCACGAAATTGACTGTCCAGAATTTAGTTACTGTATAAGAAATGCTCACCCCGAATATCTGAGTTTTTGATAAATTCTAGTTGTTCAGAAAGTTCGTTGACAGTCTTGTCCAGGCTTTTTGCTTCAGCCTGCAGCAAATCCAGTTCCCCAGTGGTGCTATTGTTTTGTGACGCTGTGTCAGCTAATTTTATTTCTACTTGAGACATCATTTCTGTAACATCTTTGGTTAGTTTCCTGTTTAAAAAAAAAAACTTATGTAAAATAAGCAAAGAAGTCTAATTTTTACTTTTTCTTTCTTTTTGAGACATGGACTTGCTTTGTAGTCCAGACAGGCCTTAAACTTGTAATCCTCCTGCTTCTACCTCCCAACAGTTGGAATTTTAGGCATTTGCCACTCCCCCCGTCCACACACTCATTTTTACATTTTCTATTAATATTGTACTCATTGTTTCCTGTGATTTCAAAGTTCCATCTTGAAGTACTGATTTTGTTTTTATAAGGGAACTTATATCTCACAATTTGTCATCCACCTACGACTGAAAAAAACTACAGAGAAACACTCAGCCCTGATGTTATGGACAACCATGGCCCGATTCCATGGCTCTGTAGTAATGAGCTCAGGTCAGGGTGGCCTTCAAGCTTGTTAGTAAGCAGCTCCAAGCCCATAGAATCACTAGGACTGAGACACACAGGACTCCCACGTGGAGCTGTTCTTCTCTGAACCCCAGCATCTCCTTCAGGATGTTACATCTGTGAGGAGGCGTCCAGTCCCCAGGAAGACAAAGGGAGCCAGCCAGCTCTGCAGATACTCCCCCTTCCCAGCAGCTTCCCTCAGAGGAGCAAGTGATCATTCACTGGGAATGAAACGAAGCTGTCATATTTCCTTTGCAACCCAAGCTCAGCTCACTACTCTGCAATCTTCCTTTCTGCATGGCTGTACTTGATTCATCAATGTCTAGTATATTCCTCTATGTCTGCATACTGTAAAGAAATTCACACCTGAGGGCCGGGAATTTGGCCTAGTGGTTAAAGTGCTTGCCTAGCATGAAGACCCGGGTTCGATTCCTTGGTACCACATATATAGAAAAAAGCTGGAAGTGGTGCTGAGGCTCAAGTAGTAGAGCTCTAGCCTTGAGAAAACCCAAGGACAGGGCCAGGAGTTTGGCCTAGTGGTTAAAGTGCTTGCCTAGCATGCATGAAGACCCGGGTTCAATTCCTCGGTACCACATATAGAAAAAAGCCGGAAGTGGTGCTGAGGCTCAAGTGGTAGAGCTCTAGCCTTGAGAAAGTCCAAGGACAGTGCTCAGGCCCTGAGCTCAAGCCCAGGACTGGCAAAAAAAAAAACAAAAAACAAACAAAAACAACAACAACAAAAAAACCCAAGGACAGTGCTCAGGCCCTGAGGTCAAGTCCAGGACTGGCAAAAAAAAAAAAAAAAAAAAAGAAATTCACACCTGAAAAGACCATACGTCAGGAACCTTCGGCACCCAAATGACTAGAATTGTCATTGTCAGGGATATGACAGGCGCACAAAACCTGGGACAGGGACCCATCGTGGTGGGCAGGTTTGTTCTCATGAAGCTTACTTAGGTAAGAGGATCATTCAAACCCAAGAAGATGGGGCTAGCCTGGGCAGCATAGTGAGACCTTGTTTCTTATAAAGAAATACACACTGGGGTTGGGGATTTAGCCCAGTGGAAGAGCTCTTGCCCAAGGCCCAGGGCTCAAGTCTAGAGCTCTACCACTTGAGCCACTGCACTACTTGTGGCTTTTTCCATGCATGTGGTACCGAGGAATTAAACCCAGGTCTTTGTGCATGCTAGGTAAGCACTCTACCACTAGGCGAAACTCCCGGCCCCACATTTTACGTATTTTTAAGTAAGGCTACTATACATTCTAAAACATGCATTCTAAAACATAGATAACTCTCAAGCACAATGAAGTTAATTTCCCAAAGATGATTGTAATTTTTTTTTTTTTTTGCTAGTCCTGGGGCTTAAACTCAGGGCCTAAGGACTGCCTCTGAGCTTATTTTGCTCAAAGCTAGTACTCTACCACTTGAGCCACAGCACCACTTCTGCCTTTTCTATTATGTGGTACAGAAGAATCAAGTGCAAGGCTTTATATATGCTAGCACTCTATCACTAAGCCACATTCCCAGCCCCACAATCTGACTTATAAAACATGAAATGTGAAAACAGATCTGTCTCTGGAATGTCATCTGCTCACAGGCTCTCCAAGGACATCAGACTTTTTAATTCTGCCAGAGGTACAGGAGATGAAGGCCAAGAATCATTTCCTGAAGGGCTTGAACTCAGAACACAACCTCCTGAGCCTTGTAATTACTATGCATATAAAAAGACCGAGTTCTCAATGAGGTAAATGCCTAATTAAATGCATTAGTGCTCCACATCAGACATTTCTTAACATCTTGATAAACCAGAATACTGGGCACGAATCCTGAGACTTTAAGACAAAGGACTAGTTCTACTCATTCTAGAAGAGCCTGGGAAGGACAAGGCATATGAACTACTGATATTAGTGTTTCCTTTTTGCTTTGCCAACACCAAGATGAACAGTCCATCCAGCTTCTTAGTGATGCTGATTAAGCCAAGAGTGATAGCTCAAGCCTGTTATCCTATCAACTTAAGAGGGAGAAATTAAGGCCAGCTTGAGCAAAAGGAAGGTCACCAAACTCCATCTCAGTAAATGGCTGGGCACAGAGGTACCTGCCAGTTATTTATTTACTGCTACAAGGGAACCACAATAATGGGTGGATGTCATGGCACATGCATGCCAACCCCAGTGACAAGGGGGAAGCACAAGGAGGAAGACCATAGTTTAGCATGGCCAAGGCCTAACATGAGACTCTTCCTGGAAAACAGAACAAGGCTAGAGGTATGGCTCAAAGTGTGGCCCTGAGTTCAATTCCCAGTACTGCCCCTTACACATTAGAGGAGAGGAGAGAGGGGAGGGGGAGAGGAGAGAGAGGAGAAGAGAGGAAAGGAGAGAGAGAAGAGAGAGGAGCGGGAGAGAGGAGAGAGAGAGAAAAAGGAGGAGGAGAGGAGAGACAGGACAAAGGAGAGAGGGAGGAGAGGGAGGAGAAAGAAGGAGGGGAGAGAGATGGGAGAGAGACAGGAGAGAGACAGGAGAGAGACGGGAGAGAGAGGGGAGAGAGAGGGGAGAGGGGAGAGAGAGGGGAGAGAGGGCGGAGAGAGGGCGGAGAGAGGGCGGAGAGAGGGCGGAGAGAGGGGGGAGAGAGGGGGGAGAGAGACTAAAAAGGCTGGTACCACACATATTTCCTGTTCTGTCCTATAGCATCTAGGTCTTGCTATCCTATTTTACCAATTGGAGCTAGAATGTTTGAGGACAGGAAAAGGACTGGGAGAAAGGGTAAATGAACTTTGAGAAGTTTGGCATCTCAGCTCAAGTCTATCACTGTGAAGATTCTGCTTGTCTGTCCAGGGGTTTGAACACAAGACCTTGCACATCCTAGGCAAAACTTCTAACACTTGAGCCACACTGTCAATCCTTCTGCTTTTAGTGTCTTTTGGAGATAGATTTCAATGTACCTTTCTGCCTCTTAAGTAGTTGAGATTACAAGCATGGATCATGGTACTAGGTCATGAAATTTTTGACTTAGATGAATGAAGTATCGGTCTAGTGGACTAATGGCTGAATAGCAAAAATTCGCTGGAATCTACTTGTGAGGACACAATTTTACTAGTAGTAGCAACACTTCCAAAACCAACAATTTAGATTTATAATGTTTTTGTTTGTCCATGACTCTGTAACTGTGCTATTTGAGAGGTTACTTCTGTGTCATTTTGTGCAGTTATATGGCCCCTCCGGAGGAAGGAGAAGAACTCATTCAAGTTCAAGAACCTAGCATACTTCTGAGCTAAGACTCAATTAGGGGTTTTCTGTCTCAGACCAGTGTTCATTCCAATTTACTGCCTCAGTATTATTCACATGGACAAACACCTAAGCAAAACACACACTCCACCCTTCAGGTTCCAAGGTCTTGGTCCCCAGTGACTTGAGACTTCTCATTTACTCAGCCAAGAACCCTCAGTCAAGATTGCTAGGAAACAGTATCCCAGAGTCTGTTTTCACTCACAGATCTAAGCGAACCTAACAGAAACTCCATGGCAGGAAATCTTGGTTGTTTAAAAGTTGAAAATATGGGCAGGGAATTTGGCCTAGTGGTAGAGTTCAAGCCCCAGGACTGGACAAAAAAAAAGTTGAAAATACGACAGGCACTGGTGGCTCCTGCCTGTAATTTTAGCTACTCAGGAGGCTGAGATTTGAGGATTTTGGTACAAAGCCAGCCTGGGCAGCAAAGTCTGTGAGACACTTATCTCCAGTTAACCACTGAAAGTGGCAACGTAGCTCAAAGTGGCAGAGCACTAGCCTTGAGCAAAAGAACTCAGTGCCTAGACCCTGAGTTCAAGCCCCATGACACACAGTCAAACTACATTGTTGCCTTCTTTCTGATTTCCTGACTACTTACTCAGCTTCCTCAAAGAGATGTCCGATGTTTTTCAGCGGCTCTGCTGCTGGGTTCTGGGCCAGGATGTCTTTTATCTCGTTAACTTTCTTTTCCACCGAATCCACAATCTCCCGGTAAGGCCCGATCACACCACTGATCTTCAAGGCCTTGGCTTTCTCCAGGAACCTGTGGGTCCGGTTGGCCAGTTCAGCGATGATCACATCCCAAAGAGCAAAGCATTGGTGGCAAGGTGTGCAGTCGGGGAAGACCCCTGAGTAGCCTCGGGTACACTTGTCACAGCGGGGACCCTCAACACCCTCCACACAGACACACTGGCCTGTCGACTGGTCACACTGTGGAGTCTCGATGCCCCGGGGGTCACAGTCACAGGCTAGAAGAGAAAGAGCAACGCTAGTTGACCTGCTCCCTCATAAGCCTCAGGGACAAGATCTGTCCCCTAGCATTCTCAGGAAGGTGTCACACAGCAACGGCCAATCATTCTGGGAGATGCGGCAGAGGTTTCTTCCAGCACACAGCCTCAATCTCTTCTTAACAAGAAGAGGGATAATAAAATGAACAACTACCACTTTCTGAACCCTTACCTGGACCAGACATTGTGGAACTGTTTTCACTAGCAGTGTTTCATGTAACTTCTCAGCCACCCTAGGGGACAGGTGCAGTGACATCACTATTTCACAGAGGTGACATGAGAGAAAAGCTGACCCGACTTTGGCCCAGGTGTCACAGCAAGGAAAGGACCAAGTTATTGACTGATGCAGTGCTCAGCATCTCCAGTCTCTGAACCTCTGTCCCGTCTTTTCCTTCCCTTGCCTCCACTTCCCTTCCCCTCACCTCAAAGATACCGTCCTACCCCTGGAGCCACAGCCCCACTTCCCATTTTCTAGTGATTAATTGGAAATAAGAGTCTCAGGGACTTTTTAGTGCTCGGGACCATGATCCTCAGATCTCAGTCTCTTGAGTAGCTAGGATTACAGGTGTGAGCCCCCGCACCCAGCGTGTCTTTGGTTTTCAAACCTGACTTTGGAAATTCAAAATTAATTTTTAAAATACCAGATTAATTCCTACTCTAAGCACTTCCATCAAGTCCTACACAGGTTTTTACCTGGCTCATGGCTGGAGCAAGGGATACATGCATATACCAAGCCAAGTCCATCGTTAATTTCCCTAATGACTTTCCTTTTTTTTTTTTTACTACTAAAGGCACATCTTGCTCTCATTCTGTCACAGCTTTGGGAGAAATACTGCCCACCCATGTAGGATTGCTTTTTTTTCACCATGGGGTTTAGAAGACAGGTAAGCCTTCCCTGCTTCCTTTCGTCCTTCTCTCTCTCCTCTGCTGTGAACAAAGACCTGGCATTTAAAGCTTTTTACAATCCAGTGACAGCAAATCTCCCCATGACTCCAGATAAGACTGTTTCTGCTGCCTTGCTGCTACTCCTCCCTGCTGTCCTCTAGCTAGGACAGAAATTTCCTCTAATTACCAGCTGTCAGTGAAGAGCCAGCGGGCTGTGGAAAGGGCAAGGGAGCCTAGGTCACCATAGCCTGGTCTCAGACCCAACTGTCACCTCATTCTAGGTATGTCTTTAGGAAAATCACTGTGCCTGTCTGATTGTGAGATTAATGAAATGAGACAGGGAGGCTATATTTACCCCATGGGCTGTTTTGTTACAGTGTATATAATATCCCTTGAATGAGTTCAGTAGCACTGAATTATGTTCACTTACATATTTTGTCCTTTGAAAAGCTTAGCCTCTTGGTCCCAGCCTGTGGACAATGGTCGGTCAAGTGTTGAGTTGATGTTCCACTTTTCTACCAGAAACTGATTATTGCCTTGGGACTGAGTCTCAGCTACCTACTGCAACATGCTGCCCAGACCTTGCCTTTACACATCATGCATGGATCTTGCTTCAATCAATAGGATCTGCTACTGGACTAAAAAGGTCTGCTAATGCTGTACAGTTCCATTTCATTATAAAAGCAAGAACATCTTAAATACTTTTCATCTCTTACATATGTTTTTCCCTTTTCTGACATTTGCTCACACTGCTGCTTTTTGGTGTTCGAAGCAAGTGTCATGGATGTGTCTGCCTGAGCTGGTTTCAAAACATGATCCTCAAATCTCAGCTGTCTTCTAGGATTATAAGCATGAGCCAACGATGCCTGGTTAAGATTTACTCTCTTTTAACAATGGAACTAATGATTCTCCAAAGACTCAAATGAAGTCTGACTTCCTGAATCAGGGGGAAATAAAGCGAAATGTTGGTGACTGTGGAAGAAATACTACCTCCAGGTAAGAACACAGACATGGTGTGAATATGTGGGCAAAGGAACACACTGTGGTTTTCTCCTAAAGAAATGTGAGATGAGACACAAAGACTGTGGGAAAGTGGCCCCTGCCCAGAGCCACCCCTGCTCCGCCTCTCAGTTACATTGCCCTTTGCAAAGAGTCAGGGCCCCACTTGAAAACTATCCCCTCCTCCTGCCACCTCTGACATTCCCCCCTCCCCCACCCCCGTGACCCCTGGCCTTCTGTGGGGGCACAATACACAGCTCCAGGCTACATGTTCTCCAGCACACTCAGCACTGAGTGGATGAGATTCTCTGTCACCCAGCACAGTGGGGGCTTGTTCAGACAGCACAATCCGCCAAGAGCCCCAACCCGCCTGGACAAGAGGAACATTCAACCCAGTTGTGAGTTGGAGGCTCAATTCATTTGTCTTTTACGTAACTACATTTCTTTTCCATAAGGAGAGCACTTGGCAATGAGTGAAGTCTTTCTATAAGCATATTGTTTGCTAGATGGCACCAGAAAGGGCTAAATTCGTACCCTCCAAATGAACCATTTCAACTGAAAATAGACTTGGCAATTCATTACACAATTCAAGAAGAGTTTATGCTCTTTTTCCTGTACTCATCTAATTTCGGGTGACATTTCTTGTCCTTGCTGATCTTTGGGCTTCGTCTTTCAAGTCCTACTCCTTCCCATTGCCTGTGTTCTCCACTGCAGAGCTCCAGTGTGTCCTGTGCTGCCCTCCCTCTGCCCTCACCACTCTCACAGCCAGGCTGGGTCCCAGCCTCACCCCGTCTGGTCTGCCTAAGGCCCTCAGCCCAGTGAGGAGTCCCATTGTTAACTGAATTCTCTCTCTGGACACACTGTAGGTTGAACTTTCTCTGGGATTACCAATGGCCTAGGGGAGTTGAAAGCCTACCTTAGGTACTGCTAAACATTTATCACCCTTGTCTCCTGGGTGCCAGAGGCATGAAGCCTTGGCTCATCATGATGATAATTTGAATGCTCCCAAGCTCCAAATTCCCAAAGGCATTCCCCGGGTCAGCCAGTGTAAACACAGGAGAGGAAGTGGAGACCTTCCTACCCAAGAAGATAGGCAGCCTTTTGTGACTTCCAATTGCCAAAGTTATCAAGTAGGGCAGGTACCTTAACCTTAGAGTGTAATACTTAGAGGAAAGGGACTTGTTGATCCTTACTTTAAGACAAAAAACGAAGTGGCCAGGTGCCAGTGGCTTACACCAATAATCCTAGCTACTTAGGAGGCTGAGATCTGAGGATCTTCATTCAAAGCCCAGCCAGGCATGAAAATTCATGAGACTCTTATCTCTAATTAACTAACAAAAAACTGAAGTGGTGCTGTGGCTTAACATGGTAGAGTGCAAGCCTTGAGCTCAAGAGCTCAGGGACAACACCCAGGCCCAGAGTTGAGATCCATGACCAACAAAAACAAAACTGAAGTGAAGTGAACAAGATGGAGTAACTATGAAAAGTAAGAGGAGAGGAGGACCTCATATCTAGAATATCTAGGGATATTATAACTCAGAAAATGAGGCTCACACATATAAAAAGATCTGAGACTGTATCTTAAAAGGTTGATTCTACATCTATTTGAGGACTGGATTCAGAACACAACTTGCTTTGTATGAGCTGGGATGAGCCTGTGTGTTCTCCACGCTGGAACCCAGCATGGCCTCATGACCTGCTCTGTGCTGGCAGATCTCAGGACCTGCTTTGTGCTAGGAGATCCCCATCTGCTGCCTGTCTGTTGCTCTGCAACAGCAGAGATCCAGGTAGTACAAAGCAAAGGAAGAGGGCCTGAAAATCTTTGTAGTCCCTTCATAACTCAAGTGTCATGGCCTTAAGAGAGCAAAAGGAAACAGTGAAAGAAGCAGCAGAGGAATGTACAGGGCCAATGAAGTACTTTTTGTTGTAGAATACTTTTAGTCTTTTGCTGTCTGCCTATTTTCTCTGGTTATTGGTTTCATATGTAATGGCTGAACTCTTCTCTAGTTAAAAATGACCAAAGAGTTGGCAAACATCCATGCAATGAATGCATTTCAGTCTTCAAAGTTTGTAAAACAGGATCTAACTTTTGACCTCAACAAGTTGACACAGGAGTCCATAAGCCACAATGTCTTTAGCAGATTTAGAGGCCAAAGTTTAAAGGAAGGAAAAAAGGGGTAAAATTCTAAGTACTCCAAGAGCAAGCCACTGATTAACAGCTTCTGGACAGCAGCTTTTCATGTGAACAAAGCTAAGACAGAGCACAAGGTTAGAGAGCTCTGGGAGCAGAGGCAGATCCGCCAGCATCACGTGAGACAGAACTAGGGTTTAAGCAAGGATGAGCCATTAACTGGAGAAAAATGAAGCCCTTAGGCCATTACAAGATTGGGGAATTGAACAGGATAGAGCCAGAATCTGGGAGGAACTGTATTTAAGGTAAGCCTTAACTTTTGGGAGACATCTCACTTGGAGCAAAGGGTCCACTGACTGATGAGATCTTATCATGGAAGTGAGAATGGCAAACCTCACTCAGAACCTGCCTCTGCAGCTGCAGATTGGAGAATGACTGCAGATTGTAAAAATGACTTGTTAACTGACGTACAAACCCCTCTGGCTCTGCAGTAACTGAGAATACAAATCATACACAATTTCCCCCAGTCTTGCGAACAGCTTCCAGTTTTCTTGTGGTTAAAGAAAATAGCTTCTAGGTTCTACAGGGCAGGAATAATGAGTTGCTCATTGAAGAGCTACTTTTATTAATCACTAGATCCAAAAGAGAAAAAAAAAAGACTTATTAGTAAATTTAGAGTCCCACAGCAAACTGCAAATTCATACATGCAACAAAGAAAATAAAACAGAGTACCTAGGTGCTGGGTGTGGTGGTTCATGCCTGAAATCCTAGGAAGTGATAAGGAGGATTGTAATTTGAGGGCAGTCTGGGCAAAAAGTTAGTGAGATCCCATCTCTACCACTCTGGGTGTGGTAGAGCACATTTTTAGTCCCAGCTCAGTGGCAGGCTGAAAGATCATGGTCTGGAGTCTGCCTTGGCTTAAAAAAACCACAAAATCTTTGCCACAAATGATGTTTTTAAGATGTGAAAAACAATATGCCAGGTTAAAAAAAAAAGTTGCAAACAGTACAAGAGTGAGGACTCAAAAGTTGCATATCCAATGCTATGGACATGGCACTGGAAATATAAACACAACTACATAGACATAAAAACTTATGACTCTATAGACATAATGTTTAATTACATAGATTAATGTGTATCTAAGACATACAAACCCTCAGCCTAATTTTGATTATGTTCTAAAATCTAAGTGCCAGTGATTGTATATAGATTCCCTTCTTGAATACTTGTTAAACACATCATTTGAAATATGATGTAAAAATCAATGTTAATATAAATACTTTTAATTAAAAACAAGTTGCAGCAGTATAAAAATTAAGCCATCCTTACAGCTCTGTGTGTGTGTGCACTGGTCCTTGGGCTATAACTTAGGGCCTGGGTGCTGCCCTTAAACTTTTTTGATGAAGCTCTACCACTTGAGCCACAGCTCCAATTCTGGCTTTTTTTGGGGGGGGGTAATTAATTGGAGATAAGAATCTCTTAAGACTTTCCAGGGCTGGGAGTTTGGCCTAGTGGTAGAGTGCTTGCCTAGCATGCACGAAGACCCAGGTTCGATTCCTTGCTACCACATACATAGAAAAAGCTGGAAGTGGTTCTGTGGCTCAAGTGGTAGAGCACTAGCCTTGAGGAAAGCCCAAGGACAGTGTTCAGGCACTGAGTTCAAGCCCTAGGACTGGTAAAAATATAAAAATATAAAGGCCTCAAGTTGCTGGGTACCGTGCCTCATGCCTGTAATCCTAGCTACTCAGGAGGCTGAGATCTGAGGATCAAGGTTCAAAGCCAGCCCAGGCACAAAAGGACCTGAGATTCTTATCTCCAATTAACCTCTAGAAAACGGGAAGTGGGGCTTGGCTCAAGGGTAGAGTGGTAGCCTTGAGCTGAAGAGCTCAGGGACAAAACTCAGGCCCAGGCGTAGGGTGGTAGCCTTCAACTGAAGAGCTCAGGGTCAGCGCCTAGGCCTAGTTCAAGCCTCATGACCTGCCCTGTCCTCCCCCCACCCCCCAAAAGAAACCCCAAAAAAGACAAAAAGACTTTCCTGCTCCAATTCCTCAGATCTCAGCCTTCTGAGTAGTTAGGATTACAGGCACGACCTACTAGCACTGTGCCTGGTTGGTTTGCCTTTTTGAGACAGGGGCTTATGTAACTCAGGATAGCCTCAAACTCACGATCCTCCTGTCTCAGTCTCCCAGGTGCTGGGATTACAGGAATAGAACAGAGTAACCAACATTAAGTTTTTGCTAAGCAAATGCCCAGCTCTCTAAGTGAGCATGTGGGCTTCACAAATTTGGAGCTCCAACTACACACTTCCTTTGTCATGCATGAAACCTGACAGCCCCTCCAGTTCTCACTGACACGGGCACTGGGTTAAGTGAACACACACCAACTTCTCACAGAACATGCCTGACCCACTGCAATCTGTCTTACTAGAGGAGTAGCCATTTCTTTCTGCTGTGCTGCCAAGCCACAGAATGCTTTTCTGAGGGGAGGGAAGTCAAATTCCAGCAATGCATTGCTCATACTTTCCCACTTTGCTTAAAAGCATTTAGAAAAGCAACTGTGATTGGAATTTGGGGCTGGAGAGTAAAGCCCATCTCCACTTTCTGCTACCTACACTTAACCCTGAGATCACGAATGTTCTGCGTAATTGTAACTGTGTTTTAGAGTTTGCAAAGAGCCCTTGCAGACCTCCATTCTCGCCCCCTCAGAGCCAGCAGTGGCCTGCTCACCTCGGCACTCCACGTCGGGGTCTCCCCAGAAGAGCTCCTGGCACTCACTGCAGGTGCGGCCTCCAAAGCCTGGCATGCACTGGCACTGCCCTGAGAACTGCAGCCAGAACACAGGGGGGGAGAGAGAGAAAGAAAGAGAAAGAGAGAGAGAGAGAGAGAGAGAGAGAGAGAGAGAGAGAGAGAGAGAGAGAGAGAGAGACAGAGACAGAGAGAGAGAGACAGAGACAGAGACAGAGAGAATCAGTGGCCATTCACTCCAAGCTTAACACCAATCCCAGGCCATCTCTAGTGTACCCTAACCCACGTACAGAGCACTAACACTAAGCACTTTGTTATTTTCAACCGTGGTGGGAGTGTGAGGATGTAGTTCCTTTCAAGCTGAGTAGCTCCAAACTAAGTCTGATTCAGGTAGACAAGGGAGAGAGATGAATTGTCCATCCTCCTGGCATCTACAGACAGCCACACACTACAATGGAATGCCAGGGACATCTCAAATGAGACAGTGACGTCCGAGGGGGATAAGGTCGGGCTGACAGCTAGTCATGCCACGTTTGCCAAGTAGTATGCTGTGCTGGCCTTTCTCCAACTGGGGCAAAGTCATCTGACAGGCTAGCTGTCACCTCACCTCATTACAAGAAGGCCCAAAGGAATGGGCAGCATCACAGTCGCACGGCTCACAGCCCTTCCCACTGGCCAGCTGCCAGGTGTTGGGTGCGCAGCGGTCGCAGTTCTGCCCAATCACATTAGGAAGACACCAGCACTGGCCAGTAGCCTTGTCACACTGACAGTCAGAGCCATTGCAGTGTTCTTGCACGGTGCCCAGGTAATTGCAGACACACTCTGAAAAAGAACGGCACAATTGGCTTTGCTTAGGATCACACTCATGAAAACACAGGCATGCCCAAGTTAGCCTTAGCAGATAGGTAAGATTTTCTCTACCCCAGGTCTCCATCTTGACTTGCAACAACAACAGCCAGCTGTTCTTTACAACTTCTCATAATATACTATGTGATTCTGCAATTTCCCAGGCGGATGACATATTCACACAATGACAGATGTTGCCTATGAGTATTTCGATGATAGATTCAATTAACTGTTGGTGGTGAATCATCTTAAAATCAAGGATTTGGCTAGAAATCAATCACACACACACACACACACACACACGCCAGGGGGAACTCGAACACCCAATGATTTCAAACTCCAGTGTGAGAATGGAGGCAGAAGCACTTTCAGTTACTAAGACTTGATGGAATCCAGTCCTGCTGGTCCGACATTCCACATGTCTGCATAAACAACAACAGGGGCCTGGGGGTTTTGTGTCAGCAAGAGTAAAGAAGTCTGGCTGATCTTCTGATAAGCAGAAGTAATTAAGGTCTGAAAGGAAGATTTCAGAGATGCTTTCTGTGCCTTCAGCTGAATCCAGGACAGGAGAGATGCATTCCCTCCATCCCCCCGTCCCACCGAATCAGAGGTTTAGGGGAGAACACTTCAATACACCCTTATTACATTCTGGTTTGAGACATGTGTTGTCTGAAAAGGAGGATAGAAGGGATAAAAATCAACAACTCTGGTCTCATCATTCATTTGCTGAAGATGGAATTTTACCAGCCTCCCTCCCCCAACAAAAGTATCCTGTGTGAAATACAGACGGGAAGAACAAGCTTGAGGGGCGATCAGTAAGGACCTGTTCAAGTGACTAAGAGGCGTCTGTCTTACTTCTGCAGTCCTGCTGGAGGGCATTGCCATAGTAGCCGTGTTGGCAGTGCTGGCAGTGGTCCCCTTCTGTGTGGTACAGGCACTTGAGGCACCTGCCAGTCTCCTTGTCACAAGCTTCTGGGTCAGTCGTGTCAATGTTGTGGTGACACTGACAAGGCTCACACGACCCTCCGACCTCTGAAGGGTTGCCAAAGAATCCCGAAGCGCAGTCCTCGCATCTGGAGCCTATAGTGTGAGAAGAGCAAGCAGAGGACTCTCAGCTTGTCTGCAAAGCTAAACTCAACAGTCCACCCTGTTCCTCCCCAGGCCAAGCTTCGGCAGGCTAGGAGTGTGAAGTGCAGTTCCATGATTTCAGTCACTGCTTCTTCACCAGCAATCTGAGAAATGGGATGCTTCGCAATGACCAATTCCTCCGAGAAAACATGAAGTCATCAACAAAACGTGTTTACTGAACGATGCATGAGCATAACTAGTAAAGGAAGCAGTAGCTTCCAGGAGTAAATTCATCACTCATTCCCCCAGCAGACTAAATTCTGAGTGTTGACAGTGTGAGTGTAATCTGCCCGGAGGAATACTGTAAACCTTGACCATCAGCTATCTGGCCATGATGCCATTCCCCGCTTCCTGAAGCCCGTGATCTCTCACCTCACTGCTGTGTGTGTGTGTGTGTGTGTGTGTGTGTGTGTGTGTGTGTGTGTGTGTGTGTGTGGAATTAGATAAGGCAACAGTGTATTACAAAGGACATTAATCTTCCCACTACTTAATTATAAGAAAATGTTTCAGTGTTTCATATCAGATTTAAATGAGTTTGCTTCCCTGTTGTGTCATATTATCTTCTACACTCAAGAATTGTCAAGTGTGTGGGGGGGCGGGGGGGAGCATGTGGCTTGGTGGTAGAGTGCTTACAGAGCATTCATGAAGGCCTGGTTTTGATTCCTCGGTACCACATAAATAGAAAAGGCCTCAAATGGTGCTGTGGCTCAAGTGGTAAAGCACTAGCCTTGAGCAGGGGGAAAGAAAAAGCTCAGGGAGAGTGCCCAGCCCCATGACTGGCAAAAATAATAATTTTCAATTTCAACTCATACCTGTAATCCTACTCAGTAAACTGAGATCTAAGTCATGGTTCAAGGCTAGTCTAAGCAGAAAAACATCTTTAAGACTCTTCAATTAAGCAGCCAAAAGCCAGAAGTAGGGCTAGGGCTTAAGTGGTAATGCAGCAGCCTTGAGCAAAAGAGCCAAGCTAGAGCAATGACAGTTTAAGCCCCAGTACTGGCATAAATGAAGTTTCTCTATCCTATATGCCTAAACAGGAAAAGAGGAGGATCTTTTAGTTCCTTTCATTTTTAATACATAGTTGTAAAAGGACACTTCATTGGCTCAACCTACATCTTTTTTTCTCATTGATAATGAAGGAAAGCACATTGTTTCCTTCCTCTTTGCCCCTTAAAGTCTGTGTGTGACTTACCAATATACCCAGGCTCACAAACACATGCAAGCTGGAAAGTAACAGGATCTTGATAACAGCTGCTGGCAAACTGGCGTCCACTCTCAGGACCATCTGGGCAAGGGCAAGGTCGGCAGTGATCTCCTGACCCAATGACGGGGTTGCCATAGTAACCAGCCAAGCACCTGCACATCAGTGCCAGAATAAAATAAGCCATAACCCAGTTGTAAGAAACTTGTTTCTGCTGGGTGCTGGTGGCTTATAAGCAATCCTAGCTACTCAAGAAGCTGAGCTCAGAAGACCACAGCCAGCCCAGGCAGAAAAGTGAGAATCTTATTTTCAATTAACTACTAAAAAGCCAGAAGTAGAGATATGGTTTTACTGGTAGAGTGCCAGCCTTGAGCCAAAAAGCTAAGGCACAGGACCCTGGTTCTGAGTTCTGGCACCAAGAGAAGCCCGCTCCCAATGCCCCCCCCAAAAAAATTCTTTTCCAGGAAGTTGGGGGCATTATTATCCATTCTGCATGCTTCTATATGGAAATGGAAACTTTAGCTCCAGACATATTATCCTAGAATACTAGTTAGAACAGACTGCTCCTTGAGAGAGGAGCCTACAAGCATCTCAGTGATTAAGTCTCCAGTGAGGCTGATGCCTGCTTATGCAGGACCACTGCATTGGGGCAGTCCTGAACCATGTGACCCCTCACTCACTGTGACATGGAAAAGACTCTATTGTCTCATCAGTTGCCTATCTGCCCAGAGGATTTTGTTCTGTGCCTTCTGCTTTGTCTTTGTGGACATGGTCAGTATTTGAGTCACTATGACTGAGAGAAAAGAGACAACATAATGGACAGGCCTTAGTGGTCACAGGCCTAAAGCCAGGTGGTAATACAACTGATAAGAGCCAAGAATTATAGTGCAGTCCAAGAATTCCAGCTACTCAGTAGGTACAGGCAGGAGGATCACGAGTTTGAGGCTTGTCTGAGCAACATTAGAGAGACTATCTCAAAAACAAAATGGCTGGGGGCATGGCTCAAGTGGTAGGATGCAAGTATGATGTCCTGGGTTCAATAACCCAGTACCACTCAAGTGGAATGGGGGGGGGGATGGATGACAGGGATGCTCTGTAGCTTCATGACTTTATCTCACATGGTTCAAAGGATATTCTGTAGTAACTAACATCCAACAGGCCCAATACTCTCCCTTTAAGATAAAGGATCAATGGAGCTTGAAATGATTTGCAAAGCACACATACCTAGTCAAGATAATTCAACCTCCAGATATTTAGCCAGGAATTTTGTTGTTTTTGAGACAGTCTCCTTATGTAGTCTTGGGCCTCTGCTTCCCAAGTGCTTAGATCACAAGGGCTAGCAAGGATTTTTTTTTTTTAATGTCCTGCTGCTGCCCTCAAGATAAGTGCTAATTTAATTATTTATTTCCTATAGTGGAAGAGCCTGAAGGAAGTCTGGAAACATCTATAAACCATAGTTACCTAATTTTTCCAAGGATATATAAAACCAGCTTGGAAGCAGGGGTGATTTTTTTGTTTTGTTTTGTTTTAATGGTAGGAAGGAAAAAGAAAGAAGAAAGCCATTCAGAGAGAATTACTAGAAATTATACAAGCATGTGTTCTTAAGCTATGTACTGGGAGATTCCTGTGACTCAGCTACTTCTACAATGGATTTGGAGACAATTTTTAGGAGATTTTTCAAGGTGAAGTAAAACTAGAAGTCTTTAATAGAAATGGAGTGTTCTTATTTCCTGCCTCTTCCTACACTTCCTCCCTTTGGGAACAATCTAACCATAATTTCTTTTTCAAATGTATGAGATGAAAACTTTGATCATTTGGGAATAAAGGGAGTAATGAGAAACAGGCTCAAATTAGATAGCAAAATTCCAAATACTTCGTTTAATTTCCACCACTCCCTGAAAGAGCAATAAAGGAAAATTTATGGCAGAAAATAAAATATCTATATATTAATTACCACCTTTCACTTTTGTGTAACCATCTTCTTTTCTTTATACAACACAACTTGGTAGCTGGAAGGAGCCATGGCTAAGTCCTCAAGCTTCATGACCAGCACTCTAGCATTGAGTCAAAGTTACATGGATACTTCTGAAACATGTGAATTCAATTTCTCTTTCACTTGATAAAGCAACTTTGGCCTGACTGAGGTAATCAGTTTCACAAGTGGCTTTTTCAAATAAAAGCCCACAGAGAATGGATTAATTTCAGAGAACTGGTGTGGAAAGGTAGAGATTACTATCCCCGCACTCCCCCCAGCAAGTCCTAACAGCAAGTCTGCATTTCTTAATTAGTATTGAAGAGTCAGCAAACTGACTGTATTTATTTAATAAGTGGTTAAATGACTGCTAGTCACTGAAGGCGAGTGCTATATCCCATGCTGACCATGGATCTGATGTAGAGCTGGTTGGTATTCATCAGAACTGGTCAACTAGTAAACTAACATTTGTTAAGCTGGCAAGGGCTCTGCTTGTGCACTTCTCTTATTTCTTTTTTTAATGTGTGTGTGGGGGGCAGGGAGGGAGTCTTGAGTTCCAGGCCTGGGTGCTGGCCCTGAGCTAGTGCCCTGCCATTTGAGTCACAGTTCTACTTCCAGTGTTTTTGAAAGAAGAATCTCACACTTTCCTACCAAGGCTAGCTTCAAATCTCCATTCTCAGATCTCAGCCTCTTGAGTAGATACGATTACAGATATGAGCCATCAACACCAGACACTGTGACTGCATACAGTGTTTTGAAATATGATACAAACTAGTGGCTCATGCCTGTAATCCTAGCCACTCAGGAGGCTGAGATATGAGAATGGAGATTCAAAGCAGCCCAGGCAGGAAAATCCATGAGACTCTTATCTCCAAGTAACCACCAAGAATGCTTGAAGTGAAGCCCTGGCTTGAGAGGCAGAGTACCAGTCTTGTACAAGACAGCCCAGGGACAATGTGCAAGCCCTGAGTTCAAGTCTTAGAACCAAGGATTTAACAAAAAAGAGGAATGAAAAAAAGCTACACTACTTAAAATTATTAATCTCATTTGGATTTTGTTCCTCTTGACCAAATTAGATATTAACATTTTCCAATGCTCATTTGAGGTCAGAATTTGCCAAGACAGAAACATATAGTGGACTCCCAAAAGAGCTTCACGTTCTCTGCCACATTCCCAACACCAGCACCCGGCCGGGCCACACTTACAAGGCGTTGTGTGAACTACACATGCACTGGAAAAAGGAATGTGTTCCCAGAAATACTGAGGTGGTCAGAAATCAATGAGAGTCATCTAGAGCCTGAAAAGGGGCTCCTCTGTGGTTTGCCTAAGACAATGCTTGCTCAGCCAAAGACCACATCCCTTTCCTTCCCTCTTTATCCTTCCCTTTCCTCTCCTCCCCTCCTTTCCTTTCCCTTTCTTTTCTCCCCTCCTTCTCTCCCTCCCTCCCTCCTTCCTTTCCACTGGGGGTTAAACTAAGGGCTAGAAAGTTACATTACCAACTACTTTGAGACAAATCTCCTGCCCTTTTGTTTTAGTTATTTGGGAGCTATGGTCTCTTATTTATGCCTGTGTGGCCTGGACCATGGTCCTCTTATTTTACACTTTCCACATAGATGAGATGTGTGCCATATCACTTGGCAACTGGTTGAAATGATGTTTAGCTAACATTTTGTCCAACTGATCTCAAACTGTGATTCTCCCAAGTTCACCTCCCATGTGGCTAGAGTTATAGGCATAAGCTGCCAGCCCAGCTCCGCTTACTTTCTTTGAGGTAGGATCTCACTACATAGTCAAGTCTAGCCTGGGACTCATAATCCCCTCCCCTCAATTCTAGGAGCAGAGATGTTCTGTTTACTCCTCACATACCTTTCACAGTTATGGCCCATGGTGTAGTCCTGGCAGTTGACACACTCGCCTGTCACCGAGTCACAGTCATCGGCATGACCGTTACACTGGCAGGGTTGGCAGCTTGGAAAGCCCCAGTACCCGGGTAAACATCGGTCACACTGGCGCCCGTACACTCCATGGAAGCACTGGCACTGGCCAGTGACAGTGTCACAGAAGACATTGACAGATCCTTGCAGATCACAGTCACAAGCTGCAGAAATAAGGAACCGCCTTGAGAAACTCATTCAATGTGTTGCTTTGCTTTGTCCCCAGTTGAGAACACTCATCTTGAGTCAGCACCACCCTTGAAGGTTCACATCCCGTGGGGGCTGTCCACATCCAAATGCACCGCAGTGCTCTGGCGTGCATACCTCTGCATCCACTGGGACCAAAGCCAAAGGTTCCCGGCGCACACCTGTCACAGGTCCTTCCAACTACATTAGGCCGGCATTGGCACTGGCCTCCATTGGCGTCACACACAGAACTCAAAGAACCCTGGGGGTCGCATTCACAAGCTGCAAAATAAAGAGAAGTCAGACGTGAGTAACCTGAAACTCCTGTCTCTAAACTGACCCATTTCCTCCCCTCCAGTTCCCCTGACCCTTGCTCCTTTCCTACTTCAATAGATTCAGAATTCCAGTTTCCAAAAGTATCACCACTATGTTGGGGGCGGGCGGGGGGTGGGAAGGCGCAGGGAGAGTGCTGGCAGATCAAAGCATTTGGTCAAGGCAGGAGGTCATGAAAGGTTTTCTTCCTGCTCAAATATCACACGACAATAAACTAAAGCCCAGTGACCCTTGGGGGCTCTTGTGACCTTACCTAAGTTTCAGTTATTTGATGCTCTTCTGATTCCCAATTCCCCACCCTACCTATAGGCATGTTATCTCTTCGTGCAATTTGCCCTGGTCATCTGTTGTTTGTATTTTTTCTTTTTCCTTCCTTTCTTCCTTTCTTTCCCTCCTTCCTTCCTTTCTTTTCCTCCAGTCATTTCTCCCTTCCTCCCTTCTTTTCCTTCCTTTTGGTGGTGCTGGGGTTTGAACTTAGGGCATTCCACTTGCTTCACTATGTGTGCTTTAGTAGGCATTCTACAATTGAGCCACTCTTGGCCGTTTCTGTTGGACTTTCTGTCTTGTTTTTAGCTGGTTATGGGGTCTCATGGACTTTCCGATTAGGCCGTCTTTGAACGATAATTGTCTAGATTGTCCTCCTGAGTAGATAGGATAATAGGTGTGCATCACCAAAGCCTGGTTTTATTTCTTATATAATGATACCATCTTCAGTGGTGATCCATCACTAACATTTTATTTCAGAAATAAAGGCAAACTTGGGTGCTGTCTCAAATAGAAAGATGTCTACTCTGCTGGCAGATGGTGGCAGCCGCCACAGATATTAAGCAACACCCACCCAGGCCCATCTGGTGTAGCAGGGCAGAGATGCTGAAGATGATGTTTCTGCAGACATCAGTCATGGGGGTCTTCACGACACTTCTACTGTTCTCCAGACAGCGGTACCTCTGAAAGGTCTCCCAGACACTGTTGGTGGTGACCTCTGCATCTCCAGAACTGCCTATGGTGAAGATGTCCAGGGATTTACAGTACGGCATGAGAACAAGCTGCAGAGGAACAAAAACAGCACGGATGTCCTGACCACAGTACGCATGTCATCAGTTACAGCAAGTAAGCACGTAAAACCTCCATACCCATATGCCTCTGAAATGGGGAAAAAGAAAAAAATCCAGACTGATGACATGGAGCAAAAACCCTCCTTTTCTTAAATAAGTCTAGGCAGGTCAAGTTCAGATATACTTTTTGTTCTTAGAAACTTGATGGCCCCCGGACTCTGTTGTGGGTGAATATGCCAGTGTGTATTTACAGCTGGCCTAAGGTGATAGCACCTATGTCCTGGAGCTGCACAAGTCCAGGACAACCAGGACTTCTCCTACTTGTCCGATGGACTACTCCTGTCACCCAAGTGGGGCATGTTCTGGTTTTGCATCTGTGACCTCTGATAGAGAAGAAAGTGTCTTCTCTGCCATACTGCAAGGAAATGGTTGAAACAAAACCTGAACTAAGTCAATTGGGAGACAGGGACCATGGGTGAATCCCAGAAACCCCCATTTGTTTGGTCTGGTGGTTTGTTTCCACCACTTCCACAAAGATTCCAAGGAGGCTGACTGAGGGGTATTTACCTCAGCATTCAAACCTTGGCTTATGACCTGGATAAAAACCACTAACATTTGCTACCAATATTAATACAAGTTTTTAGGTTGCTCATGACTTTTAAAATGCTATTGTTGAAGGCAATTATTATTTTGGAGCGAAGTAGTTTGAACCTTGGCGCCATGAAAGAATGATTCTGGTGCACTGCTTGGCATAGCCCTTCAGAACAACACTACAGGCTTGCCACAGTGCTTGGGGCTCCTGTGAAAAGAGACACGGCACTTACCGAGTCAATGAGTGTGTAGGGACTCTCCACATCGCTGTCGGAAGAGGTATACTGGGGCAGCTCCAACCTCACCGTGTAGTTCATTCCCTTCTCAAAGCATACTGGGCGAGGAAGGACCACATATCTACCCCCAAACAGAAGAAAAACAAGACACAATCAGCCCTTGCGTATGTGAGAGAGAGAAAGCTCTCCGGTGGTGGTTCTGTAAGGAGAGAGAACACAGCCAGCATCCTCCCCTGGAATGGTAACTCAGCAACTCAAGCCGTACGAGGAGAAGACTGAATGAAGATGCTTATTACTCGTTCTGCTGAGCTGCAAACCATGGTCACACTGACCTGGAGCCTGGTGATAAGGACACCACTTGGTTGTCATCATCGGGAACAGTGTTACCACAGCGGCTGCTGGTTAGGATTTTCCCAGGCCGCTGCACAGTGATGACAGCTTTTTCCCAGTGGTCAGGGAGCTAGAGGAAGAAACAAACCATCTGAAAAGGACCCATTGCGTTAGCCACAGTAATCTGCCCAACTACAAAGACCTCTATGAATCAGTCACTTGCCAAGTTTTAACTGAAAACACACACAATTGCTTTCCCATATCCTCTGCTCCTGCCTGGCTCCAGCCCTCATCCTTTCTTCCTAGGAGGCTGTAAACAGCTCCAGGTTGTTCTTTTGGCTTCTTCCTAATGCCCCTTTTCCATTCACTTCCAAGCAACTCAAATAATGACAGTTCTCAGCTTAAAATCCTTCAAGGGCTTCTTATGACCGTAGGTTCCACTCTTTATTGATCCTGGCAGTTTTCTAAGAGCATCTTTCCAGCCTCATATTCCTCTGCAAAAAATTCTAAAAAAAAAAAAAAAGAACCTTCCTCTTGGCTGTCCTTTTTTCTTCTTTGTTAGCTTATCAAAATCCCACCTAGGCACTGGGTCTTGTGGCACAAGCCTATAATCCCTTGCACCCAGGAGCCTGAGGCAGGAGGATCATGAGTTGGTCACAGGGAAATGTTGTCTCAAAACAAAACAATAAGCAAATAACAAATTCAATCCAGCTGTAAGACTGAGATCTGATTCTTTAGGCCACATCCTGACACTGCTGCTCAGAGGAACTGGAGGGACCACCCTATCTTCTGGCACCATTTTCACCTGTGCTAGCAAGCCCACTGCCACCTCCACCATTTCCCTGCAATGAGGAGAATGTGCAGGCTGGGGGGAAGGATGGAACCTCATACTGTCTCATCATCATTCCTCAACATAGGGTCAGTGCCTGACCAGAGACCACTGAATGAGTATGTGAGTAACTTGATTCATGAAAGATTTGCATGTTTAACTTCCACAGAGAAGGTTCCAACCCCTAAAGCTGATCTGTTCCAGTGTGAACCCTAGGCTCCACAGAAGATCTAGAAACAGCAGATATCTATTCTCCCACCAGTAGCACCCCAACTCCCATAGCCCACTGAGGGTTTTTACCTGTGGCTCATAGCGAATTAGGATGTCATACTCCATGGAATATGGTATGTTGTCAATAAAAAACTCCAAATATGCCCCCTCAGGCACTCGGACAAAGCCCACTCCAGTCCAGGAGGGAATCCGATCCTGGATGTACTGCCGCGGTACCACGCTGACCCCCTGCGAACATACAAAACAGGAGTGACACTCTCTACAAAATGGAATTCAGTTACCTCTTACAGTCACATCCAAAGTCATCCAAAGGTTCAAAGCTACAGCTACTTTATATCTACTGCTTACAGCTACAAATTTGCCAATAGAAAGTCAATTAGTTTCTGATGTACTGAGATACTAGAGATGGAAATCAAAAGCTTGAGATCTACCTTGTATTAAAAAATAATAGCCAGGCACTGGTGGGTTCACATCTGCAATCCTAGCTACTCAGAAGGCTGAGATCTGAGGATCACTACTCAGAAACAGCCAGAAGTGGCTGTGTGGCTCAGGTGGTAGAGTATTATTAGTCCTGAAAAAAAGAATCTCAGAAAGAAAAAACAAACAAACAAAACAAGCATCCCAAATGTTATTCTTAGCAAGTCCAGGAGTGATGGAGCTTTCCCTGGTCCTTGATAAGGCCAGTCCAGCACCCAGCAATTATTTCTGCCTCTCTCATTGACACTCATTTCAGGTTCCAAGTAAAAGTGAAGAAATGTAATAGAGTGATGAGTGCTTACTACTGATGAGTTGATTCTAACTGCTTACAGGGTTATTATATAGTACCAGTCACTGGTCATCTCCTGATATGACTGCTACCAATTCTTTCTTCCCTCTATCCATGAGCAACTTTACTCACTACGAGACACAACCTATGTTATCTTTCCCATGAACTAGGTTAGTCTAGTGACTTCTAACAAAAGGGCATGAAATGGTATTTTGGGACTCCTTAGTCCAACTTTTAAGAGATCTAGTAGAGTCTGCTTCCTCATTCTTGGAAGATGAATGCTAGATAATTAAATCTTACTACTATCTTAGCTCTGTCATGCCGTGAGAAAGCTCAATAGACCTGCTTGGAAAGTTGTACAGAAATGTCCAGCTAGCTCAGGCTGCCTCAGCCACCCTGGCTACAATGTCAGGTATATATGTTTAGTCACTAACATATACAGGAAGATAAACAAGACAAAGATGAGTATACATAACATCAGATCTGCAGTAACTCTGGAGGCCCAAGCAGAGAAAAGAATGGATGAAAATTTTTTTTCTGGCAGTAAAAGATTCTTAAAACATATTAGCTAATAAACATATTTGTGAGTGACAAACTAAGCTTTACATATGACTGATTTCAGGAACATATGTCACCCAATATGAAAGGGAATTGTTTGGACATGGAAACTAGTAGGGGGTGGCAAAAGAGAGGGCCAAAACGATGTGAATGTGGTTAAAATATTTCATGTATGTGTATAAAAATAGTAATGAAACTGACTAACAGTAGGAGAGAGGAACAAAGAATAACAGAGGAAGTGAATTAGATCAAATGCATTATATGCATATACGGAAATAGCATAATGATACCCTTTTATATAATTAATTTAATAAAAACACATCACACCTTGAATTTGTGATGACAGAAATGCTGCTTAGAAAGTTATATGGCCTCCATATAAAGCATGCAAGTGTCTGTGCTGCCTCCCAAATGCCCCCTTGCTGTGTGCTCCCCTACTTACAGGCCCCAGGTTGGCATCCTCAGCTTCATAGATGTAGTGGTCCAAAGTGGTGAAATAGTACCCAGACTCCACCTCATTGCACTGCCGCCCGATCATATGAGGCCGACAGGAGCACTGGCCTGACTCTGTGGAGCAGCTGCAGAAAGAGGAACATGTCATATCATTGGCTTACCATAGGCATGCATGAGCCCAATAGAAGAATCTGTTTATTATGAAACATCACATCAGATAAAATGTGTTTGTAAAGAACTATTTCCTTGATCAACACTGATGTAAAACTTCTCAACAAAATACTGGCCAACAGTCTTCAGCAACTCATCAAAAAAAATATATATACACTATGATCAAACAGGATTCATCACAGGTGTGCAAAGCTGGTTCCATATACGCAAGTCAACAGGAGCAAGAACAAAAAATCACATGACCATCTCAATAGATGCAGAAAAAGCACTTGACAAAATCTAATACCCCTTTTATGCCAAAAGCTCTGGAGAAACTAGGAATCCATGTAACATTCCTCAGTACAATAAAGGCTGTGTATGACAAAGCTACAGCTAGCATTATACTAAATAGTGAAAAAAAGCCATTTCCTTTAAAATCAGGAATGAGACAAGTATGCCCTTTCTCTCCATTCCTCTATAATACAGTATTAGAATTCCTAGCCAGAGCAATAAGGCAAGAAGCAAACATAAAGGGGATCCATTTAGGGAAAGAGGAAGTGAAACTTTCCCTCTGTGCAGATGACATAATTCTGTATTAAAAAAAAAAAAAAAACAAAACTATAGACTCTACTCCCAAGTGGCCTGAGCTGATCTGAAACTTTGGCAAAGTAGCAGGGTATAAAATTAACCTTCTAAAATCAACTGCTTTCCTGTATGCCAACAATGAGAGGAGTGAGGCCGAAGTCAGGAAAGCAAATCTTTTTGCAATAGCCTCAAAGAAAATAAAATATTTAGGAATTAACTAAGAATATAAAGGACCTTTACAAAAGGACCTTTATAAAAACTTTAAAAGGATATAAAGGACCTTTACAAAAGGGCCTTTATAAAACTTTAAAAACCTGAAAAAAGAAATTAAAGCAGAACTGAGGAAATGGAAAAATCTCCCATGCTCCTGGATTGGAAGAATTCACATGAAAATGGCAATCCTGCCAAGGGCTATCTACAATTTCAATGCAATACCTATCAATATCCCAATGTCATTCTTTAAAGAAATAGAGGAAGCAATCCAAAACTTCACATGGAATAATAAAAGACCCTATATAGTAAAAAAACAATCCTTAACAGAAAGATCAACACTGGAGGAATATCAATACCAAACTTTAGACTCTATTACAGAGCTATAGTAACCAAAACAGCTTGGTACTGAGATATAAACAGGCTTGAGGACCAATGGAATAGATCTGAAGACCCAGAAATCAACCCACAGACCTATGGCCACCTAATCTTTGATAAGGGAGCCCAAAAAATAGGATGGAAGAAAGACAGCCTCTTTAACAAATGGTGTTAGCGGAATTGAATAAGCACTTGTAGAAAACTAAAGTTGGATCCTTCTATGTCACCCTGCACTAGAATTAAATGCAAATGGATAAAGGACCTTGAGGTAAAAGCAGATACCCTGAAGACTTTACAAGAAGAAATAGGAGATATACTAGGTCTCTTTGGCACAGGTCAAAACTTGCTTAATAAAGACCCAGAAATACAACAAATTAAAGAAATTTTGGACAAAGGAGACTGCACTAGACTGCAGAGCCTCTGTATGGCAAAGAACATAGCTATCAAGTTAAAGAGAAAGCCCACAGAATGGGAGATTTCCACTAGCCACACAACAGACAGAAGCCTCACATCTAAAATATACCTACTTATAGCTCAAAAAAATCAATCCCTTAAAAACAGATCTTCAAAGAAACAACCATCCATTAAAGTCTTAAAGAGACTTCTCTGAAGAGGAAATAAGAATGGCCTATAGACACATGAAGAAATGCCTGATATCTCTGACCATAAAAGAAATGCAAATCAAAACAACTTTGAGATTCGACCTCACTCCAGTTAGAATGGCCATTATCAAGAAATCTAATAACAACAGATGCTGGCGGGGATGTGGTCAGAAAGAGATGCTACTACACTGTTGGTGGAAGTATAAACTCATTCAACCACTCAGGAAAGCAGTTTAGTCCTCAAAGGACTAAACATAGTTTCCCTATGACCCACTCCTTGGCATTTATCCAAATGTCCAGAAACAAGGACATACTACAGCTACTAGCACAACAATGTTCACTGCAGCATTATTTACCATTGCTAAGATACAGAATCAACCCAGATGCCCCTCAGTAGATGAATGGATCAAGAACATGTGGTAGTTATACACAATGGAATTCTATGCTGCCATCAGAAAGAATGGATTGCCCCATTCATAAGGAAATGGAAAGACTTCGGGAAAAAAAATCATATTAAGTGAAGTAAGCCAGACCCAAAGGAACATAGGCTCTATGGTTTTCCTCATTTCGAATAATTAGTACACATCTAGGACTCTCCTAGCAGAGGATCACAAGAGCACAAAAGCTATGTACATAAGGTCATATAAGATGAGATAAACTCTAGGATATGGAAACGAGGTTTATCTTTGTGATTGTTGTTTTTAATGTACTACCTTCTTTTCTTTTTTTTTTTTCTTCTTCCCCTTTTGGTTAAATCTCATGTTGTTACTGTATCTGACTTTGTTTATTTGAAATAGGGAAGGAAAGGGGGAAAACAAGATGATTGGGAGGGGGTGGGAAATGGGGACAAAAACATGAGAAGGGATATCAATATGTAAGAAACAATGCACCCACTATCTGTTGAATGGAACTGTAACACCTCTATACTTCAACAATTAAATAACAATTTGAAAAAAAAAAGAGAGAGAGAGAAAATGTGTTCGTAGAGGTTTCTCATTTCCTCCAGAAAATACACATGTGGGAAAAATGGTACCTGGGCATGAATACCAAACCTTGGAATTCAGAGAGATCTGAGTGTGATGATGCTGAGACCTCCCTGTGACCTGGTCCTTTCATCTTTACCTACCCTCTCCCTCTCTTCACTTATATTCCATACATACCATGCAGCCATTTTCTGTAGACATCACAAACAAAATCTTGCTTTGAGTTTATATACGTGTGTGTGTGTGTGTGTGTGTGTGTGTGTGTGTGTGTGTAATTACAACTTTTTCTGGGCCTCAGTCTCCAATTCCCAACTTTCTGAAGGATATCTCTATCTCAACTGCCCCAGAGGTACCCCAAAGCAATGGATCCAAAATGGTAGCACTCAGTATTTCCCATATTCTTTACTAAGTCAGAAATAATAGATGTACTCGAGATTCTGTATTCACACCAAACAGGAACCAGCTTCTGTGACCTTATTTTGTATCTTGTGCATCTTTTCCCATTTCTGCTAACCATCTTTACTTTACTTTTCTCTCACCCAAACTATCTCCTTCCACAGAGCTTCCCAGTTACCTCTCTAAGATACATCAGCATATAACTCTTTGACACATGGCTGCGGGCAGGTGCACTGTGCTTCCCATAGGCTCGCCCTTCTCCTCACACCTCTCTCCCCCAACCCTCTTCAACTACAATGACCTTTTTGTATCCCATTGGTGAAGAAATACCTATTTTCTTTCAAGATTCAACACACATTCTCTGCTAAGTCATTTCCTGCCTACCATCCTCCATCCTGTAAAATGAACCTTCTTCAAGATACCACCTCCTTTAGAGAGAAATGGCACCTCCCTTTTGTATGCATATAATCTATAACAAAGCTTGTCATACCACAGGTATTCATTAGGGTTGAGGCCCTGAGTCTTGAAATCCTACTTGGGGCTCTGGAGCCTCACTTCATATCCACCCCCTTTTGTCAAGTCTTGTCTGGTTTCCTCCCTCTACTCAGGCCAAGTGGTGCCTTTTGAGGCCCCACTGTTCCTCATCCACACAATAATTAATGTGGCTTTCTTTGTCCTTTACATCACAACCACTGACAGATCTCTGATCCTAGTATACTTTAAAGTCCTTAAAGGCTTGAACTGGGCCTTCCATGCCTCAGTTTCCCCAATGCTTCCTCACTGCTCTGTCCACAGAGTAGTCATAGTTGAACAAATAAATTCATGAAGGATAAGGCTTATGAATACTAGTTTAGATTTAAAAAAAATAAAAAGAACAGGTACACTATAAATAAATCAGCTATATTTCTTTTTACTTTAGGTAACAAAGAATAAATAATAAGATATTCAGTTTATTCTCAGCTTTTGTCTCCCTTTGTCTTTTTCCATAGGATCACTCTTATGTAGGAGGTAAAAATCCAAATCACATGCTTCTATTTCATTCAAAGTGGACATGTTCAAAAAGACATGTACTCATTACTGGATTTACGTCACTGTAACCCTTCTGAACATCACCTTTATAATACCTATTTTTTTTAAAGAAAAGTCAAGCTCTGGAATTGTTACTTTAAACCTACTCCCAAAGTCCTGCCCCTGCCCTCGCGTGGTCCCCAACTCCTCACGCTCCAGGTTGTCTAAAATGAAGTCAGCTGCAATTCAAGGATGACTTAACAAACAGCTCTGACATGGTTCAGTGGACATTGCTTCCTGGATATCCTGCTGAAACAGAAATTCTTGACCCCCCCTCCCTCGTAGCCAGCCTATTTCAACCAGGACCAGCCCTCTCTTTGCAGAGACCTACAGCAGCATCAGCCGTTTCCTGAAACTTGGCTATCTGACATCACATGGTCAAAAGAGAATCCCTTTCCTCCCCAGATGTTTACTGAGGGGACTGAGTCCCAAACAGGAACCACCAAGGGAAAAAAACAACTGGCTCCTTGAGGAGCAATCATTAGAGCAGGACAGGAGGGCAGGATGAAGCCGGTGGGTGGACTCAAAGGCTACTCCTCTCCATGAATGGCAGACCTACTGACGATGGAAGAAAGTTGCCTCACATGGCTCTCTGGTCATTAGGCTTTGTGATGCTGTGGCGGACTCAAATGGTCATCCCTGATAAGCAGGACTCAAAATCCACTCTTACTCCTTGTGGCTTTATGGGCCTTACCCCTGAAGCTACACATCCCTGCTTCTGCTGTGTTTATTCCCCAATTTCCAGACCCTAATAGGACAGATCCGTGGCTTGTCCAGCTGTGCTGTCTTAACTCGTCTTATCTTAAACTGTCATCTTTCACCCTAATTTCTCATCCTCAGCTCTGCCAGCCGATCTGCAGTTCTGTTCAGGGTGGAGATGACATAGCCTTTTGCTTCCTTTATCCCAGTATCCAAGCCTTATTTCAAAATCAGTCTCAACTTAGCTGCCTCCTCCTCTTGTCACTTGCCACTCTCTTTAGCTAAGGATGCCATTGTCCCAAGTCTATTATTGCAGAAGCCTCCTAAGTTGACTTGAACTCATCTCTCACTTGCACCCAAGATTAAGTTGCCCACCATCACCCAACCCACCATCCTGCAGCACTGTGGTCATGGTACCACCAAAACCACAGCTGTGGTTTTAGGCAACTTACTCTATCTAGTCTCAGTGCCACTGCCTGGCTCCACAATACGGCTTCCCTTCCCGGAGCCACACTTCTCATTCTGCAGCCAATATTTACTGAACAAACATTGGCCCTGCAATCTGTGCTTCCTGCACCAATGCCCTCATATTCAGTCCACCACCAACCTGCTTCTGAACCAACTCTCCTACTTTCTTGGGAAGGATGTTATTGACTGGCTAAATGATATGAAGAAAAAGAAATAGGAAGTACTTGTTCTTAAGAACTCACAATCCAACTGAAGGAGAAACAATGAGAATTAGCCAATATAAAATGCAGTGAGCACTTAAATAGAGCCAGGGGGAAAGCACTCTGGATACAGAGGAAGATACAATGCATCTGACTGAGGAAATATAACCTACATGAAAGAAGTAGCCTTGAATTGAGGATTCACGTGGGCCGAGAAAAGGCAGGTATGACAAGAACAAAGACAGAGTTCAGGCCAGACCTTCACGAGGCCTCCATCCATTCCTTTACCTCTTTTTCCTCACAGGGGAAAACTCACACATTATCATGTCTTTCAAATCTCACTCTGCTTTCCTAGTTCCATCGCAGTAAGACCAATGATTTTATTTGTGCTATTCTTTACTGTGTTCAAATTTATGCTGGGTGAGGTGGCTCACACCTGTAATCCTAGCTACTCTGGAGGCTGAGATCTGAGGACCAAAAGCCAGCCAAAGAACCTGAGACTCTTATCTCCAGTTAACCTCTAGAAAACAGGAAGTGGGGCTTGGCTCAAGGGTAGGGTGGTAGCTTAGAGCTGAAGAGGTCAGGGATAGCATCCAGGCTGAGTTCAAGCCCCATGACCACACACACACACAAAAAAAAACCCAACAACAACAAAAATAATAAAGACAACGAAAACAAAACCCCACAATCCTGTTTAAATTTTCTGCCGTAGCTGGGATGACAGGTTGGCAGCCCAGTTAATTGAGATGGATGTTCATGAGCTTTTTTGCCAGGGCTGGCTAAGAACTTAAGTTCTCTTGGTTTCTGCCTCCCAAGTAGTGAGGGGTAGAGTTGCTGAGCCACTGGCATCCAGCTTTAGCTTGACAGATCTTCCACTCCTACCCATACTGGCTTTCAATTGTAATCTGCCAATCTGTTTCCCCAATAGTTTGGTGCAAGAGGCATGAACTATCCAACACCCAGGCAAACAAAACATTCTAGAATATTTTCCATTTCAAATGACACTTACCCTTAATTTTGCCCCTTGTCAAAAAAAAAAAGCTAACAGATTGCTTCACCTAATAAATGCATGTTAGTTATTTTACCTTAAGAATCTTTTGCCTCTCAAATTCCTTTACTCAATCAATATTTACCATGTCATGATTTATTATGTGACCCAGGCAAAGTGAATACCCTCAGGTAAAAGTTATTTATTAGTGCTTGCAGTAATCCATCATCCTGTAAGGCTTTCCAGAGTGTCCCTGATATGTCGTCTGGTATAGAAGGAGTCCCCTAAAGGAGGCTGGGCCCAGGGACTCCTGGGGACATTCCTCTTGGGGAAACACTGTTGAAAGGGAATGTCACCAGACTGGAGGTCAAGCACTTTTTCTTCACTAAGGATAGAGCACCTCCGGCTAAAACAAGCAAATGACTACTTGCTTTAAAACTGTGACTAAAAAACCTTTTATTTCCCAAATACTCTCGATGAATGTATCCTGGATTTTGTACATTTTGCCAGATTAGAAGGCCAGCCAGGGGCTGTGAGTGGGTGGAGGCTGACAGGAAATACAAGGATAGAGAAGAGGAAGGAAGGAGTGTGGGAAAAAGAAACCGTTTAGGGTAAAGGAACACTGAACATTCTGGTGCCTGAACTAAGATGGAATGTCCTCGTGGGAACATTCCTGAGCTTAGGACATAATTTGGAGAATTATGTTTGCCGTTTTCATGTGATCAAGGGGTAAAGGAATGACAGCTGCAAACGGGACAATCAGTTGTTAAGGAATCACTGAGTGCTCTGGTAGATCTGAAAGAAATGTCAGGAAAGAGGGTTCTATAAGCATGCAACCTTTATGGAATCATCCTAGCTGCCACCTCCTGCAGTTAAGAACAGAAATTCTCTCTGGAGTCACAGACGCTACAGGCTGTACTGAGTCTCCAGCACAGTCTGGAACAGGACAAACCCAAATAAAGAGGCCAAAAAGAATATGTTCATATGTCCTAAAAATCTCATATTTCATTCCAGCCCATGAGTATGGGATTAGGAAATACTTTTTTTGTAAGAGTTCATCTCTGAGCACACCATGCTTGCTTCATCAATTCAGCATATTCTCTGAGGGAAGGTTCAAAATAACATGGACACATCTGGCGGGGCTCTCCACAGTCACTTACACTGTCTGTACCAGATGTTCTGACATAGATCCAGTAATGGAGACCAAAGGGCTCTAAGAACCAAACTGGTTAAACTCCCACAACTGGAGTACCTTTCCAACACAAATTACCACAATTTTTGGTTGAGTTTCATGTTTCATCTATTCAAGGAATACTAGCATCTTTAATAAAAAAAATGATAGTATGTAACTTTTATTAATGGGTACAAGTTGCAACAACAACAAAAACAGAAAAGAGTCTCTACATAAATCAAAATGAAAATCTGTTTCCAATCTGTTAGAATGGTTTTTAAAAAAAATGAAATGTGTGATGAAACCAAGCTGTTCTTGGGGGTGGTAAAATGAGAATCCATATAACCCTGGTGGGAAAATCTACTGATATGATCTGAGAATTGGACATTTTCTGTGGGAAATAAATGACATGCATGCATGAACTTTGACTTAGCAGCTCCCTTCTGGATAACCTGGTCTACAGAGATACTAACAAACGCTGATCAAGATGCATCTACGAGGATGGACACTACAACATTTTTAAAAAGCAGAAAACAAAAATAATCAAGTAAGCCATGACACTTTCACATGAAATAACAAAACACTACTAAAGTGAACGGGGGGACACAAGCCAATAAGAAACAAGTATGTTCCAGGGTAATATATATCTTTCCTTTTTTATTTATTTTTGTTGTTGTTAAATGCTGGTACTGGGAATCAAGCTTAGGGCCTCAAACTCTCACTTAAGTTTTACTGCTCTTGGCTGGCATTCTACCACTCGGGCTCTAACTCCACTTCTGGCCTTTTGCTGGTTAACTGAAGGTTAATCTCTCAAATTTGTCTTCCTGCGCTGACTTCAAATCATAATGACCACGTCAGCCTCTTGAGTAAAGCTACACGCATGAGCTACCAGACCAGAATTATACATACATATAACCTATATATCTATGTATTTTAGAGACATCGTTATGTAGTATATATATATATTCATATAGATATCTATATGAAATACTGATATTTTTATAGATATACACTATACAGGTATATATTCCTTTTTTAAAAAGCAGTACTGGGGACCAGGAGTTTGGCCTAGTGGTAGCGTGCTTGCCTAGCATACACAAAGACTGGGGGTTCGATTCCTTAATACCACATATGTAGAAAAAATGCCAGAAGTGGTGCTGTGGCTCAAGCAGTAGAGCTCTAGCCTTGAGAAAACTCAAGGACAGTGCTCAGGCCCTGAGCCCAAGCTCAGGACTGGCAAAAACAAACAAAAAAAGCAATATTGGGGTTTATACTCAGAGCCTTGATATGCAGTGTTTTACCACTTGAGCCATGCTCCGAACCTCGTTTCACTTTAATTATTTTCCAGATAAGAGCTAACATTTTTGTGCAGAGCATTTTTGTGCTAGATCCTGCTTATGGCCTCCAGAGTACAGAGGCTCACTGCCACAGGCCACCCCGCCCAGCTTATTTGTTAAAATGGGATTTGGGTAAATCTTTTGCCCTAGCTGGCCTTAAATCATGATCTTCCGGCACTAACCACTACGCCTGGCCTTCACTTATATCTTTTCAAAACATGGGGAGCATCATGGACTATTTTTTTAAACTTGCCTGTTAATAGATAAATAAAACTTAACATATCACTTGAAAAAAACTGAGAATAAAATGTGAACTTTGAACAGACTGAATCACTGCTGACTTCCAGAGAGAAACAAGAAGCTACTGATGGTGGCACAGCTAGGAGACAGAATAGGAAAACAAACACTTCTGGTTATGCTTGTTTGAACTGTCTAAATTACTTTTCAATACCCGTAAGCCTATATGGCTTCCATAATTTAAAAAAGAAGTAAAAGTACAAATTAAATTAATTTAAATAGGAAGTTAAAGTACAAAAACAATTAACACCACCATAAAATTAAAAAAAAAAAAAAAAACAGAGCAGTGGTTCACACCTTTAACCTAGCTACTCAGGAGCCTGAGTCCTAGAGGATCACGGTTCAAACACAGCCTGGGTAGAAGACAACATTTATGAGTCTCCTCTAACTGAGAAAATACTAAGCTGGTGGTGTACCTCAATCAAGGCCAGTGTTGAAAACCCAGTACTAGGAAAGAAGAAAGGAAAAGAATTCCTGGAAGATTTTTAAAGCTCACTCTGAGATCATATATCATCAGATATTCAAACCAAATGTGAACATATTTTGCAATTTTAGACTTCTACAAATCTTGACTCTCCTCCCAGTCTGTGTAAAGAAATAAAGCAGCACCACTGAAGTTCCACTCACCTATTATTGAGGGCTCCTCCAAGGTCACAGTCACAAGGCCGACACCCATCTAAATCGTTGCTCAAGCCCCAGTGCTGTGGCTACAGAACAAAAGATTTAACATCTAAAGGTGGGTTCCTGTAATTACACAACTCAGCAAGCAACAAGTTGTGGCGTGTTTCGGTTGGTCTGCCCAATGTTTATTTTCACTGAGAAAGCTCAAAGCCCACAAAAGGAATATTCTAAATTAAAAGACGCTGGAGCTACAGGTCCCTGAAGTCAAGAGGGTGGTAGGTAGTCACACAAAAACAACAGATTATAATTAACATGAGTGTACAATATAGGGATCAATTTTCTTCATGCAGATTACTCTGGCAATTAAGAGTTATAGTAAATGTTTGGCAGGGCTTTAACTTTTCCTTCAGTTCAGTCTGTCAAAATACCCTGAGGAAAGCCTTCTGAGGACTCACTTGTGCTATGCATGCTATGCTATGATACGTGGAAACAGCCCAAAGGTATGACTGAAAGGTGAAGGGCCTACCTAGTCTTGGGAGCATTTGATTTGATGGAATTTAAGAAAGAGAGAAGGGTGGGGGATGGAGGGAGGAGGATCAGCAAGGGGGAGGAAGAGGAAGAGGAGATCATTTCTGTACCTCAAAAATGGATAAAAACAGGTTATAAATCTACCTATGTATGTAGTCAGTGGGACCCTTCCAGATTACAAAAGCCATGAGTATGTCCTATTAGATTCAAAATAATTTTAATAATTCTCTTAACTTTTCCACTCAGGTCTGGGCTGTAGCTGAGTGTGCAGTTGCCCTGTCTGTGTGAGGCCTCCAGCAAATGACTCCAACCAATCATTAATAGTGATTTATTTATTTTTTTTGCCAGTCCTGGGCCTTGAACTCAGGGTCTAAGCACTGTCCTTAGGCTTTTTTTGCCTCAAGGCTAGCACTCTTCCACTTGAGCCATAGCACCACCTCTGGCTTTTTTCTATGTAAGTGGTACCGAGGAATCGAACCCGGGCTTTCGTGCATGCTAAGCAAGCACTCTACCACTAGGCTAAACTCCCAGCCCAACAGTGAAATTTTTGATGTATTTCCTTCTACCTTTATGATAAGCTTTCCTCTACCCAACCAAGACATTATTTATATACACACATAGCATGTGTATATAAACTTAACATTTCCTATCAGTACCATTTTCAAAGGCAATTTGGTTGCTTTTATGATTCAAGTCCCCAAATTTACCTATTTTCCCACTATTGCTTCTGGACCATGAGTACTAATCAAAAAAATTTTGTTTTGAAAATGAGGAGTGTGAGCCAGGTACAGTCTCATGCCTGTAATCCTAGCTACTCAGGAGGCTGACGTCTGAAGATAGAGGTCTAGCCAGGGCACTAAAATCCATGAGACTCATATCTCTAATTAACCACCAGGAAACCAGCAGTGGGGCTGAGGCTCCAGGGATAGGGCGGGAGCCTTGAGCTGAAGAGCTCAGGGACAGGGCCCACCCTCAGAGTTTAAGTCCCACAATCAACAACAAAAAAGAAAAAGGAAATGCAGAGTCTTTAGAGCACATCTTTGTCCAGAAGCAGGATCGCTGGGGAGGGAAGGGAAGGCCTGAACGTTTCTACCAGCCACTGAGGCATGCCTATATACTTTGAGGAATATGAGCCATCTCCATTTCTATTAGCAGCAAATAGGTGTTTCTATCACAATATGTCCTGATAACTCTGTTTAAAAAGTAACTTGTAAATTTGTTTGTAAAAGCAGAATTATGCTATGACTTTTATAATCCTAATTGTAAATGTCTTATCAATGTAGTCATTAGTAATCCTTTTTTTAGTGTGTGTGTGTGGCGGGGGCGGGGGGTGCTGGTCCTGGGGCTCGAACTTATGGCCTGAGAGCTAACCCTTAGCCACTTGGTTAGCCTCAAGGCTAATGCTCTACCACCTGAGTGCCACTTCTGGCTTTGTCTGAGTAGTTCTTATTCGAGTTAAGAGTCTCACAGATTTTCTTGCCGGGATGGCTTTTAACCACAATCCTCAGACCACAGCCTCCTAAGTAGCTAGGATTACAGGCATGAGTCACTGACTGAAGTTCCTGTTTTGTGAATTTTCCTACAGCTGTTAATAACCCCCAGAGCGAGAGTGGGAAAACATTCTCTATTAAATCTGTCACATTCCATGACAGTTCATGCTACATGGATTAGGATTTACCTACCAGGCACTGGTCACAGCGCTGTCCTGTCACCAGACGCTTACAATAGCAGAAGCCAGTCTCAGAATCACAAGGATTCCCACCAGGAATTGTTCCCAGAGGATTGCAAGCACAAGCTTTATTAAAGACAGAATGAAGCAAAAGAAGACAAACCAGAGTGAGTCCCATGAAACGGTGTGGCTTTAGATGCACAAAATGAAACCAATTCTATACAGATAACTCAATTCCAAATGTGGAACCAGACAGACTTACATTTACACCCAAGTGGATCTTCGGCACTTAAGTCATAGAAGCCTTCTTTGCACACACCACAGTGTTCTCCTTCCACGTTCAGCTTACACCGACACTGGCCAGCAATGAGCCCAGTCGAAAAGTCTGTGTAACTGTCACAGATGCCCCCATTCTGAGAGCCAGCTGGGTCACACGAACATTCTAAGGAAGAAAACGACAAGGTAAATGCACCAGGAAACACACTGCCTTTATATAAATACATGTCCTTTCCACCCTCTGAATCACAAGAAGGCTCATCAAGCAAGTAAATCCTTCTCCCAACATCCCAGCAGCATCTAACAATGGTCATCTGCTCCTCCAGTGTTAAGCTTTGAGGAAGATGTTGGCTAAACTAGTCCATGTAGAATAAGTCAGCCAGAAGTGGTCCCACACAAGACACTTCCCAACCTACTTTCACAGACATTAGGGTCCCGGATGTCCCTCTCTGGGTGCTGGAAGTAAAACGGCTTGCACTGCTCACAGTTGCGTCCCATGGTGTTATGCTGACAGTCGTCACACACTCCCCCACTGACGTTCCCAGTGGCCATGAAAACCGCCATGTCAAAGTGGCATGAGCTGGAATGTCCATTGCAGTTGCACTCTGTATGACGAGACCAATTTCAATCTACTTGCCAATGGAAAAGGCGGCTTGTAAGGAAGGAAGCAATGAGCAAACTAGGGACTAAGTTAGACAAAAGAGCATCAAAAGGAACACACCCACTGATGACATTGGTTTAAGTCCAATAATGGATTGGAAACTAAAAATGATAACTCTTATGAAATATAAACAAATATCTAGAAAAAACAATGAGCTACTAAGGAGGGAAAACTCTTGGGGAACAATTCCTTCAAAAATGCAATACCAGGGCCAGGAGTTTGGCCTAGTGGTAGAATGCTTGCCTAGCATGCACGAAGACCCGGGTTCAATTCCTCGGTACCCCACATACATAGCAAAAAGCCAGAAGTGGTGCTGAGGCTCAAGTGGTAGAGTGCTAGCTTTGAGAAAGTCCAAGGACAGTGCTCAAGCCCTGAGCTCAAGTCCAGGACTGGCAAAAAAAAAAAAAAAAAAAATGCAATACCAGGGTGGGAGCATGGCCTAGTGATAGAATGCTTGTCTAGCATGCATGATGCCCTGGGTTCAATTCTTCGGTACCACATATACAGAAAAAAATACAAGTGGTGATGTGGCTCATATGGCAGAATGCTAGCCATGAGAAAGGTCAAGGGCAGTGCCCAGGCTCTGGTAATAAACGACTGGTAATAAACGATGTAATACCAGGTGGGATTGATCCACTGATGGATTCTTAAGTTGGTAGCATGTTTGGGAGGTGCTAGAAACTAGAAAGTAGGCTGCTTAGTTGAAGTAGGCCACTGAAGGCGTGAGTTCAAAAGGTGTAACTCGTTCCCTTAACCCTTTCTTTCCATCTCTTCCCACCACCGTTGTGTGAATAGCTTTCCGCCATGATGAATCTGCCTTGCCACAGGTCTAAAAGCAATGGAGCCAAGTGATCATGAACTGAAACCTATGACATCACCAGTCAAAATAAACTATTGCTCCTTGGGGGTAGATTTGCTTGGATAGTTTACCCCAGGGACAAAAAAAAAAAAAAAGACTAATACTGTTTCACTGAGGGTGAGACTCTGGCAAGTACTTTCTGTTACTCCACAGGGCAGTGTTGGGGACACATTCCTAGGGACCCTTGTTTAGGCATCAAGAGTCTGACAAGAAGAATCGATTTCTCTTCTGCTCTTATCAGCATGCTAGTGCAGGCTCTTTAGGAAGCACTAAGACCTGTTTAGCAGCCATCCAATGGGCCTTCTCAGGAAGGCCCTGTAGCCTTTCCGTACAGTCATGCTTGTTCAACCTGGCTTCAATCATCTTGTCCTCAGGGCAAACACCAATTCCTCGTTTCTGCTCACAACTGGGCTTACCTCAGCCTTGACTATCCACTTCCACACCCGTCCCCCACCACAGGCTGTCCTGAATAGGGACTCATCTTGTTCACTAGGACATCATCAAGGTCCCCCCACCTACCTCCCTCTACCTAGGTCACCATTAAGTATCCATTTAGGCCAGCTGGTTCCATCTGCTAATAAAGCCTTTACTATTCCAGTGCTCCCTGGGTTCTGAATGTCTCGATTGGAGGTTCCTCAGGAGTGGAGAGTGTATGAGAATCACTATGAGCTGGGAGGGAGAGCCGGTGACGCATCCTACTGAACTTCTCTGCCCAGAATAACACTGGGAAGAAGACAGAGATGCCATTATGCCAGAGGCCACACCGGGCTGGGCACAGAAACAAAGACAAAAACTCTACTCCATAATCCATTAGACCTTATTGACACTCGGTGTGGGATTTCCCTTTCATTTTCCCTAGTACCAGCTTATCTTAAAACACAGGGACAATGTCAAGATGTTTCCGTCTTTCTGAGTCAGTGCCACCCACGCAGGCGCTGCCCAATAACTATTCATGTCTGCTAATGTAATTAGATGTATACTATTGGCATCTTGGGATCAAGGTGGGAAAAGAAAGAGTGACTTCTCTCCCCTTGGCAAACAGCACTCTATTAGAGCACCAGTAACCAGGAAATGGATACTACAGTCCTCACAGATTCCAAATGGCCCCTTCCACAGAGACTCACTTTTACAGGCATTGCTGTTTCGGCCTTCAGCAGGTCTCCAAGGTAAATCGTGGTAGAAATCCATGCACTGTTCACAGTTCAAGCCCTTAGTGTTATGCCTGCACATGCAGTGTCCGTGCACCTTGACGGTTACAAAAGCAGAAAGAACAAAGGAAGAGATTCATGAACGGTATGGCAAGTCCAATCCTTTTCACTGGCTCATCTATAGCTCACCACAGTGAGAGGCTTTGTTTTCATTTGCTCCTTTCCTCAGCAAGTTCTATCCATCTTGGTGATGGCTACAACTCCCAATTCTCCATAGATCCTACTGCATAATGAATACTCAATAAGCATTGTATTAAGAAGCTACAAGAAAATACAAAAAATAGCTACTAAACATACAAAAACAAAAAATGAGGGATGAAAGGGTTAACGCGAATCAAGATGAACTTGTACACACACAGACACATCTATCTTAAACTGAAACCCCACAGTACAATTATCTCAAGATCCTATTAAAAAGGGGGGGATTACTAATTTAGTTTGTTAAATTTACCATAATAGAGATCTATAAAAATGGTTATCTGGCCTACTTTCAATAACTGAGTTAGTTTCCAGGTATATATATGTATTTGATTCTCTATCACAATTGAAAGAAGGCCAGATAACTATTTCTTTTCCAAGTATACTTATTTTTTTTTTTTTTACTTTAGGCATAGTAATTTTATTTCACTTTTCTACTCAGTACTGGGGATTGAAACAGGGGCTTCTCACATGAGGCCAAGGCTCTACCACTGAGATATTCCTAGCCTGGAAGATTTTTTTTTTTCCCCAATTCAAAACCTTAAAACCAATTACTTACATTGATTTTTTTTGCCTTCAAGTGAGAAAATATAAAAATCTCAGAAAAAGATGCAAATCAATTTACTTTTCAATTAACCCAACATACACTATATCAAGAGTCTCCCTGAAAGTTGCGCTTACAGCAAATGATAACAAATACAGCTTTCTAGCTCTCTAATAGACATGTCCATGGATATGTCATCTTACTTCTACTTTCTACATAATGGAACTCAGGAAGAGGATCAACAGGTCCTCCCTTGCCTTATACCAGTTTTGACAGAAGCACAGTTCAAGATTACACTCCTCTCCTTGATTGTATATAAACCGAAAAGCAGTTCCAAAGACCATGCTGCAACTATGGCATCTGAATAAGCAGGGCAACAAACTCAGACCCATAGACATGATATCAACTATACAGACTGGTACCATGAAAAGTAAATACCAGTATTCTTAGAAAGATGGAGAAATGAGGGGCCGGTAGTTTGGCCTAGTGGTAAGAGTGCTTGCCTAGCATGCAGGAAGACCCAGGTTCAATTTCTCAGTACCACACGAATAGAAAAAGCCAGAAGTGGTGCAGTGCAAGTGGTAGAGTGCAAGCCTTGAGAAAGCCCAAGTACAGTGCTCAGGCCCTGAGATCAAGCCCCAAGCCTCAAGGCTAATACTTGACCACTTTGACCCATAGTTTCACTTCCAGTTTTCTGGTGCTTCACTAAAGATAAAGAGTTTCATAGACTCCCCAGCTGGCTTCAAACCTTGATCCTCAGATCTCAGCCTCTTGAGTAGCTAGCTAGGATTACACGCATGAGCCACCAGGCCACTCAGGCTCATAGTGTATTACTTATTCTTTGATCTCCTTGACAGAAGAGGACCTTTGCCTGCACTTCCTGTCTGACATGAAAATCATAAATCTATAAGGAACAATTGGAAACCACATAATTAAGTTAGGGCAGAATAACTTATTTTTTGTTTTCTAGACATTTGATAAATCACTCAAATCTCACATTTAAAAATATATATAATTTTTATATGTGAAAATGGAACTAGGTATTTTGAGGAAATGGTTGGGGTTGGGAAGATGTGGGGATGGGGGATGTGACATTGATCAAGATGCATTTTGACTTGAAGCCCCTTGTATGACTAAAGATAATTTTTTTTTTTTTGCCAGTCCTGGGCTTGAGCTCAGGGCCTGAGCACTGTCCTTGGGACTTTCTCAAGGCTAGAGCTCTACCACTTGAGCCTCAGCACCATTTCCAGCTTTTTTCTATGTATGTGGTACTGAGGAATTGAACCTGGGTCTTGGTGCATGCTAACCGAGCACTCTACTTACTACTAGGCCAAACTCCCAGACCCAAAGATAATTTTTAAAATGTAGTTTTCAAACACAGAATAAAAGCAAGAAAGGAACAAAATTAATAGGAAAAGATCGAGAAGGGGAAAAAAATCCCCCATTTAGTCTCTAAATGCTATCACAAGGTTCTGGATTAAAATTTTTCCAGTTTCTTTGGACTAGGGTCCATTTTTTCTTTCCAGTATAAAGACTGAATGTCTGTGGTTTTTTAAATCTTTCCTAACAAAGGCAGACTCAATTGTTACTTAGACAATTTCTTAATCCTTGGTGACTAAAATATCTACTTTTGCGGTGGCCTACAGGAAATAACTACAGAAATTAATTCTATGACATGAACAATTTATACAATCTCATAGTCTAAGAGAGTTTTCTAAGAGAAATTTAGCAATCAACCACTACATGGTTTAAGGTCTACATGTAAGTCAAATGAAAGCCAAATCTCTGGAAAAAACAAAAAGCTGTGAAAAGCTTCAGCTTGCTTCAGAATCACCCAGGTCTGGGAGGAAGCCATAAGCAAAGTTGTCTCACCATTCCTTCCACCTCTTCATCAAATCCATGCACAGGGGCACATTCACTGGCGTGGCCGTAGCAGAAGCAGTTTCCTCGAACCACCATGTCATAAACAGCATAATAGTATTTCTCTCTGATTTCCATTCTGGAATCCAAAAGGTTGTCTCCCAAAGTGTGCAGCTTCACAAACTTGATCCTCAAGTTGGTGATTTTTAATAGATCTATAGACGGCAACAAAGAGGAAGTCTGATCAAACAGGCAATAATTACACATTGTCTTTCTTTAGGAGAAAGACTTGATAAACAGAGATGACTTTTCTTCCTCTTAATCAGCTAATGACAGTTGTAAAGGCTGACAGAGTGTGACAGCTGCAGAAAGCCTCCCTTTAATAAGGACACTTATTTCACAATGGATCTCTGCAGGCCAACGTGTCAGGAAGAAGTGTGAAAGTGGAGAAACTCAAAGAATGCAACTGTCTGACTGCCAGATCCCACTGACATCCAGTAATCTAACGTAATGCAATGCCATCTGGTTCCCACGGCAATTAATGTCGGTGTCACCTCAATGTCAGCCACCAGAAATTCCATTCAGGTAGGAAAAGATTTATCAAAGCACTCTAATTCTCACTGCTACTGTAACAGGAGCAGATTTTGTGTCTTATTTCTGAGGGAGAAATCGTTGTCTGAAATTTCCCACCACTTAAGTGAAACCTAAGTTACTCAAGTAGATTAAACACTTTTGAGTAACTACAGCCCAGGAGAAGAACATTGTAATGGGTGTGTGTGTACCTGTCATCCATACTGGAGCTTGAACTCAGGGCGTAGACTCTATCTTAGCTTTTCTGCTCAAGGCTGGCACTCTACCACTTGAGCTCATAGCTTCACTTCAGGCTTTTGCTGGTCAATTAGAGATAAGAATCCCACAGATTTTTCTGCCTGGGCTGGAATTCAATCACGATCCTCAAGTTTCAGCCTCCTCAGACATCAGTCAGGATTACTGGTAACTAAATCACTGGTGACTGAACTTGACCAAGTTTTTTGTTTTGGTCAAGTATTAGGGATTGAACTCCTTGACAGAAGAGGACCTTTGCCTGCACTTTCTGTCTGACATGGCTCTGCCACTTGCACAATGCTCTAGCCCTTGACAAGGTAGTATGGCACCAAATTATTATATTCATTATTATTATGATGTCAGGGCAAATGATTTTTTTCCCAACATAAAAGTGACTACTTCTGTAGTCATTAGGTGAACCAAGAGCTCATCACCTACAATACTACTGTTTTCACTAACTATTCTTGCTGAAGTGTCTGACTGGTTGATCCACCTGCCCTCTCACTGTGCTCTGCAACGTGAAAGTGCTTATAAGCTTTACTCTCATTTGTGCATATTTACAGTTTACAATTCAAGACAAAAGCACCCAGTACAACAGATGCCGTCAAAGCCCAAAAACTAATATATGCATTGCTTACTATGAAGATCACAGAAGGGCCTGGGAGTGGAATGGGAAAGTGCATTTGTAAACTAAAAAATATAATGCTTCTGAACTGAATGATAGTTATGAATGCCAGCATGGACCAAATGCCCCAGCAAAGTGAGCACAAGCAAGTACTGATGAGAAGCATCTAGAATCTGTAGGAACCTTGAACTGATCTCCCTGGAAACTTTGGAAGAGCAAACATGCTCCTGCCATACACAACAACAACCAAGTATCAGTTGCAAGTCTTCTCAAGGAGACTCACTTTTGAAGGGGGCCTCATCGGAGACAGGGAAAACTAAGGAAGCGTTGTTTCTTTAATTACAAAGTAAATGAAAAGCATGATTGGCTAATATGGATGCTTTCATAATATATACCAGTAGGTCTTCTCACGGCCACTCAACAAGAAAGGCAAGAGAATTCAAACACCAAGCTGGGCATTGGTGGCTCACACTTAGAAACCTCACATCTCAGGTTTAGATCATGGTTCAAAGTCAGCCCAGGGAGGAAAAGTCCATGAAGACTGTTATTTCCAATAAACTACCAAGAAAGCCAAATGCAGAGCTATGCTCAAGTGGTAGAGCACTAGCTTTGAGCAAAAGCTCACAGACAGTGCCCAGGCCTGAAGTTCAAGCCCCAGGACCAACACAGAGACCACCCCCACCACCAAAAAAAAAAAAAGAAAGAAAGAAAGCAACAGCATCCTCAGAGTCCCATATATCTCACCTATGCAGAGGGATCTGTTAGGGACTTAGGCAAGGGCTGTTTCTTCTGGAGTCCCTGGGGAAATTTTCACAACTGGATTTTGAAACAGGAGGGATGGCCTCATGACTCAAGATACTGGCACAGTGCTGGACATGCCACTAAATATTTTTTTTTACAATAAGAATGAATGAGCAAATTGCTAACAAGAGACAGTCTAGGCCACATGTAAAATTAACTGAAGAAGGGAAGCAGCACTTTGGAGGCAATATTCCATGGACCTCTTGTCCTCTATTCTTCCATCCTCTAAGCTTGGAAGTTCCATGGTTAAAAATAGGGGCACACACAGCTGGGGAAGATCAGGAAGAGTCAGCCCTGCCTTGCTCAACTGAAGGCTCCTTCACAGCCAGGCAGGCTTGCCCTTCCTCTGACATCTAGGACTAGCTCCATCCAGTTCCCAAACTGCAGCTGACAGCAACAGCATCAGCATCAGTAGCAGCTCACTTCTACAAAGGGCATTGGGGCTGGTCACTTATGGGTAACAATTCATTTTCTTCCACAATAACCCTAAGGTTAATATTATCATCTCCAGTTTAGCCTAGTGGTAGAGTGCTTGCCTAGCATGCATGAAGCCCTGGGTTCAATTCCTCGGTATCACATATATAGAAAAAAGCTAGAAGTGGTGCAGTGGCTCAAGTGGTAGAGTTCTAGCCTGGAGAAAGCCCAAGGACAGTGCTCAAGGCCCAGGACTGGCAAAAAAAAAAAAAAAAAAAAAAAAGTTTTAAGTAAATTACTTGTCCCAGGTCACATAGCAGCAATATAATAGAACTGGGATTCAATCCAGGTCTGTCTCGAAAGCCCATTAGTTTAATTACTGCACATTCTGCTTCCCAAGAAGATGAAAATGTAATCCTATAATGACATATTTGGTGAACACTGGAAAGAGCTCTGGACTGCAAATCATAACACGTGCCTTTAAGTTCTGCCTGCCACTGAAAAGCCACAACACTTCATGAGTGGAATTCAACTCTCTTGAGCCTCAGTTTTTCTTCTGTTAAACAAAAATACAATCTTTACCATATAATGAATGTGGCTGACATTTATGAATTCCCCTCACAGTATTCTTTCTTCTCATATTCCTTTAGTCAAAGGCCTTTGCCAAGATTGGCATTTTGTTTTGCTGCTGGAACTGGGGCTTGAACTCAGGGCTTCATGTTCTTTCTTGGCTTATTTTGATCAAGGCTAGAGCGTTCTACCCTTGAACCACACCTCCATTTTAACTTTTTGCTGGTTTAGAGATAAGAGTCTCATGGATGCCTGTAATCCTAGATACTCAGAAGACTGCGATCTGAGGATCAAGATTCAAAGCCAGCATGGGCACAAAGGACCTGAGTCTCTTGTCTCCCATTAACCTTTAGAAAATAGGAAGTAGGCTTGGCTCAAGGGTAGAGTGGTAGCCTTGAGCTGAAGAGCTCAGGGACAACACCCAGGCCCAGGGGTAGGGTGGTAGCCTTGAGCTAAAGAGCTCAGGGACAGCGTCCAGGCATCCAGGCCGAGTTGCAAGCCCCATGACCCACAAAAAAAAAAAAAAAAAAAAAAAGCTTTATGGACTTTTCTGCCTACACTGGCTTTGAACTAACAATGATCCTTAGATCTCAGCCTCCTGAGTAGCTAAGATTACAGTCATAAAACACTAGTACCTAGGCTTGCCAAGACCTTTTGCAGAACACATAGCCACTAAGCTAGAGATGTTAAGTGGTGTCTTCTGTAAAAGTCACGTAACCATGGCTAAGAACATGTGAACTATGGCTAGTTGGAAGTTATCTAAATATGGACAACTTTCCGGTTTCTTTACATGAAATGTGCTTGCTCTTAAAAGAGTAGGGTGATCTAACTCTACTTATGAAGAAAAACTGAGAAAAGGGGTGTCTCTATAACCAGGATTATCATATTTAGGATATAAAAGTAACCTGTGATCAGTTATGTTTGAATTGTAGATAAACTATCATTTTTTAGTAAAAGCATAATCTAATTGTTACATGGAACACTGTTACACTAATCACAAATATTGCATGGGACACACACTTCGACTAGTCAAAAGTCAAAAGTACTGTATGGAATACTAATATATATTTTAAAAATATATTATTTATCTGAAACTCAAATTTAACTATTTTATCTAGTGAGCGTAATTGTAGCAGCTGAGTTACGTTTTATTTTCTGAAAGTCCCTCTGAATAATGTAGTACAAGAGGCAATAACTTTCTATTTTACTTGAACAATTGTATTCTAGAGACACTCGTGTTACAGTAGTGTAATCTACATTCTAATGTACTGAGCAACAAAGTAAATAAGGTAGCACAATCAACATAATTGCTTGAGCACTCTTGACAGATTGATTACTGTGGAGACTTCAAAAGCTTCTGGTAGGACACTGGAAAGAAAGAAAACGTAGGTGGATTTACTACTGAATATCTAGATTCTGGGTGGCATGCTCTGGGGGAATACTTATTCTGTGAGTGTTCTTTCCCATCTATGCTTTTATTTGAAAACATGCTTACTCTGTATCCTTGGGCTATAAGGATCTTCTATTTTGAAAGCAGGGTCTAAAGCACGAAATATCACCTAAAAATAGATAAAAGAGGAATTGGTATTTTAACTGTGATCAAAGCGTACACCAATGTAAAATATAATGTCAAACCAAATGACATTGTAAAACCAAGATGCAAACAGACCTCTCCTTCTGTTGAGGGTTCTATGTCAGAGTACCGGGAGTCACAGATTATGTCATCCACTTTCTTCATGGGGCCGGTGGAAATGCCTGGGAAGGAGCTCTCGCAGTCATAGGCGAAGTATCTGTACACACCCCATGTCTTCCCAAAGTCAGAGGACCGCTCTATCAGCATAGCAGCTGGACGGAATGTCTGCAAGAGGGGGACAAGAGACCTGATTGCTAATCTGTCTTTTTCGAGACTGCAGATGAAACTGTCATGGTGTGCTACAGGCCCTGACTATACACAGTTGGCATTTCTCACTGTGGCTGGATTTCAGACACTTTAAGCTGTTTGTGGAGCCCATTCTCTCAAGGAACATGTCTGTTCTAAATTTTGTACTTTTCCCACCCTGATAGATTAGTGAGCTGTTTTTCCTTAGAAGCTGATTATAAACAGGTCTTAAGATCAAATTCTGGTATAGGTATAGCCACCATGCCCATAATATGACTGAGTTTGAGTATTCACACCTTCATTTCTTCATTTGATTCAATAGATGCATGACTGCCACACCATACCAGACAGTGACCTACAATCTATACATTGTATATAGCCCAATGAGATACAAATATGGACATAAAAAACTTACAGTACAACATGTTAAACCATACTAGAGTAATATGGAGTATGATCTGAAAAAGTAAGAGGAGGACATTAAGAAGCTGGAGGAGCCCATTCTAGCTGTAGATATGAACACCAAAGAACTAATAGAGGCCTGAATGCTTTTTTCTTCCTGAGAAAAGGATTCAAAGGTTAGGAAGTAAAAGATTTACATTTTGACAAATATTCAAGTTACTTTTTCACCTATCCAGAAATAAAAGAAAATAGTATTTTTTAAAACTGGGCAGAGCATTAGACAGAGGATTTTAAAGAGAAGCTCCAGTGTTTAACATATGCCATATGTAGTATGTGCTTTCCCAAAAGGCCAGGATCCCAGCTGGGAAGACACTGGAGGGTCTGTGGCAGGTCTCTGTGTCAAAAGGGACAGAGAGGAAAAGTTCAGAAGCCAGTCCTTGTAGTGCTTTCTTCTCCCACTCTTCTGGAAACTTCTAAATCCCAAAGGGACAATGGCAAATCACTCAATTTCCTGTAGAGTTAAGAAACTTTGGAAACTAGAACAACATACTTCACCTACAGTATGTAAGCCTTTCCCACTCCCTGCTTAGTCATCAACCTTCTTGGGCCTCATGTGGCTGCACAGTTGCTTCTGAGTGCATAATAATCACAAGTCCGGAAATGGCTGGCTACATACAAAAGCACTCTGGGATATGAAGGATGAGTTTCACTAATTTACAAAAACCCAACATACTTAACATTCAGCCTAGGTGTAACTAAGCATGTTCCTTCATCTTCAGCCCCTGCCTTTTCCCTTCTCATCTTCACTACTGCTAATGCATCACCAACTTAGGCAGTCCTGGACTCATAAAATAGATCAAAGACATATGGTAGTTTTCGAATAATGCTATGATACAGGTCTTCCGGAGGAAGACAAAGCTCTGACCCTACTAGCTTGGATTGGGGGAAACAGGGATCATACCCAATTGTGCCCAAGCTCACACATGCTGTTTAGCTCACTGAAGCTCACTGGAGCCTGAGGGCTGTTCGCCCCCATCCAGCAACTTGTACCCATAGCTTACATCTCATGTCAGCCACCACCTCCTCTGCCTGACCTTTTGCATATATGTGCAGAATTCCATCTTTGGCCCATTGTAATCTCTTGAATAAGTATTCAACTACAGAATCTGTGCCCAGAGCAGTTTTGAATGTAAATGAGCTTGAAACTATTCATGTTTGTGAGCAGACAGATGCCTTCCTCAAAGTAAATGGATCCTACATATGGATTAAAAAAGAGGAATAGATAAAAAGATAAAAGCTATAGGTGTCACCTAACACTGGGGGAGGCATCCCATACCAGGATGAGTTTCAATTTTAAGCACAAGGTCACTGACAAGGAGTCCTTGAGCTATTTAGTCAAGCCAGCACTCAGTATCAGGTGTCAGTGTAACCTGTCACCCCAGCAATCACAATGGGTTGCTTAGGGTTGAGAAAAGGGGCAACAAGGGCAAGCCTGGGAACTGCATGGTTCAGTGTCCCTCCTAGTCACATTCTGACTCCCGTGCCCACCCTTGCTTCTTGGCTTCCCAGGCTTTTGTAACAGATCCAGGTGGAACTTGGAAGGTTCCTGGCCCACAGGGTAAACCTATCACTGGCATCTTTTCCTAGCCTGCAAGAGTGCAGATAAGGCTCCAAACTCCTACTGAAAAACTATTCAAAAGTGATTTTCATCTGGGAAGCAATAAGCAAATTATGGGTTTTATACAGGCCAACATGTACTTTAAGCCATGTGAAGTCTGTCATTTCCAGGCAGCTGCTTGAGAAGAAACAAAGGGACTTTGTACAGAGACATTCCCCAGTCCCAGAGTCATTTTACATCTCAAAAAGAAAAATGGTGAGAAGAATCTACATTTAAAACAAGGCTCACAGATCACTTCAGAAACTGTCCCCACAAATTTTGCAAAATCTTTAAAACTAAATTTCTTTTTCAGTTTCCAAGCTCAGTATTAAAACATAAACACATGGGATCAGAGATATTCTCTCCAGATGTTTTATTGTGGTTTCGGATGGAGTCAATACTGCCTCTCTCCATGGGGAAATTGAGAGCTCTCTAAACTAAGAAGTTTATATATAGCTGAACACAGACAGCATAGAAACTCTCTATGTATTGCTATGAAGATAAGGTATTTGGTAAAGGTAGTTATTCAAGCCCATGTTTTTGTTTTTGTTTTTTAAATTTCTCAATTATCACAATGTACAGCAACAAGGGTATTTTAAGTTCCTAAGAGGGAAATTATACAATGCGTCCAGCCGTCATTTGTTGTTAAGGTATGGACTTCTTACCTTGAAAGTCATTATGAGATGAGTGAAATGGAACTCTGCTTCCAAATCCAGTTGGATAGTTACATTTTCCACACCTAGAGATGAAAAAAGTAATAGTAATAAGAAGGGAATGGTAAGGTAAAAACAAACAGCAGAGGTCAGCTGCAACTATTTCCTTAAATGATCTTCAAACTTCACAGAAACCCTTTTTGCAGTCTAAAGCTGTTAACGCTGATTTTGCCTTTACTCAGGTGATGCGCCAAGCTGGACTGATTCTACTGTTTTTCACAATCCTTCAAGTTCCACTCCCTGAAATGAGACTTGATCTAGTCCAAAGCCCCTTCATGGGTCAAGGCAGCTATCTCTTGCTTAGAAACCAGAGAAATACTGTCCCCACCAGCCCTCAAAGCCAAATTGTGAGAGGGGAGAAGGGCACTTCCTGTGCACAGTAAGAGGTCAGCCTGCAGGCTGAGGCACAGTGACTCCACTCTCTTCCAGGACAAACACAAATGCTCTCTTTTCTCTGTGTGAGTGAAGAAAAGCAGCACAAGTTGAAGCATGCGTCCACCACATGTTAAGCTCCACATCAACTTAAAAAAAAAAAAGCCTATGCCTGCTGGGGCACCCTTTAAATGTCATTTGCACCACTGGAAAACAATGCCAAAGAAACAAAGAGCCAGTTAAATACATAAACTGCCCAGAACAAATAACATCTTCTCTTTCAGGAGGAAAGCCTGAACCAACAAGGGAAAATTTGCTCCGTGCCCTGAGGGTCGACTGGTCCCACCTGACATGCTAAAATGGCCAGTGGAATTCCAGGGTGGGCGGCACCTCTCCCAACCCTACCCACTGGCTCAAATAGAATTTCCACTTTTTGGACGTCAGAAGGACTTTTAGAGGCCCATCTTTTCCAGAGCAAAAGAAGTCTTAAAAGCAGAAAGACAGAAATGTGTCAGAGGGAATCATGTCACAGCCTGGTGTATTTCCAGGAAATCAGCAGGACCTTTTGAAATAATCTCTCCTGCTGGCAACTTGCCAAGTTGACTGGGGATGGGGGTGGGGGCAGGAAAGTGGTCACTGGAACGGATATGAGCTAGTTGGAATGTTAAAGAAAAACCACTATAATCACACTAATGAACATTATCTAACCTATTGTAAAAAAAAAAATTACCAAACTACTCTGGGTATTTTTCTTAGTGGAATGTTAGCTAAGAATCTGTACATTTGTCCTCTCCCAAGAGCTTCAAAATGGGCAATGTTTGTTCAAAAAGTAAGAGAAGATGAAGTACAAAGCAAGACTAGTACCATTTCTGTCACATTATATATACAGGGCCGGGAGTTTGGCCTAGTGTTAGAGTGCTTGCCTAGCATGCACCAAGACTCAGGTTTGATTCCTCCCTAACTCATACATACAAGCCGGAAGTGGTGCTTTGGCCCAAGTGTTAGAGTGCTAGCCTTGAGGAAAAAGCCCAAGAACAGTGCCCAAGCCCTGAGTTCAAGCTCCAGAACAGGCAAGAAAAGAAAAAAAGAATATATACAGTCACAAATATCCCAAAAGTGCATTCCATTTAGATTTACAGACTGATAAAGCACCATATTTTGTTTTTTTCTCTTTTTTTTTGTTTTTTCATGGGTCTTTAACTCAGGGCCTGTGTGCTGATCCTGAGCTTTTTTGCTAAAAGCTAGAGCTCTTCCACTTTGAGCCACAGTACCACTTCTACTTTTCTGGTGGTTATATTAGAGGTAAGAGTCTCTTGGACATTCCTGCCCAGGATGGATTTGAACCTTGATCTTCAGATCTCAGCCTCCTGAGTAGCTAATATTACAGATGTGAACCACTGGCATTCAGCTCATCTTTTTTAATTTTTCATCTTTTTTTATTTTGAGAAAGAGAAATCCAAGGAACAAGATTATTCCATAGCTAAGTGTGATGGCTCATACAGTAATCTCAGCATTTTCCAGGCTAAAGAGGAAGAGGATCACTCTGCAGCCTGGGCTAAAGAAAAAAATAAAAGTAAAAATTTTCTATAGTATGGAAGAATTGTGAATCAGCCACGCATTCCAAGCTGTCTGAGCCTGCATAGTCATGATTTAATACCAATGCATATAAGGAAACCTGTGCAAAATATAGAGGAAATAAAGTCACCTTCACAGAGAAGTTCTTCATTGTGAACTATCAGCAAAGTGATAGATGAAAGAGTACAACAACAATTCAGTCTGACCTTCTAAATTCATCAGTCTGGATAACTTCATCTAGTATCTGTTGGAGTGACAGAGATTTTAAGCCCTCTGATTGAAAAAACTTTTCTGACATTTGGACTCTCTTGTTGCAATAAAGCTACAGAAATTGATCAAATTCTGAGAGAACTAAGAAAAACTTTATACTAAGAACTACAGATCATGAAAAAACTTTTATTGTTAGCTGCCTAAAATGGGTGCATAATGCCCAGGAATCTGTCTGCTTTGCTGAAGAATGAGGACGGGCAAGAATAGCTTCATCCTATTTTAAAGTCCTCCAGGACTCAGCTACACTGAGCTATACCAGCCAACATATCCTCTTGTAAGAATAACCATAATTTCCCACTATAATGAATCTGAATGGCACACGCTTCTGAGAACTCATCTCCCGCCCCACCCCTCCCACCCCATGAAGTTCTTAAACCAATGGATTCCCCAAAATGATAAATGAACCACTCCTTCCAAAAAGGTTTTCTAGAAAAATCTTTGCAATTATTGTCAATAAGACATGGATGGAATGCCTCTTTCCCCAGTGATAAATGATCTCACACATCTGAGAGCTCCCTAAGTACAGGGCACTTAATGAGGGAATTTAATTGTTTTTAGGGTATTTTTTACAACCAGGCTCAATAGGTTCATTTCTCTTATGACCTTCTTTCATTTTTTTCTTCAACAAATTTAATGGAGTGAATGCAGTAGCTCACACCTGTAATACTAGCTGCTTGAAGAGACAAAGGTCAGGAGAATCAAGGCTTGAAATAAAAAGTTCATGATACCTCATTAAAAAAGAAGGGAAAAAAAGGTTGGGCAAAACCAGGTGCAGCTGGCTCGTGCCTGTAATCCTAGTTACTCAGGAGGCTGAGATCTGAGGATCAAGATTCAAAGCCAGCCCAGGCATGAAAGTGCATGAGACTCTCATCTCCAATTAACCACCAGAAAATCAGAAGCGGCACTGTGCCTCAAGAAGTAGAGTGCTAGCCTTGAGCTGAAGAGTTCAGGGACAACGACCAGGCCCAATGTTCAAGTCCCTTGACCGACTCCCCCCCCCCCCCCAAAAAAAAAAAGGTGGGGCAAGCAATTATGAGTCTGTCATCCCTGCTGTACAGGAAGTGTAACTATCAGGATCATGGTTCAGGCTGGCTCCAGCATACAATTGAAACACTGTCTCAAAAATAGCAGAGAGGGACTAGTCTGAGCAAGGTACATTACATGTATATATGAACATATCAAAATGAAACCCCCCCAGGCTGGGAGTTTGGCCTTGTGGTAGAGTGCTTGCCTAGCATGCATGAAGACCCAGGTTGATTCCCTAGTACCCCATACATAGAAAAAAGCCAGAAGTGGTGTTGTGGCTCAAGTATAGAGTGCTAGGCTTGAGGAAAACCCAAGGACAGTGCTCAGGCCCCAAGTTCAAGTCCCAGGATTGGCAAGCAAGCAAGCAAGCAAGCAAGCAAGCAAGCAAGCAAGCAAGCAAGCAAGGAAGGAAGGAAGGAAGGAAGGAAGGAAGGAAGGAAGGAAGGAAGGAAGGAAGCCTCTTGGTGTTTTTTTTTTTTAAACAGTCAAAGCAAAAGGGACAGAGGGTCTAGCAGTGGGAGGCCCTAAGCTCAAACCAAAAGAAAGTGACTACCAAAAGAATGTTTAATGAAGGCGCTCTCTACTACCAGCACTCAGGAGGCTGAGGCAGCTGCGTCTCGAGTTTCAGGTCAGCCTAAGCTAAACAGCAAAAAACTGTCTCAAAAAGGAAAACAAGAACCCCAAACTACTATTCACACTGTTAATAACAGCCACACTAACTCAAAACTATGTGACCAGAGTTTCATGCCAATAGTAACTATTATCATATTTAATGAACTTATTAAGGCAAAGGCCAAATGCCCCTCCTCCTCCATCTCCCCCCCCCCTCAAAAAGGCAAAGGGGCTAGACACCCAGAACTACTGAGAAACTACTTAACTTAAAATCCTATCACATTGACAGACTGCAAAGTTCCATGAAAGTGCTTATTTCACACTACTATCATTACTAATATAAAATTCTCTATCGTTGGAAGGAGAATGGGGTCAGCTGTGATTTTTGCCCTTTCTTTTAGAGCCAATAACAAAAGCTGCTATGTTCTGTGGATGAAGGGCCAGAGGTCAACACTGTCCCTCACACCCTTCTCTCACTGGCACACACACCCCTCTCCAAAAGGCCCCCTCGGAATGAGGACTCCGGAACAAACACTCTGGTCCAGCATGAAAGACTGCTTTCCTAGAGAATGCATACTTCAGGAAGGAGGACCAGATTTTACCAGGCAGTAAACCTGTCCAACACTAATTACAGGGAAGAGGAGCCAATGGGAATTACAAACACTTGGACGCATGTATGCCCCATCCAGGTTACTAATCACACTGCACAGAACTTCCCACACCAACCACATACCATTTTCAGATTGCCACCAAATCTTCAGGCGGTTTGGAGCAAATGTAGTGACCACGTTTTCAATGAGATGGCTGTCAGGATTGAGAGTCTCATGATAAGGATCTTGGGAGTTGCAAATGAAGCACTTTTTGTCCTCCTGAAAGCAAGTTAACTTCATAAGTTTAAGGAGTAATTTCATTTAAAACAATCAAACAAACAAAAAAAGCTCACAATCCAAAAATCAAACCACTAGCTTTAAAAGGAGATAGATGTGCCCCCCCCAAAAAAAATTTCACTTAAAAAACTTGTCACATCTTTCCCTTTAACTTAAAAAGTCTAAAATCTTTCTGAAAAAAATTTCCCTCCTCTTTACAAATTCAAGGTCAAGAGTAAAAGAAGGCATTGTTTCCTAAGAGACTAATTTAATCAAAATCAAATTTCTAGGCTTAAATCCTAATCTCAATAAATAGCTAGAGTAGCTTACTCTAGAGTAAAATGCAGAGGTATTAAGAGTTTTTGCTGATAAAGCAAATTAAAAAGGGGGGAAAAAAATCCAAATCATTTGGCCTGATTTTCTAAACCTAAATGAGGCAGAAACCAAGTATTAACCAGCAGTATTTACAAAGGCCCTGAGATACCTTAGTTTCTACTTTGCCCAAGCAGTAAATGAGGAGTAGGGCTATCTATAAGCCGCTGAGAACGCCTGCCCTGCCCTGCCCTGTCCTGGCCTGTAATATTGGTACCACTAGAAACTGAGGCAAAAACTGGAATAAAGATGGACTTTGGCTCTTGAGTAGCTTTAAATATTCTACTTTCTTTCTCCCTAAAATCACAACCACAGTCACCCCGGCAGATAGATCAGATGTATTCTTCTTTTACATAACCCAAAGCAACATGGGTTAATAGCTCCTTTTCTATATGGAGATTTGCTCTGGAATTCATATTAGTAAAATCTAAAGATGATACTTAGACTGAAATACAGAGACTTAATATCTTGTAAATGGAATTTACAAGACTATAGACTACTTTTATCTTTATATTAATCTGGTTGGTTACTACCACTCAAAATAACATTCAAAAGCACTTTGGGTGGCAAGATGTATCAACAACATCAAAATGGCAGAGATCACAATTATTAAGAACACAGGGAGACTAGAACAAAAGCATCCTATATCAGATTTTATGGCCACTGCTTGAGAAGGCACATGCCTATTTCTTTTAGACCCAGGTATCTGTTAAAAAAAAAAAAATGTAACCACTATTTCATGGCCAATGATATAAAGCAAAGAATGGCTCAACTTTAAGACAAGCAGTTTGCACTCTGGTCAAAGCTAATTTCAGACTTTAGTGATTCATTGACAGGATATCCGGACCTCTGAAGAACTTGTCAGCACCACCATTTAGGTAAAATTTAAATGCTAATATTAGAAAATGGAACATCAACTGCCTTCATTAGCTTGTAGTCAAGGAAACTAACACTGAAGAACAATTGCCAGAACTTTAAAAAAAGTAGTTTAATTATAATCTCCCTTCTAGTCAAGAGGAAGCAGTCTAGACTAGACATCTCGGTATAAATCTGGAAGCAAATGAGTGGAATCCACTTTACCACATTCCTTTACTTTAAATGTATATCTCTACAATGGACTTTCTGCTTTGTGAAAATGACTCCATTTTAAGGCATCTCTCATGCAAACCCCAAGACACTAGGTCCTTCTGAAGGGCAGCTGCTCAGGTTGTTGCGGGCCACACTCTGAGCAACTTATCCTGAATGTTCTTACTGACCTCTGCTTTTGTTAAGAGTCCAGAGAAAAATCTAACCTTTTTTTTTAATCAAGGAAATGGATTCTGCTTCAGAAGTTTGTTTTGTGTCTTCTTTTAGATTAGTCTTGAATGTGTATGATGTTTAGTCCTGAATATACAACTATGACTTTTGAAATCTAAAATTTGGATCCACATTTAAGAAGCAGTTAAGTCCCTGAAATTTCATACTGGTCTTCCACTATCAGGGAACCATAGCAACGAGGGCATATGGGAAATGCAAACTGCTGAACTGAATTATCTAATGGAGATAGCACCAAGCCGGGAGAAAATGGGGTTCAGTGGCTGGAATCATTTTGCAAAACATCATGGTTTGAGATATCCTTAGAATAACCCAGTGAAAGATGAAGTGAAATGCCTGAGCTCTCTACTCAGTAAAGAAAGAAGAGGCTAAATCATCTATAACGTGTGTATTTTTAACAATTACTCCACTACCCAAGTCTTTCAGAATCCCGGAGCTGGGGCAGGGCACAGGGCAAGGACCAGGCTGTCTACTTCCCTGAATTTCTGTGCTGCTGACAGTGGTGTGGCTGGAGAACGGCAGGAAATGTCTGGGGGTGCAACTGTGCAAACTGAGCTGGAGGCACGAGGTGAGCGAGATCCCACCCTAATCCTGGGCCTCCAGACTATCCGGATTGCTGGCCGGATGTGGGAAGGCCCCTGGGCCTGCCTGCCTGCCTGCCCCTTAGGTCTGGAACCCTGGCTCTGAGGCCTTACCTGCAAGTGGCTGACGATGCAGTAGGGCTCTGGCTTGTGCAGTCCGCACGTCGAGGTCACAGAGAGCTTCTGGGCTCGGCCAATGAGAAGATCGCCGGTGGCAGGGTAGCAGCTGCCTTCCGCGCAGCCATAGCTGAAGTCGGGTTCTTGGGCGCGCACTCTGGCTGAGCCCAAGGCTACCGGAGGGGAAAGGGACAAGGTTGGGGGAACGGGGGACAGAGGATAGGCCCGAACAAAAGAAGAGGCAGGGGGCCGGGAAGCCCACTACCCAGAGAAGACGCAGTGACAAGATAAGCGAAGGAGAGGACCAGATGACAGGGACGTGGAAAGGAACCCACCACACGTCATGCCAGGCTGCCCGGAGGCCAGCTTGAGCGCATCACCCGAGGAAAACGCACCCGAAGCCGCGCGGCGCCTTTACTGTGGTGCCCGGCCAGCAGCCCCCACCCCTCTAGGTGGAGGTGCCGCCCCTCCGCCTCGACCTCCGTCCGTGCGGGGACCTGCGCGCACCGAGACGATTCGCGCGTGGGAACCCGCGTGCACGTGGCAGTGCGCGCATCCTGGCTGTGAGTGTGCACGTGGAAATGAGTGAGCGTGAGGGTACGCTCGCGTGCACGCGCTCGGGACACCAGCGATTCCCGGGAGGGGTGAGGCGCGGCGATCGGTGGCGGACGATGCTTTCCCCAGGGGAAGGAGCGACCGGTTAGTCATTGCGGCGCCGGGGAGGCTTCAACGCCTCGCCAGTCCAGAAAAGCTTATTGGGCCCAGCGGTGCGCGGTGCCATGGCGAGGCAAACAGCGATGGTTAATTAAAGCCACATGGGCCCCATCAGCTTCCCAGGCGAAGCCTGGGGGCTCGGGCGCTTTCCTGAGTAACAGGCTGGGCAGAGAGCCCCCCCCCCCAAGCTGGCCAGCAAGCAAGCCCAGCCGCCCTGGAGACCCCCCTGCCTTCCCCCAGGTGGTGAGGGCACGGCGAAAACTGGCAGAGGGCGGCGCAGACCCCGGGAGCCGCAGGGGCGCGGAGCCCTGGGGATGGGGACCGGCGACCCGCGCACGGCGTCCCCAGACACTACCGGAGCGAGGGGCGGTGGCGACGGAACCCAGGGGCGTCCGACCCCCGGATTCCCTCCCAACCCCGAGCCCCGGGCATCGGGATTTCCTTCCCCCGTTACCCCAGAGCGCCAACCCCTCCTCTGACTTACCCAAGAAGCTGAAGACGAGCACCTGGAGCGACCCCATGTCCAGTCCCGCCCGCAGCCCCGGGGACCGGCCGAGGAGGGAGCGCGCGTCCGCCGAGCTGCCGGCTCTTTCCCGGCTTCCTTTCTGGAGAGGTAGAGGAGCCGAGGAGAAATAACAGACAAATAAATGTTCCGAGAGAGGAGCGCGGAGAGGGGCCCTTCAGTTTCCTGCCGCTCCCACGGAAGCGGGGGCTGGGCCGGGGAAGCGGGAGGGAAAAACGTCGCCCACCGACTTTGTGCTCACCCTGCGCCCGGTGCGCCCCGGAGGCTCCTGGTAGTCCCCGAGCCCAAAGAAGGGAATTAGAAAGTTTAGCCTTGGGAGGAACCGAGGGAGGCGCCTCTGCTCATGCGCACACGCGGGGCTCGGGCCGAGGGGGCGGGCAGCGGGAGGCCACCACTGGGCGAGGAGGGGGTGGAGGTCCAGGGCCCACCCCCTCAGGGGGCCTCTTTTGTTTTAACGCCGCGTCGGCCGAGGTGGCCGGCTCTTCGTGCTTCCCTTTCCCCGCGTGGGGGTGGCGGGTCCGCCCCGGGGTGCGCGCGCGGAGGGGTGGGCGGTCCGGGCTGGTCTCGGTGGTAGGTGTTCAGGTGGCTGGGCCGGGGGCGGGGGCCGGGCGGTGGGGACCTCCCGCGGACTCGGCATTTACATTTGTTAGGAAGTGAGTTGGGGAAAAGGTGCCCTAGGCTACAAACTCTCCATGTGGCGCGGGTGGAGGCGGGTTGAGTGCCGACTTGTCTGGTTTGTTCTTTTAAAAAGTCAACCCACACCCCTTCCCTCCCCGCAGCAATGGAGATCCAGAGCTGGGGTGAGCTCGTGGGTGGGGGTGTCCTCGCCTTGAAGAGAGGACGCCACTGTTCACTGCGCGTTCTTTGCGCACACCTTTATCCGGGAACTTGCCTGCAAGTCCCCAGGAGGTTATGCACTGAATTATCCAGCAGACTGCTTTTGTTATTTTTGAAAATCTACTTTTTATCTCAACCCATGCGATGGCTTTACTCAAGTAAATTTCTTGAGCGACCGGGGCATTCAGGGCTTTTTTTTCCCCATCTCACTATGAAGGAAAGGGTTGACATAGCCAGGAAGGAAGCTGGAGATCTTTCCTGACACATCTTTATCTATAATTTCTACAAAATGCAGTGTGGCCAGGCGCCGGTGACTCACGCCTGCAATCCCAGCTACTCAGGCGGCTGAGAGCTGAGGATTACGGGCTCGAAGCCAGCTGGGACAGGGAAAGTCCCTGAGATTCGTATCTACAATTAATCACAGAGATAGCCGAAGTAGTTGGTGCTAACCTTGAGCAAAAGGGAGCTCAGGGACAACGCCCAAGCTGAGTTGGAGACCCAGAATCTGCAAACAACAAAAGCCATCACCCCTCCCCCCCCATAGGGAAATCCTCGCTGAGGCCTGATAGGTTAACTGGGGAGAAATAGAAGCTCACCCTTTTCAGGTACCAGACCACTTTTCCTTTTCTGTGAATTAACCAATTTCATTGCTTTTAGCAATGGATGGAGTTAGAGCTCTCTTTAGTCCTGTTCTGGATAAAGGTGCCTGGATTGAGAGACAGCTCGTTCTTAGTCCAGTTGGGAGATTGATTGTTTTTCACCTGTCTCAAGGAGAAAGAATTGAGAGGCAGGCAAGTTTTTGTTTTTGAATTTGGCTGCAGTGAAATAAGAGCCCAGAGAAGTTTAATCATTAGATCATCCAATAAGCTGATCTAGGAGTTTATAAACACACACTAGTTCTGAGAGAAACATTAATTATTCACCAAATCAGCACTTGCATGGAATCCTGGGTGCTAGCTAGACTGCCCAGACTGTTTAGAGACAGTGCTGTGTGAAGGTCTAATCTGCAATGGAAGAAGGTCTATACAAATGTACAGAAAGGTAGTAAAAATGGGGCCTGTTCCTCTTTGTTTAGCTTGTCATAACCTGGACCAGTGCTTCCTCTCATAATGTCTCATCTGCACAAATTAAGAGCCTCATCTAGCTCTTTCTCTTTCCCGAGGTTGCCACCTGTCCCTGGTCAGTCTTCTCCCCTTACAAAGCTTGGCTGCCATCCTGGTCACCCCACTCTCCTGAGAAAATTCAGTACTACTGAAACTTGATGTGGGGGCAGAGTATGTGTGTGTCTGATCATCCCATCTGCTCTGATCCCACCTATGTTGCCTTTTGTGCATCCAGAACACATGGTCCTTTCATCCCCTAAGGGCAGTACTCTCAACATACAAACCTGCCTGGTTTCTTCCATCCTTCTTCAATCATATTTTTATTTTCTTTAAGTGCTTTGCAAAAGGGGCTACTACTAGTCAGTGTGTCAGTTTGAGGACAAGGCACGTTGATAAATCACCTCTTCCATCATTCTTCCCCATCCTCAGTTTTCCTAGTTTCTTAGGATATGCACTGAATATTCCTCCATCTTAAGTAAAGATAAAATAAGCCCTGGGGCCAGGAGCATGGCCTAGTGGTACAGTGCTTGCCTAGCATGCACAAAGCCCTGGGTTTAATTCTTCTGTACCACATACCCAGAAAAAGCCAGAAATGGTGCTGTGGCTCAAGTGGCAGAGCACTAGCTTTGAGCAAAAAATGTTCAAGGACAGTGCCCAGACCCTGACTGGGCCAGCCCCAGGACTGGCAAATTAAATAAATAAACAAGCCCTCTCTCTGGTCTCTTCTCCTGTTGACTTCACAGTTCAGCCCCTTGCCAGGTCAGTCAGGTAGTTTGCTTCTCTCTATTTCTTCCTCTCTTCCCCTTCACTCCATTGTAGGGCATTTACTACCTCCACCATTGTTCTTGGTAAATGCCCTGTCCTTCTAATTATTGAAGGCTGTAAACATTTTCCCACTAGTTCCAATGAGTACTAGTCATGAGTATTGGTCCTGGCTTCCAATGAGTACTCGTTCTTTCCTTCCTCAGACTCCTTTCTTTTTGACTCCCAGAACACAATTCTCAAATTTTTCCACTAGTCTGACTCCTTTTCCCTTTCTCTTGTTTTTCTCTGGTACCCTGCATACTGATGCTACTGAAGGCTGTCTCCACCACTCCCCTTTAACACCGTGAGCCACAGACCCAGCCAACTGTCCATGTCCCCATGTACTGGAGCTCTATCCAGTGACTGGAATTAAGAATTCATATCCAATCTCTTACATGAATATCTCCGCTTTGATGATATGCAGGTATGTGAAATTCATGCACAAGTGAACTAACTTCTCCACCCATCCATTACAGAGAAATATGCATTTTTCTATTTCCTATTTGAATTCTTGGCATCCTAATATATCCCTTAGCTCCAAGAGAAAACCTAGAGACAGCCCTAGCTATATAATTAATAGTACAAAAATGGAGAAGCCCTTTATTATTACTGACATTAAGCCTAGCATGGCACTCCCCTGAGTGTAATGTACAAATCACACATCTATGAAGCCAGCTTAGCCTAGCAATCATTGACCTTTTCTCTCCTTCAAAACTCCTGGAGCTCAGACCCTTGCAAAATCTTTCCATTTCTACTTGCCCAGCAACTAGGTGTAATCTCCCTCGTGCTCCAAGCTTCATACTCTTTCCTTAGTTTCTCTCTCCTCACATCTGGTCTGAATGCCTACAGGAGCCCTGGGCTCTGGTTCCTGCTTCCAGGCGTCCATTCTCCAGTCCACAACTCCCTAATACCCCTATGGAGCTTTCAGAGTCCCAACCTAAATTTCTTCATTGACTTCAGTGGCTTCTCATTGTTTTACACATTTTGTATTTTCATGGAGTTCTCTTTGTTACTGGTGGGGAAAGTGCTCCTTCACTTACATATGACCCGCCCTCCCTTCTTCCCTTTCTTCCCCCCTTCATCCCTTTCTTCCTTCCCACTTTTCCTCCCTCTCTCCCTTCCTCCCTTTCTCCCTTTCTTCCTTTTCTCCCTCCCTACCCCTTTCTCTCTCTCTCTTTCTCACTTTCTTTTTTTTTTTTTACAAGTCTCTCTTCTAGCACTTTGCAAAAGCCTGATGTAGCATATATGACACAATGTTGTAACTATGTGTTTATAGCCTTATCTCCTCCAGCAGACAGTGAGACAAGGCCAAACATTGTGTAACATTAGCCCATTGCATACCACTAGGCCCATTATGGGTGCTCAGGAAATGTTTCTTCAATCAGAGCAAGGACGAGTGTCCAAGCTTTAGAATCTTCCTTAAGTCTTACGGGTTCACTTTCTGTCTCCCCTGTATGAATTTGTTTGTAGTCGAGGAGAAAAAGTAATAGCACTACCCAGATGAACTCATCTTAAGTATAATTCCAGATTTTACTCATGAACAAATTCTTCTTACCTGGTGTATTTCCAACAGCCTTGATTTCTGAAGAGGTCACAAGTGTAGAAGACTTGAATCTCTTGTTTGTAAGTCCTTCCAGGGCTTCACTCTGACTGGTGGCATGGATCTCTGGTCCTTCTCTTGTTCTGCTCCCCTATGAAGCCATCTTGACTGGTGAGGGAGTTCTGGTACATTTTGAATGGCAGATGGGATTGCAAATTGTCGGCTGTCTTGTCTCAAAGAATGTGGGACAGTTATTTTCTCAAGGCATTTATTATTATTTTTTAATCCATTCATTTTAAAGGTTACCTCCATTTTCGGAAGTAAATGCCACAAGTGCTTCTCATTTTAAATTCTGATTGACAGGATGTTACATTCTAAGCTTTGAATTTTAGGTTCTAAACCAGCTATTCATATGATTTTTCTTTCATGAAAGATATTCTTTCATGAAAGATGTTTTGGAAATTAAGTGTGAGTGTACTTTGTGAGATTCAGAGCTCTCCCCCACTCCCAACACACACAAATACAATTCCTTAGGGTTTTGTTTTGTTTTGCCAGTCCTGGGGCTTTGTTTTGCCAGTATTCAGGGCCTGAGTACTGCTCTTGTGCTTTTTCAAAGCTAGAGCACTACCACTTGAGCCATACCACCACTTCTGGCTTTTTCTACGTATGCAGTACCAAGGAATGGAACCCAGGACTTCATGTGTGCTAGGCAAGCACTCTACCACTAGACCAAATATATCAACACCAGACTTCGTTTATTTTAGAAACACTTTCAAATTTCACTCACAAATTCTTGAATGTTACAAGTTTATGAGAAAACAGGAAGTTCGAGGACCAGTAAAATTCAAGACAAATGTCACAGAGTCTTTGGTATATACATCTCTTATAATACTTAGGACAATAACTTACAGTGCTATAGTTATATATTAAATATTCTGGTCCCTTGGAAGGAACAGTTGGGGGGGCAAAGACTACTTTAAGTTTGTGTTCCCACCAGAGAACAGATTTTCTAAAATATAACAGACATTCAATATCTACTTTATTGGATACATACTCAAATAAACTTTTCCTAACTATTAAGGGGACTTCACAGAGTATTATCACCCTTCATAATATAGGGATTATCAGCATATGAATCAGACATGGTAGCAGGCACTTAAGTCCTCTCTCTTCACTCTCCCTCTCTCTCTTGTGTATGGAGCTTGAACACTGTCATTGAGATTTTCTTCTTTCCCCATGTCTCTCTCCCTCCTCCTCTTCCTCCTTTTCCTCCTCCTCCTCCTCCCCCCTCCTCTTCCTCCTCCTTTTTCTCCCCCTCCTCCTCCTCCTCCTCCTTCTCCTTCCTCTTCTTCTTCTGTAGGTTGTGAGTCTTGGACTTAGGACCAGGGCACTGTCCCTGAAATTATTTGCTCAATGCTAATGCTCTGCCACTTGAGCCACACCCTCACTTCTGGCTTTATTTGCTGTTAATAAGCAATAAGAGCCTGGCAGGCTTTCCTGCCTGACTGGCTTTGAACCATGATCCTCAGATTTCAGCCTCCTGTGTAGCCAGGAATATAGGTGTAAGCCACCAGTACTTGGCTTTCCTGTTTATTTTGTCAGCTTGAGCACCTGGTTGCCAACCAGACTCTTTACAAATGAACAGTGGGCACTGGTGGCTCATACCTGTAATCCTAGCTCTCAGTAGTGATCTGAGGATCACGGTATGAAAGTGTGTGAGACTCTTATTTCCAATTAACCACCAGAAAACCGGAAGTGGCACTGTGGCTCAAAGTGGTAGAGTGCTAGCTTTGAGCTGAAGAGCTTAAGGACAGCACCCAGGCCCAGAGTTCAAGCCCCTATGATCAACCAAAAAAAAGAGCAAAGGGAATGATGTTTGAGGTAATATCAGAGAGCTCTAGGAAGGCTCTTTTAAGGACAATTTTAGCAGATTCATAACAGGATCAAATATAGCCATTTAAACACTAACCAAACTTTTTTTTTGGCATAGTCTATTTTTACCTCATTCATGAATGAATTACCACAAATACTAAAAAAAACACCAATGGCAGACTGAGTAGGCAGTGACCAGTCAGTGGCACTTCACTTTAAATTTATTTTAGAGCTGCAGGTGTGGCTCTCAAGTGGTAGAGTACCTGCCTAGCAAGTCCTAAGACTTAGATTTCAAAAGCTCCAATTGTCATGAGAAATATTTGAAAGATTACTTTAAAAATTGTATGTCTGCTAATGGTGTCAAGCTTTTAAGTGTTCCTTTGCTGTGTGTGTGTGTGTCTATGTATGTGTCAGATGGTCCATCCTTACCTTGAACTCAAGACCTGGGCACTGTCCCAGAACATTTTTAGTTCACAGCCAGCACTCTGTCTCTTAAACCACAGCTCACTTCTGACGTTTTAATGGTTAATTGAAGGTAAGCGTCTCAATGGGCTTTCCTACCTGGGCTGGCTTTACACCTTGATCCTCAGATCTCAGCTTCCTGTGCAGTTAGGATTACAGACATGAATCACTGGCACCCAGCTTTTATTTTGCTTTTTAATCCAGATTCCAATTCTATTTGAAATATTAAGGTCAAGTTTCCCAGTCCCTGGAGTCCGCATCTCTCTACCCCTAGTTCCCACCTAGCACATAGTGAGCCTTTATTTAGCTTACAGAATAAAAAAGTGCTTCTTATTTAACCTATATTTTAAACCTAGAAAGGTTGAAGCCATATCTTTGTATGAGGGGTTCTAAATGATGAATTGTAGCAAGAGAGCAGATTAGACTAACACGTATTTCTAGGTTAATTATTATCTAAGATGATCCAGGAAACTTGTTATAATAATTGTAAATTAAATGTTCTGCTACTGTTTCCTGGCTTGTAGAATGAACAGATTCTAATTCCCACTCCTGTGTTTGTACTCTGGGGAGACAGGATCTCTGCTGCCCACACTGTGGACCAGATAGAAATGCTAGTAATGCCCCTGTTTCCTCTCCACAGTGCCCTTGGCCTTCTACATGCATTCACTCCACAAGCACAGTTCAACTGAAAGAACAGACCTGCTTCTCGGGAAGACTGCATTTATTTCACAGCGCTGCTGTACTTGCTGCTACGAAGGCCACTACTCAGACTTATGAAGGCCAGTCCACCCAGGGCCTAGAGGTGGCTTTCTCCTCACACCAGAAGCCAGGACCAGGTTCAGTCCAGGATTAACTGCAGTGCCCAATACTGGCTTTTACCAGGAAGTGTGGGTTGTGTTTGTCTACTTGACTGTGGCTAATTAACTATCTTGGTTTTATTGGAGACCTGGACTGAATGATTTCCCAGGGGTCTTGTTTGGAGACTGTGATTCATAGGGCTGATGATGAGTCACCTACCCAGGGAATTTTAAAAAATAATTAAATTAGCATATATTAGCTGTACAAGGGAGGGAGCTTCATTTTCATACATACAATGTACCCCATTAAACTTTACCATCACCATCTCTCCTTCAAAGTAAATTCAACAAGTTTCATTGCTCTGACTTAATTTTTGTATGTGTGTGTGTGTGTGTGTGTGTGTGTGTGTGTGTGTGTGTGTATTGGTGTATAAAGTACTTAGACCATTTTCCCCTCCTCTTCCCTCTCCATTGCCCTTCATCCTACTGGTACAAGAGTACAAGGGAATCTTTCACTTCCAAGAGTGGTGAGCACTGCTTTCTTGCTAACATTTGATGATAACTCCACCCAGCCACCTACCTAATGCCATAGCCTTAGCAGCAGCATGGTTCTCCTTCAACAAGCATTTCCTGAGCACCTATTATGTAATGGGCATTATTAAATATACCAATATGTAGTTTACATTTTAAAAAGACTGGGGGATCCAGGAGTTTGGCCTAGTGGTAGAGTACCACATACATAGATAAAAGCTGGAAGCAGTGCTGTGGTTCAAGTGGTAGAGCTTGAGAAAAGTCCAAGGAAAAAAAACAAAAAAAGAAAGACTAGGTTAGTCTTAAATGTATATGCTACTAGTAAAATAAGTGAGGTTCAAATTATACAAGATTTTGGGTCCTGAATACACACACACACACACACACACACACACACACACACGTCTGTGAATCCCTCTACCTCTGTAAAGCTATATCCCCAATTCCCAAAACATATGTTTCTATTTCTATAAATAAAATAACATACTTATAAAACACATATACTAATAAAGTTTTAGGAGGAAGTACAGTAAAGAATAGTAGGTGTTTTAGGGGGAAGATTCAGGGACAGTACTTAGGTGGGAATTAAGGGCAATCCTGTTTAATTTGTATTTTTTTTTGTAAATGAAGTAATGATTTTTATTGTATTTGGTTAATACAGAATTTTAATTTCATTAATTTTACTGTAGATGGTTTTAATTTGGTTTAATTTTAGACAACTGTAAAATGTTAACCAAAACTAGCTTTTCTTTTTTTTTTTCATTCAATTTTTTTTCATTGTAATTAGTAAAAGGGTTACATGATATGTGTCAGATAGAAGGTGCATTAATTCACATACATTGATACCCTTTCACATGTCTTGGTACCCATTTCCCTCCCCCCCCACACCCCCCCACCCGTCTTGGTTTTCCCCCCTTCCCTATCAAATTTCAAATATCCAAATACATAATTTGTATTTTTTTTAAAAACAAGGAGACTATATTTGTATGTACTGGCATAATTAAAACCAAGTAATAATTCTAACCAAAAGTCTGCTAAAAACAACAAAAAGTCTGTTGAACGTTAAACTGTGAATGAAGTGGACTGGTAATACTGAGTAAATCTAAGGGTTGTTTTTTTTTTGCTTGAAGTAAAAAAATCTGAAGATCAGCCAGGTATGGTGGCTCACACCTATAATCTTAGCTACTCAGGAGGCTGAGATCTGAGGATCAAAGTTCAAAGCCAGCCTGGTCACTAAAGAGGAGAGACTCTTACCTCCAGCTAACCATTAGAAAACCAGAAGTGGCACTGTGGCTCAGGGGTAGGGTGATAGCTAAAGACAATGTCCAGGCCCAAGGGCAGGGTGGTATCCTTGAGCTGAAGAGCAGGAACAGTGCCCAGGCCCAGCGTTCAAGTCCCACTACAGAAAAACTAAAAAACAAACAAACAAAAAAAACTACTAAAATTTCCCAGTGATTCATGGATTTACGGATAACTCTACATATTGGGAGTATGGTAAGTCCCATCCCTTCTGCTGCCTTAGTTTCTTATCTGGGACACAGTACAAAGTTCAGCTTAGTCCTACCCAGACCTCTTCACAATCTCTCTTTGTTCTTCACAATCTATCAGCTCCCTCCCTCTCCCACCCAGCTGTACCTCTACTACTCACCACTGAAGATCTGATCCACTTTCTTGGAACCAACAAGTCATTCTCTTTGGAATGCATTCTCTGCTAAGCTTTTCTAAGTCCTCAGCTCAGCTCTGGTGACTTTTCCTACATGGGACCTCTTCAATACCTCTATTTAGCCATAAAACTTGGACCAATGCTTACCAGAAAGAGATTTTTCTAGATTGTTCTAGGACAGCTGTGACCTGAAGCCAGGCATCTCACCTCTGGGGATCACTGCTTTGTTCCTGGCACAGCAGAGTTAGTGGACACTTTCTAGGTATTTGATGAGCACCTGCATAATTGGGTGGTACAGTGGTACAGTGAAATACAGTTTCTTCTTTTGTTTTTTTGGTGGGTCATGGGCCTTGCCACTGTCCCTGAGCTCTTCAGCTCAAGGCTACTGCCCTACCCCTGAGACACAGCCCCATTTCCCATTTTCTAGATAAAAATCTCACTTTTAGTGCCTGGGCTGGCTTTGAACAGTGATCCTCAGATCTCAGCCTCCTGAGTAGCTAGGATTACAGTCATGAGGCACTGCACCTGGCTTCCATGTTTTATACAGAAAAACTGGAAATCATCCATTGTAAGTACCTTGAGAGCATTTTGGTTTCCCCAACACTGAACACAGAACTACCTCCTGGCACATATTTACTAAATGTTTGTTGTGAGGGTATTCAGGAATAAGACAATAAATGCCTAGGACTATGCTTATTGAACTTTCTCCCACTGAGCTATAGAATAAATTGAAAAATTTTAAAGGGAAAATTATCATTGAAAATACAGTATTTGTGGCTGCAAGTGTAACTCAATGGTAGACTGCCTGGCATGCATAGGGTCTTGAATTTTATCCTAATATGTACACACACAAAAAACATATTAACAGTCATAGCTAAAGAGATTGACTTTTTTTCTGTGTGCCAGTGCCTTGAACTCAGAGCCTGGGCACTGTCCCTAAGCTTTCATTTTCTTTTTCTTTTTGTTAGTCATGGGACTTGAACTTTGGGCTATCCTGAGCTCTTTAGCTCAAGGATACCACCCTGCCCTTGAGCCACAGTGCCACTTCCCGTTTTCTGGTGGTTAATTGGAGAGAAGAGCCTCATGGACTTTTGTGTCCAGGCTGGCTTTGAACCTTGATCCTTAGATCTCAGCTTCCTGAGTAGCTAGGATTACAGGTATGAGCTACCATGCACCTGGCCTGTCCTCAAGCTTCTTAGCTAAGACTAATACTCCAGTACTTGAGCCACAGCTCCATTTCTAGGTTTTTGGTAGTTAATTGTAAATAAAAAGTCTCATAGACTTTTCTGCTGGCTTTGGACTGAAAAGCCTCAGATCTCAGACTTCTGAGGAGTCAGGATTACAGGCATGAGCCTGCCGTGATTGTCTTTTTAAGACTGAGTAATAAGAAATATACTATTTTCAAACTAAGCAATCTCTTAGTCCTGAAAATTGATCTTTTCCATTCATATTTTGTCTTCCTTAGCTGAGTCATGATTCAGTAAGACCAACACAAAGCTAAATCTGAATGTCATAAAGATTTCCAACTGTTTAGATCTGGAATGTTTATACAGCTTTCCCAAGCTTTGAGGTTCTTCCCATGGTACAAATTTCTGGAATTTTTAAACAGTGGTTTTGTTATTAGGTTTATAGGCTCTATTTAAATTCCGTTGTTAATGCTTTCTAGCAAGTTCAAAGAAAGGGATATTTAAAATTAGCTCCAATAAACTGAGAATCTAGAGAAATTTTAAGCTACAGTAGATACTCTCTTTTACACAGTAATAATTTATATTACTGTTTGAGCTTTTACAAAGCTCTAGAAATTACTCATATATAGAGCTAGTATTTCTAGCCTAATAGATGGTTTAGTAAATATATATGCATATATTTTCTACATAATCATAGTCAAAGTTTTATTGAACATACTTTGTAACAATGCTTAATATGTAAAAATTGGCCCTCCCTCTATTTTAAAATATAATCCTTTTTTTTTTTGGTTAGCAGTGGGGCTTGAAAACTGGGCCTGGGTGGTTTCCTTGAGCTCTTCAGCTCAAGGCTAGCACTCTACCACTTGAGTCACAGTGCCACTTCTGGCTTTTTCTATGTATGTGGTACCAAGGAATTGAACCTAGGGCTTCATGCATGCTAGGCGAGCACTCTACCACTAGGCTACACTCCCAGCCCCCTTAATTCTATTTTTGAACTTAATAAATTTACTGTCTGTTTACTTAGTTAGCTATTCTCAAAAGACATAACTCATTCCCAAAGATGATTACACATTTCTGTTCAGTGTCATCTGAAAGATGAAATATTTTGTATGTGGTCAGCCAGTTTGTACTTTTTTTTTCATTGGGAATGACTTCCTTATGAATTTATTAACATAATCAAAATTTTTACCCTGGAGCTCAGGTCATTTACGTAAAGCAATGAATCACTGTATGGAAGTGGTCTGTTGCATTTGCTGGTCTGCTTGGTGAAGCCTAAGATGAGTTTAGAGGTAAGTTGTGTGAAAACAAAGGATTCAGGAGTGGGACATGCCATGAATGCATTTCTCTTCCCAGCTGCCAAACATTTCCACCTGCAGCATCTAAAAGTCGGGCTGGATGCCTGCATCTAGCAGCTGTGAAGTTTGCACAACTGCATCTAGCACTCTTTTGATAGTAATATTACATATATTTTCAGAGATAATACCTTCAGCTGGTAGGTTTTGTGCGTGTGTGTGTGTGTGTTTGTACGTATATGTTTGTACTAGGTCTTGAACTTAGAACCTAGGTGCTGTCCCTTAGCTTTTCCACTCAAGCCTGGCTTTCTACCACTCGAGCCACAGCTCTACTTTTGGTATTTGGTGGTTAAGTGGAGATAAGAGTCTTGTAGATTTTCCTTCCTCAGCTTGACTTCAATCCATGATCTTCCGGTCTTGGGAAGATTATAGGCATGAGCCACCAACTGGTAGATTTTTTAAAACTTAAAAAAAATTTTTTTTGCCAGTCCTGGGGTTTGAATTCAGGGCCTGAGCACTGTTCTTACACACATTTTGCTCAAGGCTAGCGCTCTGCCACTTAAGCCCCAGCACCACTTCTGGCTTTTTCTGAGTATATGGTTACTGAGGAATTGAACCCAGGACTTCGTGTATGCAAGACAAGCACTCTACCACAAGGCTATGCTTCCAGCCCTGTAACCGGTAGATTTAAAATTTTTTCTTTTTCTCTCTTGTCCACATATCTGAATGTTTTCTGTTGCAGGAGGCCATGGACATTCCTTTTGTCATTTGCTACAGGGTAGAAAAGACAGAGGGATGAGAGCAAACCAGAGACTCTCTTCTGGTAACATGAGTTGCAAAGCTCCTGTCAGAAAACACCTGAGACCTTTGGTCACCAGAGTTGTTAAATTCTTCACTGCTCTCAAGTACCTATGTTGGAAAGAGTTGTGCTTAGCAGCATAAAGAGAATGGAAAAGAAGAGGTGTTCTAGTCAACGGTGCATGAGAGGAAGAGGGTATGGGTGGGCTGTGCATGCAGAAGCCTTGGTGAAACTTGTTTAAATGGCTAAGGACCACTGAGATACTTACATGTTATTTGTATATAGAAAAAATTTACATTGTTTCATATGTTAATAAAGCCTTTATAATTGTTTCCAAATGTGTTTTGGGATCCCTTACCTCCCAGAAAACAGGAAAAGAAGAGCTATCCCTCACTAGAGTGAGCCCTGCTCAAGAAGTATAGAGCTGATGCCTGTCTGAGGCCCTGGTCTTTCTTGGGGAACAAGGAAGATCTGCCTAATTTATGGTCAAGTAAGCTGCAAAATTGCAGGTCTAGTCAATCCAAGCATAGATGGCAGGGAAGATGGCCCAGGACAGAGGGAAGAGGCCACACCTGGCAGGGAAAGATGGGGACAGTTGGGTTCAGAGACATTTGGGAGGAAGATGCTTTTAGAAAGACTTTTTCTTTTTCTGAGGTACTGAGAATCCAGCACAGGCCCTCACACATGCTAGTCAAGCATGCTACCTCTGAACAGCATTCCCAGATCAACCAAGAAAGGATTTTTTTTTTAATGCTTTTAGTCCAGGGCAGTGGGAGACATGTGAGTAGACTAGGTGGGAGGGTTCTGGGGCTTGAACTTGGCTTCTTGCTGCCCAGTCCTGAGTAAGCTTATTAGACGAGCCATACCTACAGCCCTTTGTGTTGTGGTTCCTTTGGCCAGTCTGGATATCTCTACCATATCTGGGATGCTAGATACACATCACCAGGCCCAACCTGTTGTTACTGTTATTACTGGTTGAGGTGGGGGCCTCACTAAGTTTTTGCCTCAGCCGATCTAGAACCTCAGTCTTCCTAGTTCTAGGCTAGGCTGCCAAGTAGCTGAGACGATAGGCATGGGACACATGCTTAGTGAGAGAAGATTTCTTTTTTAAAAATGGCAGCTTATAAGGCATGCTCGTTTTTGAGATAGACACGCTTTTTTTTTTTTAATCTTATGGATGCATTCTAATCCCATTTGACCCATTTTGTTTTCCAAATGTTGAGGTAAAGATTCAAACTGACCTCCATTATACTTTTAGAGGGGCTGGACCATCTGGTAAGCTAATTTTATGTTACAGTCAAAAAAATTGTTATTCGGTGATGGTCTAAGGAATGGAGTCAATTTATAGATGTGAACTGTTCTTTATTTAGAGTGTTAAGCACTGAGCTAGTTTCCATACAGGACATGACCGTGTCTGCCCAGGAGCTCTCTGTCCTCCTGGACCTTCCTATCTGGGTAAACAGATAAGGACCCTCAGCCAAGTAACAATGGAAGGAAACTTTAGAGAAGGGCTTGACTTAGGGGTAGAGAGAAGGAGAAGGAGAGAGGGAAGGCTTCCAGGCTTTCTGTAAGGAAAGGTTGGGCTTGCTGGAGAGATGAGAGACTGGGATTTTGTTGGAAATGTGTCAGACTACTGGAGTGTCACGTAAGAACACCTACCACATGAGAACACCAACTTGTAAAGAATTTGGCAAGACAAAGTTTACTTCTGCAGAAGGGCATGCTATTGACAGAAAGCCAAGTAAGCAAGCATACTTGGTGAGCAGTTCACCCAGATTTGATCCTTTGTTTTGATTGGTCTAAACTTACATCTTCCATGACTGACTGGCAAAGTCAAAAGTTTATCCGTGTAATTAACCAAAACAAGGACACCTAGCCAAATAGTCAGTAAAATAGCCCTAAGTCAGATGATGCTCTACAATTTGAGCCACACCTCCAATTCTTATATGTGGCTTACGAAAATTAGTTTCTTGCAAGATAGCGACTATTCTTAAAATGGCAGTCCTTATATCGAGCAATCACATTGACAGAAAAGATTGTAACTCCTACAATTTCTCCATTCTTTTTTTACTTTTTTTTTCTGGTTCTTGGGCTTGAACTCAGGATCTAGGCACTGTCCCTAAGCCTCTTTGTGCTCAAGGCTAACACTCTACCACTTGAGCCACAGCACTACTTCTGGATTTTCTGAGTAATTTATTGGAGAGAAAGAGTCTCATGAACTTTCCTGGCTGGGCTGGCTTTGAACCACATTCATCAGATCTCAGCCTCCTATGTAGCTTATAGGTGTGAGTCACCCAGCGCCAACTTTCTTTTTCTTACATTTGTTTCTTCGAACTAGTCAGCATTGATTTTCCCATTCAGCTGTATGTATATACACACACATATGAATATGTATGTCAGTTGTATGTATATACACACATATAAATATATATATGCACATATACACATATATACACATATATACAGGTATGTCTGGTGTGGGTAGTTTCAGTCAGTTTCTGAACAAGACCTCTTAATGTAAGAAATCAACCAACCACAATCATTACTCTGAAAACAATTACTGAAGAGGTAAATATAGATAGCATGATTCCCTTTCATTGTCCAGACCATTGTTCCAATAGCTAGTAAATGGGTCATCTGAACTTTTAACTACTGGCTTGCCAGAGTGGTCAATCCCTGAAAGGCTGTGTACAGCACTGGCCACCAATCACCACACAGACTTTTACCTCTTGAGCTACCATAACTAGGGCCAGTCTTCCCATGCCATCCTACCAGTGGCACTGAAGTGCTCGGCTATGTCCTTGATGGTATTTCCAGTATAACTAACAAACCTTTGTTAATTATAATAATGAAGTTGATAAAAATCTACATTTTCATTTATGATGAACCACTAGAATAAAACTGGTGCAAAACCTTAAAGTCATTGGGTATTCTTCCTAATAGCATTTATGTAAATATTAGGGTTGGGAAAGGTCTTTCCTTACCTGGCATAGGGTATTCATTTGAGACCATTCAGGCTGATGAGTGTGAAAGGGATGGCCAACTGAACCAAAGTGCAGGGAGAGGGAGTTTTTCTATCTTAGACTCTTAGGAACATCAATAGCAGGTTAAAACAAGAATTTCCCTAGGCTACATCTTCCTGATATGCCTGTGGAGTCTGAAGTTTATCCCAGCAAGCGTGGGACCACTTGAGCCTCCAGCCTCTCTGCTCCACACATATATTTAATGTGTAGATAGAAATTTAATCCATTCCGCCCAAGTTATTCGTTTCTTTGTATTGTTTCAGTTTCTGTCTCAAATCCTTTTTCTCCACTATGGTTCCCTTAGTGGGGTCATTTGAGAGAGCATTAGGGCTCTCATCTCTTCTCTGTGTGGGAGGATTTAGGGGTTTTTTAATCTGTCTAAGGGCTCAGCTCCTGGGATAGAAGCCCCAGGAGGCCTTGTAGCTAAGGATGCTCATCTTATGACAATGACTAGGAGTTTTGTAGTTTCCCACCCTGGACAGAGGTATCCACAGGCCATACCTGACAAGCATCAAGCCATCACCTGGGCATTATGAGATTAGGTGATGCTTAACCCCTAGCAATGCTTTATGGATAACAGGAACAAGGAACTTTTGAGAGTCGCTTCGGTAAGGTTGGAGTGTAGGACTACTATCTGATATTGTTCATTGTGATAGGAAACTGCAGCCATGTGGATTCGGGTATGAGTACAACCTTGTCCTGCCGCCTCAAACAGCTGTCTCCGCCCTGAGCAGGAATTGGTATGGTCCTTCCTGTATGGGGTCACATCTTCCAGGCTTTATTCAGGACAAGAAACTTTAAGTTGATAAAGGTGATGTGGGAAGTCACAAGATTTGAGACAAAAGGCCTTGTAACCTGAGAGAAAGCAAAGGCCGGGCAAAGGCAAGGCAAGTTCATTGAAAAGGTAGAACAATGGAATGTTTTTGCAAAAAAAAAAGAAAAAAAAAACACTGTTTATCACATGCCCCAACCTGAAACTCAGTGTCCTGATCGGAGAAGCCAGTGCTTTTCCCCGGTAGCTCTGGAGCAAACAATTCAAAAGTTTTTGATGTTTATTTTTCGACTGTCCGGATCACTATATGCACACACCTCACTACAAGTTTGCCAAATTCTCATGGTTGGATAAGTGGAACATCACAATTGTACACTTCAGGAGGTACTTCTGGGGTAGACTTTCCTGCGGAAAAGTTTCCTTCTGTTCTTAAGATCAACAGGAGAAAAGATTCTGTAATTTTATTTAATAACCTACATCTTAACACATTTTTTATTTATGTGTAATCTGGCTCTTTGTTGAATTCCCAAATTTCACTTCTTTGGTCAGTAGGAGAAATGGTTCCAGCTGCTTCCTCTTTCATAAGTCTGTGTTGACATATATTATTTCTTATTTAAAAATGTGGGGGCAGCCTCTCTTACAATAATCTCTCAAAGGGGCAGTGTTCAAGAGTGTGCTCTATGCTAAATCATACATGCAAAAAAGAGTTCATGTAAGACATTCTGATCTTTTATGCTAAACAACAAGAACATGATCGCTAGACTCTTAAAAAAAATGAGCACCGCCGGGCGCAGTGGCTCACCCCTGTAATCCTAGCTACTCAGGAGGCTGAGATCTGAGGATCACGGCTCAAAGCCAGTTTGGGCACTAAAGTCCGTGAGATTCTTATTGCCAATTAACTTTACTAGAAAACCAGAAATGGCACTGTGGCTTAAGAGGTGGAGGCAGTAGCCTTGAACTGAAGAGCTCAGGGATAGAACCCAGGCCCAGAGTCCAAGCCCCATGACTGACAAAAATAAATAAATAAATATGAACACCAGATTTTTTTTCATATATTTTTATTGTAATTAATAGAAGGGTTACATTATATTCACCAGATAGAAGGTGCATTACTTCACATACATTGATACCTTGTCTCATGTCTTGGTCCCCATTTCCCTTCCCCCACTCCCGCCCCTCATCTTGTTTTCCCCCCTTTCCTATCTGATTTCAAATAACCAAATATGCATATATACAATATATCAGATAACTAAGTGAAATACTGTAACAATATGAGATAACCAAGGGACAGCAAAAGAGATGAGAGATAACAGTACATTAAGGACAACAATCACTCATTTTATGGCTTTTGTTTCTAATCCTAGAGGTCCTTTCATTTAGCGTCATTCTATATGGCTTTATGTATCTAGGTTTTGTTCTATTGTAAATCTCTGCTAGTAGAGCCCAAGGTTTCTACTGATTAGGACAAATGAGGGAAACCATTGAGCCTATGTTCCTTTGAGTCTGGCTTTCTTCACTTAATATGATTTTTTCTAAGTTTTTCCATTTCCTTACAAATGGGGCAATATCATTCTTTCTGACAGCAGCATAGAATTCCATTGTGTATAAATACCACATCTTGTTGATCCACTCATCAACTGAGGGACATCTGGATTGGTTCCATATCTTTGCTATGGTAAATAGTGCTGCAATGAACATCATTGTGCTAGTGGATTTAGTATGGCCTGGTTTCTGAATGACTGGGTAAATGCCAAGTAGTGGAATTGCTGGGTCATAGGGGAGCTCTATGTTTAGTCTTTTGAGGAACTGCCATACTGCTTTCCAGAGTGGTTGAATGAGTTTGTCCTCCCACCAACAGTGTAGTAGTGATCCCTCCTGGCCACATCCCCTCCAGCATCTGTTATTATTAGTTTTCTTGATCCTGGCCATTCTAACTGGAGTGAGGTGGAATCTTAAAGTTGTTTTGATTTGCATTTCTTTTATGACCAGAGATGTTGAGCATTTCTTCATGTGTCTATAGGCCATTTTTATTTCTTCTTCAGAAAAGACTCTAAGCCTTTGGCCCATCTTTTAATGGGATGGTTGTTTCTTTGGAGATTAGTTTTGGAGTGATTCAATTTTTTGAGCTGTTGATATATTTTAGATATGAGGCCTTTGTCCATTGTATGGTTAGTAAAGACCTTCTCCCACTCTGTAGGCTTCCTAATTAATTTACTAGCTATGTCCTTTGCCATACAGAAGCTCTGCATTTTAATGCAGTCCCACTTATTCAAACTTTCTCTGATTTGTTGTGAACACCAGATTTTATAACAAAAGATATCCACAGACCAATGGAAAAAAATGTAGTTCAACCTTAATCTCTTTTAATATTGTTCTGCTATCATTTGAGAAAATAGAACTTTCTGGCTGAGAGAATAAATATGTAGGAAAGTAGATAAATATGAAAACTTCATTTTAAATGCATGTTTATTCAGTTCACAACAATAGGTTTCCAAATAAAAGGAAATCTAAATAAACAGGAAACATAATAAAATATAGTTTAGGCCACAGTATTTATTCCTTTCTTGTATTAGAGATCTTTAATACTTTAGTTTTTTTTGACTGAAGTAAACAAAGAACTTTAAAAACCTTTTACTTGTCATATGCCCCAATTATTTCTAAGATACGGAAAAGAAGGCAAAGAAGAAAGCCAGAAACAATGTTTCCTTCCTTTTGTCTAATATAAAATCTTAAGGAAATACCATTTCTCTGGCCCTTCCTCCCTGCAGCCACACTGAGCAGACTTGCAGTGTAGAAACAAGGTGGGGAATATAGGACTCTCCTAGCAGAGGATCACAATAGCTCAAAACATATGTATGTAAGGTCATATAGGATGAGGCTAAATGAAAGGATCTCTAGGATATAGAAAACAAGCTTTATTTTGTGTGATTGTTGTTATTTCTCTTCTCTTTTATTGCCCTTTGGCTAATCTCATGTGGTTATGGTATCTGACTTTGTTACCTGGTATATTGTATGTGCTTATTTGTTTATTTGAAATAGGAAATGGAAGGGGGGAAACAAGATGATTGGGAGGAGGTGAGGAGAGGAAAATGGGGACAAAAACATGAGAAGGGGTATCAATGTATGAGAAGTAACGCACCTACTATCTGACAAATGTAACTGTAACCCCTCTATACATTACCCAACAATAAAAAAAATAAATTTTTAAAAGAAAAAGAAATGGGGTGAGGAAAGGAGGAGATTCTGACTTTAGTATTTTACAAGTTCAGCCTGGATTTGGGCAGCAGCAGCCAGAAACAAAGGCATAAGCTTTTACTTGAACACTAATTATAGCAGGTGGCATAATTATTTTCTTGCTCAACAATTTCATTTTTGATGGCAACAACTTGATCTTCCAATTGTTTCAGTTGATCAGCTTTTTCTTGTCTATTTAGACTCAAATCTTGGATCTTCTTTTCTAACTCTAAAAGAGGATAAAAGGAATGATATATGGGCAGCTGATAGATTTTCCTAGATAATAACGACATTATACTAGACACAGGGATTTGTGTTGGAGACATGTTTAGTGTTGTGTTTGTGTTTTGACTTAACCATAAAACATTTCTTTTCATTAGGCTTCTTAGGATTTTCAGATAATCACAGAAAATTGAACATCTCTGTCTAGAATTTTTATATCTAAAAAAAGGCTAGAATTTGTTTAGAATTCATTAGAAATGAAAACACCCCCAGCATCTTGTTCTTGTTAGTTGAATTAATTATTTCTCACAGTACTAGGGTGTGAACTCAAGGCCTCTTGTAGGCAAGATGCAATTTGAGTAACACCTCCAGAACTCGAAATTTCAGTTTTGAGCATGTGCTGTCCTTTGAGCTTCATTCTTATCTGTCCATCCCTTCATCACTCTATCAATCAATCCATCCATCTATCTATCCATCTGCTTATCTATCTGGGCACTCATTTACTCATTCCTCATTCATCCAACATTTAAGAAACCAGTAAATTTTGAATAAAGAGCCTATGCTATAGAGGATAGAAGATCTATGAAGAGCTACTTTTAATAGTGAAGTTCTCTTTTGGAATCCAACTCTTGACCTTGGTTAGAAATAAGACTTCTAGAAGAACAAAGGCAAATGTCTCCCTTCAATGGGCAGACCACATCCGAATGCTGAGTTGATTTGGAGTTATTGTCAAACTAACATGTCTTTAGAGAAAAGTTCCAGGCTGCTAAAGGAATCTGAAATTGTGTCCTCTGACAAATGTGAACTTAAGCTGTGATGTTTGCACAAAAATATTTGAAGTATGTAAAAGTCCATCTTAGAAAAGCAGAGTGAATATGTTTTCTGTCATCCTGAGGAATAAAATGAAAAGCAGCAGGTACAACCTTGAAGACTTATCCCAGTGGAAAGAGGAGCTTTTCCATGAGTCTTAGCTATTCAAAGACTAAAGGGCTGCGATGGCAGGTACTGAGTGTTCTGTCACTAGAGGCTTTCAAATAGGGGTCATTTGGAGTTAAAAAGGGCATTTCACCACTGGACGGATATTTGGGGCAAAAAAGCACCTCACAACATAGATCCCTGCGTTTCTCCCAAGTAAGTCAATATGGTCATCTTGTTGTGTATCCTAGAACACCAACCCCCACGATGATGTGTCACCTGGCTCCCTTCTCCTCGGTTTTATTCACACTTGGCCAATGGACTGTGTTGACAAATGACCCAAGGGTCACTGGACTTAGATTTTGGCTGTGCATACCATATGTTTGTGCTATCTTGTGTGCATCAGAATTTTCATTTTGATCAAAATGGCTTTTGATCCAAGTCTTAAAATGTGACTTTTTTTTCTGTCTACTAATCTAGGTGAAGTGACCCAGAGTTCTGGAAGGCAGACCATACTCACCTGAAAGAGTTACTTGCCGCATACATTATGACAGGGTCTCCCTCAGCCTCAATTTCTGATATTTTGGGCACAATTGTTTTGGGGAACTGCCCTGTGCTTTGTGGTGTGCTTAGCAATATCTTTGGCCTCTCAGACAAAATGTTCTCAGTGACTTCTTCTTTACTTGAGAACACTGAATTTAGCAGAGGCCATTTCATAGTGATCAAAAGGAATCTTAGTTTGCTTTGCTAGATGGAAAGCAGAGGATCATTCCTTCCTTCCTAGACAAATCTATACATGAAACTTGTTACTTCACAGTCCCTGAAACACAAATTTTACTTCTTTTCCTCTCTCCTCAGTGAACTTAATCTGTGGCTAAGCGGTGTTAATGATAAATGGAGAGCAGTACAAACCCTCTTAGAGAGGCGGGGTTGTTAGGATGTCATATCTGTGAGGCAGATAAAAGAATAGATACCTGCTATCCTTGTTATCTTGTCTTCTGTTTCTTCAGCTAGTTTCACCACTGCATCTTTCAGCTGACTGACTCTCCCCCAAGTTTCCATTGTTAGTCCCCTGGTACTTGTGTCACGCTGAAGAATAGCATACTGATTTTTCAGCTCAACCAATTCCTGTAACAGAGCCACACTCATATCATCAGAAAATATTTAAGAAGCACAAGGGTACGCAATGATAATTCTCCAAATACCCTTCACAAGAGATACAAATCCAGCCATTTTCTTTTCTTTTCTTTTTTTTTGGTTGGTTGTGGGACTTAAACTCTGAGCCTGACTGTTGCCCCTGAGCTCTTCAACTCAAGGCTACCACCCTATTCCTTGAGGCACAGTGCCATTTTTGGTTTTCTGGTGGTTAATTGGAGATAAGAGTCTTTAGTACCCTGGCTTTGAACCAATTGTGACCCTCAGATCTCAGTCTCCTGAGTGTCTAGGATTATAGGTATGAGCACTGTGCCTGGCTCCCAGCCAATGTTTTTGAGCCTCTTTTGGAGTTCAGAGAGGGCTTTATTTGCATGTTTGGTTTTTTCCTATTCGGAAAACTCATTTGATTAAAAATAAATTTGCTACAAAACATCCATCACTATTGCATGTTTAGAAAACCATCTATGAAGCACCAATGTTGCCTTATCCTATATTGGGAAATGGGGGGAGATGCAAGAGTCAGGCATGAACTCATTCTGCCCTTGACAAATGTTTGGTTCAGTTGGGTTAAAATGGTTGTATGTTCAAAGTAAGAATTAAAGAATGAGAATTTGGGCCTGGGAGTTTAGCCTAGTGGTAGAATGCTTGCCTAGCATGCATGACGCCCTAGGTTTGATTCCCCAGTACCATATTTGAAACAACAAATCCTTTGGTACCCAAAAGAAGAATGTAGTAGAAATAAAAGCTTAAAAAAGCATTAGTAAGAAGCTCTCTCTTGAAATCAAGAATATCAGTGTTTGATATCAAACACAGTTGATTGACAATGTAGAAGGAAAGAAGATGAGTAAATGTTAGAGCCAGGCAGACAATGGACAGGATGTGGATGATAAGGAAGCCCCTTCCTGAACACCTGCTCTATAGAAACTCCACAACTACCCAGCTAGTGGAAAATTAGACATTAGAAATTAAAAGCAAGACAATAGGTCAGTTGTAGAAACATTAATTTTTTTCTTTTTTTAAGCTACTATATTAATTCAATAACCAAAGATTTCCTGCTAAGAAGATGAGTTGATAGATTCTTTCAGCAAGCTAAATAATGGGCCACTTTCTACCACCATTTAATTAACACACAAACATCAGTAACTTGATCTATCTCTTTAGTGGGTGATTTTTTTTTTAACGTACTACTTTCTTTGTATGTTATATGGTTGAATTAAAGGGCAAATATAGTAACAAAAAGCATATATTATAAAAGTATGGAAAATTTTGGCTTATGGACTATGTGAGTAGGAGGCCACTAAACATACCAGGCTGGCGATATGGAGAGGGGATAATGTGACATGATTAGTTGGGGTAGTCTTCTGATGCACAGGCCTCTGTGTACTGGGATCTTAAGAGCATATCCCACTGAATATGGATCAGCTTTAGAGAATGCACTGAGTAATGCACAAGAATCTGGGCTTCAAGCATTGTCTTTTACTGAAGCCCTATTTGCTCCTGGTGGCAGTGAAAGGAAAAGTTACCCTCTCAGCTCCCCCAGCCTGGTGAAGAGCAGATTCAGCTTGGGATTCTGCTCTGCCCACTTGGTCTTGGCTCCTTTGCCACTTGGTCTGCAGCAGGGTCAGTTGATCCTCCAGCTCCAGCTGTTGCTTTGTGAAATTCAGCTTGTTCGTTATTTCTTTTGCTTGATTTTCTGCCTGTTGTTGAACAGAAGGGAAAAGTCTTTTAACAAAACATGCTATTATTAACTCCTGAAAAGAGAAAAAAAAAAGCTGTGTGTAAAGTAGAAGAAAATAGTCTTATCATTTTTGCTGTTGCATTTGATTTAAGAAAAAGGTATTACAAAAATCTTAACATATAAAAGAGTCTAAAAAAGATTATGACAAATATGTTCCTAAATGGGCCAGTTTTAGGAATCCATCACCATTAATAAGCCAAAGCCCCAGAAACTCAAGTCCCATTTAATCTCTACTTACCCAATTCTGAACCAATTTTTTTTTTTTGCTAGTCCTGGGCCTTGAACTCAGGGCCTGAGCACTGTCCTTGGGCTTTCTCCAGGCTAGAGCACATGAGCCACAGCACCATTTCTGACTTTTTCTACATCTGCAGTCTTGAGGAATCAAATCTGGGTCTTTGTGTATGTTAGGCAAGCACTCTACCACTAGGCCAAACTTCCAGCCCAGCAACTAATGTTTTTTATTCTACTATTCCTATATAGTTTTTTTTTTTTTTTTTAATGAGCCCTCAGTCTTGAACTCAGGGCCTGCCTAGTCACTGTCCCTGAGATTCTGTGCTCAGAGCTACTGCTCTACATCTTGACTCAAAGCTCCACTTCTTTTTGGGGTCGATTAGAGAAAGGAGTGTCCTGGATTAGCTACTTGGGCTGGTTTTGAATTGAGATCCTCAGATCTCTTCTGATTAGCTAAGATAACAAGTGTGAGTCATAGGTGCTCAGGGTCTTATAGGCTTTACAGTATATTCTGTGAAGAATTCCTAACAAAGTTTAGCTGTTTTTTTTTTTTTTTTTTTTGCCAGTCCTGGGCTTGAGCTCAGGGTCTGAGCACTGTCCTTGGACTTTCTCAAGGCTAGAGCTCTACCACCTGAGCCTCAGCACCACTTCTGGCTTTTTTCTATGCATGTGGTACCGAGGAATTGAACCCAGGTCTTCGTGCATGCTAGGCAAGCACTCTACCACTAGGCCAAACTCCCGGCCCCTAGATGTTTTTCTTTTTTTTTTTTAAACAAAATACAGTGTACATTTTTGTAACTTAATTTGTGTGTGTGTGTGTGTGTGTGTGTGTGTGTGTGTGTGTTTGTGTGCATGTGTATGTGTGTGTGTGCCAATTCTGGGGCTTCAGCTCAGGTCCTGAGTGCTATCCCCAAACTATTTTTATGTTCAAGGGTAGCACTTGAGCCACTGCTCTAACTCCAGTTTTTTTTTTTAACTTTTTATTTTATTGTCAGAGTAATGTATAGAAGGGATATAGTTACATTTGTCAGATAGTGGGTATATTATTTCTCACACATTGATACCCCCTCTCATGTTTTTGTCCCCGTCTCCCACCCTTCACCCCCTCCCAATCATCTTGTTTTCCCCCTTTTCCTTCCCTATTTCAAATAAATAAATAAATAAATATATATATGTATATATATATATATATATATAATATACCAGGTAATAAAGTCAGATACAGTAACCACATGAGAATAACCATAAGAGCAAAAAAAAAAGAGAGAAAAGAAATAACATAGTACATTAAAAACAACAATCACAAAGGCAAACCTCTAGATGCGGGCATGGTGGCTCAAGCCTATAATCCTAGCTACTCAGGAGGCTGTGATCTGAGGATCAAGGTTCAAAGCCAGCCTGGGAACAAAAGGACCTGAGAATCTTATCTCCCATTAACCTCTGGAAAATGGGATGTGGGGCTTGGCTCCAGGGTAGAGTGGTAGCCTTGAGCTGAAGAGCACAGGGACAACACCCAGGCCCAGGGGTAGGGTGGTAGCCTTCAGCTGAATTGCTCAGGGACAGAGTCCAGGATGAGTACAAGCCCTAAGCCCCACAAAACAAAAACAAAACGCAAAGATAAACCTCTTGTTTCCATATCCTGAATTTCATTTTGTTTAGTATCATCCTATATGACGATATATACATAGCTTTTGAGCTATTGTGATCCATCACTAGGAGAATCTTAGATGTGTACTAATTATTCCAAATGAGGGAAACCATTGAGCCTATGTTCCTTTGAGTCTGGCTTACTTTACTTAATATGATTTTTTTTCCAAGTCTGTCTTTCTTTACAAATGCAGTAATGTCATTCTTTCTGATGGCAAAACAGAATTCCATTGTGTATAATAACTACCACATCTTCTTGATCCATTCATTTACTGAGGGGCATCTGGGTTGGTTCCAGTTCTTAACTATGGTAAATAATGCTGTAATGAACATCGTTGTGCTAGTAAGTTAGTTTAGTGTGCCCTTGTTTCTGGACATTTGGGTAAATGCCAAGAAGTGGATGCTGGGTCATAGGGGAGCTCTATGTTTAGCCTTTTGTAATTCATGTTTTTTGTTTGTTTGTTTGCTTTGTTTTGTTTTGTTTTGTTTGTAATTAATTGGGGAAAAGAATCTCCTGGTATGGTTCAGGGCCTTGTGCTCTTGCTTAGCATTTTTTTCCCCCACTTCCATGGCTGGTGTTCTATCACGTAAGCCATACATCCAGCTCTGACTGGTTAACTGGAGATAAGAATGTCAAGGATTTTCTACCTTGGCTGGGTTCAAACCTCCATCCTTAGATCTCAGCCTCATGAGTAGCTTGGATTATATGTACAAACCATCAGTGCCCAGCCAGAAGAAAATTCTTTATTGGCTGTGGTGTGTGTGTGTCTATTTGAGAGAGGGAAGGAAGAATGGAAGGAGCAGGGGAATGTCCAGCACTTAGCTGGAATTCCTTATTCTGCGAGGATCAGGGGACTTTTCACCTCCTTATGTGGGCTTTGGTTTCTGTTTGGCATGACAACCACTGAGCTGAAAGGCTGCAGTATATTAGAGTGGCAGGTGCCTTCTACTGCTGCCAGATTGGGGCTTGATTAGCTCTCTGAATTCATGCTTCCCTGTCATTTTTGGTCTCTGAGAATATCCTTGGTTTCCTATATTCATATATGTTTTTAAAACTTGAAATATCCTAGCTAACATTTTTATTTCTTTTAACTAGGAGAGTTCCTTAGGGATCAGTCTGCTATATTTTTAGATATAAAAATCTCTTTTCATGCTCTTCAACATATGTGGGAGTTTTTCTTTTTTAAAAATTTTTTTATTATAATTAATAGAAGGGTTACACTTATATTTGCCAGATAGAAGGTGCATTACTGCACACACATTGATACCCCTTCTCACATTTTTGTCCCCATTTCCTTCCCTCCACCCCCTCCCCTCATCTTGTTTTCCTCCTTTCCCTATCCTATTTCAAATAAACAAATAATCATATATACAATATACTAGATAACAAGATAAGATACTGTAACAGTATGAGAATAACCAAGGGACAACAACAAAAGAGATGAGAACAACAATCACACATTATATGGCTCTTGTTTCTATATCTTGGAGGTGCTTTTATTTAGCCTCATCCTATATGGCCTATGTAATATGTGGGTTTTTCTAGAGAAGGCATATGCATACTTTTTCTGTAAGGTGATAAATAATGAATGTGGCTTATATACTCCTTGCAACCTCTCAACTCTGTGTCTCTGCAGTGCAAAGCAGCCACAGGCCATATGGTTTGGTTGTATTTGCCAACGCGTCATCTACAGTATGTATCTGGAAAAGAAAACCCTAGGGGCCTTCCTGTTTTGCTACTTTATATATGTAACTTCTTCCTAGAGGATGCAACAGAGGAGGAACAGCCTCACACCCTGAGATTACGTCCTGTTCCAACCACCAACTCTGGACTTTCTCTTCCTGTACCTTGGCATGGCTTAAGACAAGGCCCTGCTCCTATCTGGCTCTAGACAGAACAGTTCTTTTAGGTAAGATAATCTTTTAGTTTAGAATATTCATGCAAGTTTAGTCACAACAACCTTAGAACAGCAAATTCTTTACTTCTGTGGTTTATGAGCATTTAAAGCCACTTCTCTCTGTAACAAAAGAAGGGTTCAGATCAACAGTTAATTAGCTATGCAACCTGAGGCTCTAACATGAATGAACCTTCCTTCACAAGCCATCTCATCCTCCAGAATTGGTTAGGACTAAATGAAATGATGAATGGAAGGCTTCTGCAGAGAACTTTGAAATGCATGTTCTTAGCAATATGAATGCAACAAGACTAGTCACATGAATGTGGAACATCAATAAAGTGCAGAAGCCTGCTGACATCTTAATGTATCCCTAGTTATCCCATCAGACAGGTAAGGCAAGTGGGATACCCTTAAAAACCACTCTGCTGTTCCCACCATCAAAACCGATTTCCAGTTAGTGTAAAAAAAAAAAAAAAGAAAAGATAAATACCTGCAGTACATTCTTTTTTATTTTTGTTATCTCAGCAGTCAGCTGCGTGATAAAAGTGTTAGTTTGTCCTTGAGTGATTTGAGCTTGTTGCATCTTGTTCAATGTTTTGTCAAAGTTTAATAGACCATCTGCTGCTTTCCTAAGGTAAGATATTAACATATCAGATTAGATAAATATGCAATTATTTATTTACTTCACCTTGAAAGTTCACTCCACTCAACCAGAAACTGTAGTGAATTATTTATAAAGTCAATTTAAATTCCTCTTAAGCAAAGTGCTGAAGTCTTCATTTTGAGAAATAGGTATAATTCAAATGCCAATAACAACACATGTGCATATCCAGTAGATATAGATTCTTACCAAATACAGGTCTATTCAACTGCAGCTTTCTAATTTCTGAACCACACATGGCACTTTTGAAATACTTATCAGAGTGGGGGTTGGACTGGGAGGCCCCACTGAGAGAGAGCAAGGGAGGAATTGTGTTTCAGGCTGTGTTTATTCAGGGGGGTTTTAAGCTTTGCTGACATTCCAGCCACTCAGGGGCCCAGTCAGAGGTTAAAATCACAAGCATTCCAAATGATAGAGCACCGTACAGAAAAGAACTCACCTCAAGTCAACATTCACTGCATGCTTACATCTGGGAACTCAAAACCATTTTGAACAGAACATACCAATGGAGTAGAACATTAGACAGACTTTGGAGAACCATTACTAGATGTGCTCGTGCCCACAACAAAAGTAAGTTGAGCTGTAAAACATCCATGCCCCACCCCGCCCATTCTCTACTCCCACAGGCACTCCTCTTAATCTAAACTTCAGGAATCCTCCCTCTTCTCAGTATAAATCCTTTGCTCCATCGTTTCATTTTGATACATTCCCTGGGGACTAGCACTCATTTCTTCTATTTTCTATCCCCTACATGTATGAATATATATGTATATATTATGGAGAGAGACAATATATTTCCTATATATGTGGAAAAATATAACACATGGCATAATATACAATATTGTGTATTATATATAATACACAGATAAGCTGTATTATGTGTACATAACATGCAAACTATATTCTTTTTTCTTTAGATTTTCAATGTACTGCTCATTATAGCAAATTCAGAAAGTACCAGATATGTAAAGAAGGGAAAATTTTATCAAAATCCTCTCACTTTTTAAGTTATTCACACATCCCAGCATTTTAGTCTATAGTCTTTTTTTTGTTGTTTTCTCATGGACTGAGCTTCTCCTAAGTACATCAGATATATTAACTTTTAAAAGCAACACCACTGGGCCGGGGAGCATAGCCTAGTGTTAGAGTGCTCGCTTAGCCCACACACAGAAAAAGCTGGAAGTAGTGCTGTGGCTCAAGTGGCAAAGTGATAGTCTTGAGCAAAATGTGGCCAGGCCCTGAGTTCAATGCCCAAGACTGGCAAAAAAAAAAAAAAAAAAAAAAAGCATCGTGCTTTTAATGCTGTGTAATTATACCATAGCTACATAATTTTTCTTCCTGGTTTCAAATACTAGAAGGGGTCAGACTTCCAGAGGCATCTGGCTCACACCATTTGATCTCGTGGGTGATGATGGCCTCGGGTTTTACTCAGGTCTCAACTTTGGGGAACATCCAGAACTGGCAACGATGTTGATGTTACCACCTTCCAATGATCCCCAACACCCTTAGCTTACTAAAAACATCAAGACTGCTTTGCCTTCTTCCTTGGCTAAGTGAACACGAGGACAGGAGTTCAGAGTTCATTAGCTCTTGCGCCTTATGTATATTCTACTGTATTATTTTGGGGTACCTGACCCTAACTCCTCTATTTTTCACTATTATAGATTTTTTTCTTTAGTCATTCGTAAACTTAGATTTTCAAAATACATTAAGCATAGAAGGGAAAACAACACCACGTTAAAGTGTTGGTATATAATTCACACCTGGCATTTACTGGCCTGCATTGGTATTAAGAGGCCTCAGACTATGGGGAAGGCTCTGAGGAAAACAGAAAGCAAACATCCACATGCTCTGTTTCCTAACTGCCACTGTCCTCAAGAAGACAAAAACAAAAAAACCCAAACCAACTTCGCCTTCAGTTTCAACACTGAATTACTGGAGGGTAATTTCATTTGGACCAACAATTTCTTCAGATGGCCTATGAGCAGATGGCTTACTATATAGCAAGATGAGAATATTAATACTATACTTACTCAGCTACTTTGGCTTTCACCAAAAGTTTTTGGGCTCCATCTGTTGCCTTGTTTAGCCTGTTCACATCTGTCCTGTAGTCCTCACAGAGTTGTATAAATGTCTGTATTTTGTCAAGTTCATGGGTTAGATTTTGTGATGTTACTGGAAGGTGGATGTCAAGTGCATGATTTGCAACTTTCTCTATGTCTTCTGGAGGCACATTTTCCTCTTAAATAAGAAGTCAGGTTTTAGGTCATCGTATTCCCTTAGCAAACACTATATCATGTACAGGTAACCCTGATGAATTCTAGATCAAACTCAGTTGCATTTGACAATGGGTTCCTAGGACACAATGAGTACGTTGCATATGTCCCATACTTAGATCCTTAGTTCTGTGTATGTCTAATTCTAATAATATCTGGATTCAGACTCTTTTTTGCAACTTGTCAGATTAATTAAACTGAACCACTTATTAGAAATTTGTTCAATAACAATAAGAGCAAACTCATTGCTAATGTGCTTTTGGACAAAGTATCCAGTAGACCGATTCTATCCCCCTTCCTTTTATTGAGTGTTTCAATCAAAAGTTATATCCACCTAATTTCTTCTTATCTTGGTATCTGCACTAGAAAGCATTAATATAACCTCTAGAAACATTAAAGAAGTGCTTAGTCACAGGGATTTCTTTAAAATATGAAACAGATTAATGATATGAGTGCTGAGAAAATATTAGAAATGCTAAGTATTAATTGGTTAAAATTAATCTTACTCAAAGACTCTTAATTTTCTTTTGGTGCATAGTTAATTTCTTGAGATTTATTTTCATTAAGAAATTTAAGCACAAAAGTCCATGAGACTCTTATCTCCAGTTAACCACCAGAAAACCAGGAATGGGGCTGTGGCTCAAGGGTAAGCCTTGAGCTGAAGAGCTCAGGGACAGAGCCCACACCCAGAGTTCAAGCTCCATGACTGATCCAAAAAAAGAAAGAAAGAAAGAAAGAAAGAAAGAAAGAAAGAAAGAAAGAAAGAAAGAAAGTTAACACCAAAGGTTATACCATTTTTTCTCCGGATTTAGCCATGTCACTTTAAACTGATATAAATGTTCAGTGTACATTTTTATAAAGAAAGAGATTTTTTTAACTTTATATTAAAAATTACCTAACAAAACCTTTTCCACTTTTTTAATTAAGATATTCAGTTTTTCTTCCTCAGATTCCCTTTGGCTTTTCATATTTTCCAGTTTCACACTTAGCTGTATAGTATTGTTTCCAGAGACTTCTGCCAGTTCACTTATATTTTGAATCTGGAAAAAGACAAAGCAAACAACAATGAAACATATATAAAAATCTGAAGTTTCTTTTGCCAATCCTGGCAAAACCAGAATCCCGGCCCCCAAACCAGAAGTTTTATGAATATTTAATTATTTGGCTGGAGCAAATAAAAGTGTTGCTTAAAAAAAACCCGAGAAGGGCCAGGAGTTTGGCCTAGTGGTTAAAGTGCTTGCCTAGCATGCATGAGGACCTGGGTTCGATTCCTCGGTACCATATATAGAAAAAAAAGCCGGAAGTGGTGCTGAGGCTCAAGTGGTAGAGCTCTAGCCTTGAGAAAGTCCAAGGACAGTGCTCAGGCCCTGAGCTCAAGCCCGGGACTGGCAAAAAAAAAAAAAAAAGGGACCGGGAGTTTGGCCTAGTGGTTAAAGTGCTTGCCTAGCATGCATGAAGACCCGGGTTCGATTCCTCGGTACCACATACATAGAAAAAAGCTGGAAGTGGTGCTGAGGCTCAAGTGGTAGAGCTCTAGCCTTGAGAAAGTCCAAGGACAGTGCTCAGGCCCTGAGCCCAAGCCCAGGACTGGCAAAAAAAAAACCCCGAGAAGTTTAGATAATTAAACCATAGATTAATTCCCAAGGATTCTTTTTAAAAGACGACTATCATGTGTTCCATTACCATATTTTCTTAATAAACAAATATAACAATGTTAGTAATCAAATTTACTATTTGAAAATATTAGTTTCGTGCTGGTGAAGTTTCTTAATATACATCAAAAGACATAAATTCTGTGTTTTTTGCTTTTTTATCATTTTTTGTTGGGGTAATGTACAGAGGGGTTACAGCTATATTCGTCAGGTAGTGGATGCATTACTTCTTGAACATTGATACCCCTTCTCATGTTTTTGCCCTCCATCCCCTCCCATAAATTCTGTTTTAAGGCTTGCATTCTCTAACACCAATAACTTGCTCAGAAATTACTTAGGACTACTTACTGGTTGTGACTGTTATGCTTAGCAGGTTGAAAATAGTTTCTTTCATATATGTTCAAATAGTTACTCTTGGAAACATTCCTCAAATATAAGTAACATACTTCCTTTAAAAGCTAACAAGAAAATGTTCACCTATAATAAAGGAGCTTGAGCTGAGTGGGCTAAGCTTTATTGAATAAATTAATTGTGACAGAATAGGGCTCGTTAGGATCAAACATAATGTAAGAGGGAAACATCTTTTATTTCCACACAGAAAGAGCCGGCTTAATTTGAGCCAGAATTCGGGATTTATATGATTAAAAATGTGGACCTCAATTTTTTGAGATTTATATATATTTATTTAAGCTATAAAGGAGACTTTCAGTGCTTTTCTTATCAGTATTTGATCACAGACCAGTAATATGTCCTATTTTTCCATTTTAGATTTCTAAATTCAAATGTTTCTTTTTTTCTTTCTCTTCTAAATTATACTCTCTTTAAGTAGTTATGCAAACTGGTTACCACCAAATGTCAGTTTATGAGTACAATACATCTTGATAAATACCATGTCTTTCATCGTTCTCCCCAATCCCTTCCAAACCTACCCATCCTCTCAATTTCCTGAGTTTCATAGGGCATGTGTTGAGTATCTTATATTTCATTTGCTGTTGCAACTTATGAAGAGGGGCTAGAATGAGAGGGAAATTAAGTCTTTTCAATATGGAAGCCGGGGGAAGAGCCCCTCCCCACCCCCTGCAGCCAGTGTTTACCTAACCTGGAAAGCTTGAGGTTAAGAAAGAATGATTGAGCTCCTGAAGGACTTAGTTTCATCAGATTTTTTCCCCCCATAGTGTTAGTGAAACCAAAATTCAGCAGGGAAGGTCCAAGACTCCAGCCAAGGAAGAGCTTAATGGGACCTCAATTTTTGAATCCTCAAGTCTATAGAACTTTCTTTGACATGGACAGTGGTAAATAAGAATGGATTGTAATAAAATGAGAATTCAGGAATAATGAGAATTCATTCTGTGCAGAAGAGCCTCAAGTGAACATGATGAAATCTCAGGGTAGACTAGTTGATAACAGTCTGACTATGGTAAGTCACCTCACTATGAAACATCTCTCTGGAATCTTGCTTCCTGAGAATTCTCTCACAGTCTTCTGGCACTCTTCCCTTTACTAATCAAGAGGAAAATACACTATTTTATCAAATGGCAGTCCCACATGCTCTCATCTTTTACCAGCTTTCCACTTCTGTGCTGATCAAACCACATTCTGTTAATGTGGATTTGAGGGGGTTATCCTTAAGACTGATAGCTTACAGCTGTTGTTAGCTTCATCATAATATCCACCAACAAGCAAGGTTCATTGCAATGGAATGAGATGACTGATTTGGGAGGCAAAGAAAGGAGGAATAGAATATTTTAGAGTTATGTGAAACAATTGAGGACTCTCAACCACTGACATAGAAGACCAAGATTTGTATTGTACTATATTGTCTGGCATTTGGTAGTTACTCAATGCCTACTTGTGAAAGCTACAAGGAATCATATGTAAGTGAAAACTTATCTAGCAGTACAGAATTGGGGACAGGCAAGTAGAAAAAAAATCACATAATTTAAGGAGATTTTCCATCTTAGCTCATCAGAACTAGGCTTCTATAGTAATACAGCTTTAGAACTTGCCTTCAATAGCAAGAGTGAGGGGTGTCTGTGTGTTTTGTCTTGCCTGTGGGTCTTACCCCATTTCCAAGCTTAGCTTCATAGCTTTCTGTGGATACTAAGGCCTTGTATACATTTCCTTTTTATTTGGGAGTTGGCTTCTGCCATTAGTGAATACCTGCAAAGAGTAGGTGGCTCACAGCAGTAATCCTACTGGGGATGCTACAATCTGAGGATTGTGGTTTGAAGCCAGTCCTGGCAACAAAGTCTATGAGACTCTTACCTCCAATTAACCACCAAAAAGCTGGAAGTTTTAAAGCACTGTCCTTGAGCTAAAAAGTGAAGGGATAACATTCAGGCCCTGAGTTTAAGCCCCAATAGTGGTACCAAAAACATGAAGAATGAGGTTGATATGATATTTAGATTATATGAATGAAAATACAGCCCTTTATCAATGACTCTATGGGGATTATCAAAAAACATGCCTGTCACCATCATGTTTTCAAAGCCAAAGGATACAGTGCACCTTGAGAAAGCCTGAAGACAGGCTAGAGGTTCAGTCCAGTGTTAGAGTATCTTCCCAGCATCTGTGAGACCCTAGGTTCAATCCCCAGAACTGCAAATCCAACAAAAGAAAACAAAAACTAAAAATGCTGGGTAATTAAAAATGATACACGTAAGTGTTGCCAGAAAAGTACGTGAAATAATTTTCTAACATTAAATTCTGATATTAAAATTTGTGTATTTTATAGAAACTATATCCTTGAAGTTATATAATAAAAGATTATTGGGGGAGGGAAAAGGGAACAAAAATATGAGAAGGGGTATCAGTGTTCCTGAAGTAATGTATCCACTACCTGAAGAATGTAACTGTAACTCCTCTATCCATTACCCTGACAATAAAAAGAAATCAATCACAAAAAAGATTCTTCACATTGAGAGGTCTAGAGCTTTCAAAGCTTCCATACTGAGTCTTGACATTTTTGTGTAGTGTTTGCTTTAGAAAAACATGTCCGTAGAAAGTGTATGACCAATAACACTGAGTTTTTCCATATATTTTAAAGTGTATATTTATATATACAGTTCTCTATAGTTTTATGTGAATAGTTTTATGCATTCTTGTTGTGTATTTTAAAATATATTTTTCGGTAAGTAATTGTACAAGTAATAGTACAGTAAGCCAGTTTATGAATGTAATTCATACCTGTATCTATTTAATCTTCTCCCTTACAAATCTACATATTCAATATTTTTGTTGCCGCTGCTTGTACTAGAGCTTGGGAGAGATTGGGAGCTGTCCCTTATCTTTTTTGCTCAAGACAGGTGCCCTACTATCTGAGCCACAATTCTACTTCTAACTTTCCATTAACCAGAGATAAGAATCTCATAGATTTCTGTTGCCCGGGATAGCTGTGAACTGGGATCCTCAGATTCTCAACCTCTTATGTAGCTAGGAGTACAGGCTTGAGTCAGTAGTGCCTGGCTTTATATTTTAATCTTTAGAACACTTAATTTTTCAGCCTCTAGAACACACAACATCTAGAGTCTATGCTCTCTTGCTGGTAAATTAAAAGTCACTTTACCAAAATTCAGTTTGCTTCTTTACTGTTACACCTTTACAAATTAAGCAGAAGCATTATTTACCTGGTTCTTCAACCCTTGGGCCTGGCTCTGCAGATGATGGATCATGGCCTCTGCTTCCTGGGCTCTCTGAAGAACAGTCCTTGAGAGGAGGAGAGTGCCTTCACAGCTGGCACCACTGCACTGCCTGTGCCCCTCAGGGCCTGTACAGACAGCGCCCCCACAGGATGATAGGCCACAAGGCAAGTTCTCTCGTTCTCCACACACCTCACAGGAGAAATGTCAAAGCAATCTGTCAGTAGTGATTTTTCTAATGCCATCTAGATCCTCTAAGTCAAAGTATTGTTTCTTTTCTAAAATCAATTTAACTTTATTGTGAAGGTGAAGTACGGGGGGTTACAGTCATATAAGTAAGGTAATGAGTACATTTTTTGTTGAACAATGTTATCCCCTCCCTTGTTTTTCTCCCATGTCCATGCCTTCTCCCTTCTCCACTAAGTTGTGAAGTGCATTTCCAACACAGTGTCTTGTGAGTATCACTGTTGTACTGGTTCACCCTTTGTCCTTTGTCTCTCCATTTTGTTGTTCCTCTTCCCTTCCCCAAATCAGATAAACAGATGTTCAAAACACAGGGTACCGAAATCAAAAACAGTGACAACAGGGAATAAACCAAAGGAAAAAAAAAAAAGAAAAGAAAAAAGAAATAACTTCTTCACACAGTACATTTAAAAGAAAAGAAAAAAGCCTCGCTGGGAGTTTGGCCTAGTGGTAAGAGTGCTTGCCTAGCATGCAGGAATACCCGGGTTCAATTCCTTGGTACCACACATATCGAAAAAAAGCTGGAAAGGTGCTATGGCTCCAGTGAGCCTTGAGAAAGCCCAAGGACAGTGCACAGGCCTCAAAAAAAGTTCATGGCCCAGGACTGGCAAAAAAAAAAAAAGAAAAAAAAAGACCTCTTGTTTCCGTATCTTGGAGTTCTTTTTGATTAGCAACATCTTATATGGTTATACGTACATAGCTATTGAGCTATTGTGAACCTCTGCTAGGACTAACATAGACATATGCTAATTATTACAAATGAGGGAAAATATGGAGCCTTTGTTTCTTTGGGTCTGACTTACTTCATCTGGTTACTGGGGCTTGAACTCAGAGCCCTGCGTTCTTATTTGGCTTTTTTCACTTAAGGCTAGTACTCTACCACTTGAGCCATACCTCCACTCTCAAGGCATTGCTTTCTCATGTAGGTTTCTTTAGTTGTTACCTAAACTAAGTACAAGGGGATGACTTTAGTAGTTTCTAAGCAACTGAATAAGTATCTAATTACCAATTTTGTGCCAATCTGTCCTTTTTATTCTTACAGGTTTCTTTTTTAAGTTACATTTTGGGCCTTCCATATTAATTTAATTTTCACCATTTGAAGATGGGTATTATTACTGATAACAAGAACAACAAATGTCTATTTGCTATAATATTTTGTAACTGGTAACATAAAATAATATAATCAAGCAGTAAGTTTTGATCTTTAATTCTGACATCCTTGAATTAAGACAAAATTAAACATAGATTAAGCATATTTATATTTTTTGCATATCATACTACAGAAGGTAGATTATGTATTATTTACACATTTGTAAACATACACATGTATTATTCATATTTTTGTATTATTCATATTTTGGGGGACTTGAACTCAGGGTCTGAGTTCTCGGCTCAGACCTGTTCTCGGGCTTTCTCAAGGCTAGAGCTCTACCATTTGATCCATAGCACCACTTCCAGCTTGTTCTATGTATGTGGTACCAAGGAATCAGTAGTACATGCTAGGTGAGTACTACCACTAGACCAAACTCCCGGCCCTTATTCACATTCTTATAAATGTAAATGTAATAAAAAATAAACAAGACAAAAGCACAATTAAGGAGATTTGTATATTAAACCATTATGAATTTTACCTTTTCATTCAGTATCTGGATATCTGGTAACTTAATCTGTTCTAATTTTTCCAGTAACAAGTTTTCTTTAGAGGTGACTGTATCTAAAATTGCGAGTAAGTTGCTCCTGGTATTTTCAGAGCTTCTTATGATGGAACTGGTTTCATTAATTTTCTTTTCAGCAGATTCTGATATGTGATAGTACTTCTTGATGTTTGCTGAGGAATCTATACCAACATAAATTGTGATAAAATAAAGGTAAATTAGATTTTTGGAAAAACGAATATATTAGCTATCATGATAGTTATGCCATGATTTAATTCTTGTCCTGATCTCAATTTTCACCATAAAAATTCAAAACCCTTTTGTTTTTGTGGGTCATGGATCTTGAACTCTGGGTCTGGATGTTGTCCCTGAGCTCCTCAGCTCAAGGCTACCACTCTACCTTTTTTGTTTTTTTCTTGTCATCCCTGGGGCTTGAACTCAGGGCCTGAGCACTGTCCTTGGGCTTTTTCCTCAAGGCTAGCACTCTGCCACTTGAGCCACAGCACCATTTCTGGCTACACATGTGGTATCAAGGAACTGAATCCAGGTCTTTGTGCATGCTAGGCAAGCACTCTACCACTAGGCCAAACTCCCGGCTCCCCACTCTACCTTTTGAGCCTCAGCCCCATCTCCCATTTTCTAGTGGTTAATTAGAGATAAGAGTCTCACCGTCTTTAGCTGGAGTGGTGGCTCACGCCTGTAATCCTAGCTACTCAGGAGGCTGAGATCTGAGGATCAAGGTTCAAAGACAGCCAGGGCTTGGAAAGGACCTGAGACTCTTATTTCCAATTAACCTCTAGAAAAATGGGAAGTGGGGCTTAGCATCAGGGTAGGGTGATAGCCTTGAGCTGAAGGCTCTGGGACAGGGCCCAGGCCCTGTCAAGCCCTATGACAGCCCGCCCCCCCCCCAAAAAAAAGAAGTCTCACCGTCTTTAATACCATGGCTGGCTTTGAACCTCAATCCTCAGATATTAGCCTCCTGAGTATCTAGGATTACAGGTCTGAGCCACCAGGCCCAGCTCAAAACCCTTTCTTGTATCTGCATCTGATAGGGAAGGATTAGATGTGTTATAACTGTTATAGGCCACTGATTTTCCAGTCCCCATGGATGGGCTTGGCCCAGCTCTTTACTACCTGGGTGTATCCTAAAACAAATTTCTTAGATTTCAACTCCTTACTCATTAATTGCTGATAAAAATTTGTAAGAAATGGAAAGACTTGGAAAAAAATCACATTAAGTGAAGTAAGCCAGTCCCAAAGGAACATAGCCTCAATGGTTTCCCTCATTTGTAATAATTAGTATAAACTTGGACTCTCCTAGCAGAGAGGTTTACATAGCTCAAAACCTAGATACACAAGGGCATATAGGATGAGGCTAAATGAAAGGACCTCCAGGATATGGAAACAAGAGCCATATAATGTGTGATTGTTGTTCTTAATGTTATTGCTCATCTCTTTTGTTATCCTTTGGATAGTCTTATATTGTTACAGTGTCTTACCTTGTTATCTGGTATACTGTATATACGATTATTTGTTTATTTGAAATAGGAAATGGAAGGGGGGAAAACAAGATGAGGGGAGGGGCTGGGGGAGGGAAATGGGGACAAAAACACGAGAAGGGGTATCAATGTATGTGAAATAATGGACCTTCTATATGGTAAATGTAACTGTAACCTTTCTGTTAATTATAATAAAAAAAATTGTAAAGAGCCACAAGCATTGGCTTATGCCTGTAATCCTAGGTACTGAAGAGGCTGAGATCTGAGGATCAAGGTTCAAAGCCAGCCCTGGCACAAAAGGATCTGAGACTTATCTTCAGTTAACTTTTAGAAGAGGGGAAGTGGGGCTTGGCTCAAGAGTAGGGAGGTTGCCTTGAGCTGAAGAGCTCAGGGACAGCACCCATGCCTAGTTAAAGCCCCATGACCCACAAAAAAATAAAGATTAAGTGAAACAATTTGAAAATATTTTGTAAAATGTGCCATGGATCCAATGGATCTTGAGTTCTTTTAGTGGGTACCTTATTCCATAGCAGGAACCAGAATAAATTTAGGTATGACATGGTATTGATTAAACACTATTAATGGATCTTTTCGAATTAAATTTAGACATTCTTACTTGTGGTTCAATCTTTTTTCTCTTTTGGGCCAAGGATCAAATGAAAAAAACAGTTACTACACAGAGAATAAGGCAAAGCAGTCAATGTTTATGTCTTGACAAGGATTCAGTATATTCTCCTTTAACTCTCAATTAGATGGAGTAGGTATGAGTAAACTCAATACTGATTGGTAGTAATAGGTTGTCATTTACAAGTATAATAGGAAATGTCATCCTCAATAACAGATGAGCTGATTAAAGCTTTGCTTTGGAGTTCCATTTATCCTCCAAGTTGATCTTGGCTTTGACACAGCTCACATTTGGTTTTAAGAACTATGTAATATGAAGAAATGGTTCCCAGTGTGTTACATGAACCCAATTCCAACATGTTCTCAGGAGGACTCTATTTTCTTTTTGCCTCAATATTCCTTCACATTTGTGGTTGCTGGAAATGAATGGCATATTTCCAGGAAGAAAAAAGAAGGAAACTCATCTTTAATTTGCCTGTGGTCACACGAGAATTTCTAAGTTACTGATTTGTTGTTAGATTACTTTGGGTTTTACTATTTAGTATTATAATAGCCTTTGTTATTCTGAACAAATGCTACCCAGCCTCTTCAATGTTTCAAAAATAAGTTTAAAAAATTAAAATATCAAAAAAAGTAAAACATCCATGTAATACCATGAGTGCATGTATTTGTATCTTCTAAAGTACTCCAATATCATAGAGTAAGAAGAGAATAGCTCACTAATGGAATCCTCTGTGGATTCATCAAAGTTCAAGTGGAAACAATTAAAGCTCACTTTCTCTCTTACCTGTAATATTTGCATTACGGATGCTGGATTGCAATTCAATTTCTTTTTGAAGGTTTTCGAGTAAAATGTTTGTTTCATTCCCCATTCTAGCTATAGTTTTGTTTAGATCTTTAAATTCATATACTGTTTTCGATTGTTCACTTAGCTGTATAAATTGTTTTCTATTGAGGAAAATGAAATTATATATGGTTAAGCTTTTTATTATATTTGCTATATTGATATTCTGATGTATTGATATATTGTTCTCAATTAGAAGGGACTGCCACACACACAATTGTCATTTGAGGTTATAAATCTGGAATTGGCTCTTCTCTGTCTTCTTACTTCAGCTTCTTGGCATATTTCATCATTTATTTAAACTGTGACAAACATTCAAGGTCTAGTTCCAGTCTTTCCATTTTCACTGTCTCTGCTGTTTCTCTCATTACCTAGCATTCAACACATGTGTTCAGACATGATTCACTTGAATCAATCAAAAAGAGCCACTTGGCCTTTAACATATGATAAAACAGAATCCTTTGGGCTATGCAGTGAAAAATCCAGTCATCTGATACTGCTTGGAAAGTGGACAGACCAAGCTAGAGCATGAAGTCCTGAGTTCAAGCCCAGTACTGGCACATGCAAGCACACACACCAATAAATGAATAAATAAAAATAAATAAATAAATAAAGCAAGCTCCACAGTTTCAAATTAATTCAGGAAACTTTTGGGTAAGGTAGGGTTTGATGTCTGACTACACCCTTCATTTTGTAGTAGACTATATTCATGGAGCTTTGGCCCATAAGAAGATTGCCTCTGGAATCCCAGGGTCTCTGTGATCGCCATTCAACTCTGCCACTGCAGAGGGAGAGCTGTCATATGTGGGTGTGGCTCTATTTCAGTAGAACTCATCCATTCAAACAGCACCCTATTGGATTTGACCTGCCAGCTGCCAAAGAATAACCAATATAATGGTTGATGAAGGAAAAAAAAACTCAATAACACATTACAAAGTGATCTAGTATTTTGAAGGAATTATTATCCTTATTTTAAGGCTGCTTCAGCTTCAAAACAGCTGGAGAAGTTGGGAAGGTCTGGTAAGTTTTCCTTGATTGCAACATTGAAAAGAATGTTATTTGGTGTCAGGAATGACTATACTTCCAGTTCTGTCTTTTAGGTGAGACTGGGTACCTTCAGCATGGTATGGCTATGGACCAGTTTCATGTCTTCCAGCTTTGCTGGGTTTGGGATTCTCAATTTTCTCTTTTATTTAGTACTAGGGAATCAAATCATGGCCTTATCAATGCTAGACAAGCACTCTACCATCAAACTACACACCCAGCACCCAATTTACCTCTTAATAGTATCATTTTGTTATAATCAATGACATTTGTGGAAAAAATCACATGAAATCATAACTAGGCAAGAAAGGAATAGAAAAACATGATTGTTTAATATGGACATTAACTGGACAGTTACCAATTTCCTAAAGCCAATATACGTGCATTTCTAAGTTTTAGGCTCTTGAGAACACGAGGTAGGTGTCAGTGTGACACAGTAGTTGGGACATCTGTCCCCGGAGAACAAATCTTACCTCACAGAGTCATGATAGTCCTTGACTTTTAAGAATTCTCCAGATGAGAGAAGAGGCTGTTTCAAAAGCCTCTCTATTGTAGATATGTTCTCTTTGAGGTTTCCGAGGTCCACCTCACAGCCAGACAGGGTCTCTCTTTTATCTTCCATGTTAGCAGCCAGCTTAATTAACCCTTGCACTGCTTTGGAGAAGGAAGAAACAGTGTGGTCCCATTGACCAAAGCAGAAGTGACATGGAAGACAGGCAGGAAATTCCTGATGGTGACCCCGGGCACAGTGGTCACATTGCTGGCCGCTAACACCCTCCTGGCAGTGGCACATTCCTGTGTCTGGGTCACAGAGAGGCTTCCTGGTGCCTTCACTGTTGCACTTGCATGCTTGAAAGAGAAAAGAAGAAGCTCATTACTAGCACAAAAGGAAAGCCCTCTTCTCTTTCCTGATGATATTCCCAACTCGTGTTTCTCAGGTGACAATTTAGAGACAATCTGATCAGAGATCTGCGTGACGGCCATTAAACTACAGCATGCTTCTCTGTATTTTTCCAGTAACAAATCCGCTCATGTTTAAATATATATATATATATATATATATATATATATATATATGGAAACTATCCAATGCTGTTTTTACTTTGCAAGCCCACAATGCTTGCTGAGGCTTGTGGATGTCCTAGGGGCTTGTGCATTAGTGACTGCGGCAGCTGCCTCCAATGCTGCTTCACATGTGACACTGACTTTAAGAATTCCCAGCCTGGGGGTCTCTTCCCCGTCATCTCCCATTATCCAAGGAGTCTATTTCATTTTCCATAAACTCGATGCATTGCCATCGCTGCTATTTCCAAAGAGTGAGGGAATCCCTAGCCGGTGTCTTTGGGCTCATTGGACAAAGCAAATGGTATAAAAAGTATATGACAACATGACTATCAATAATGCCAATTGCAAATAAAACCTGTTTTTCACAACTGACTCTTCAATTAGATACAATCCATCAGATTCCACCCAGGAGCCTCAGTGTGAAGCCTGTGGGGGAGCAGTATCACTTCACTAGGTGCAGGCCATGGCTGCTCTCATTAAATTCTTCCCCAGGAGATTCAGTGGGTCTGTGGACTAACTTGATTTGCAATGTTTTCCCAAATGTGTCATTTATTTAAAGAAAAAAAAAAGGAAAACATTTTTATGAAATGAGACTTCTAAAAATAACTAGAGGGACACAGGAAAAGAGGCTTTCAAAGACAGATTTCCCAAGAGCCCCAATTCCTTCTTGTGTCATTGTTTTGTTTTGTTTGAGGGCTTGGAGATGGCAACCAGGGCCTTGTCCATGCTAAGTAAGCACGCCACCACTGGGCATAGCCCCAGATCCTCCACCCTTGTTGGAAACTAGCAATTCCACCCAGAAAACTGAGTTAAAGCATGGCCTGGAGAAATTCACTGAGGATATGTCTTTAGATGGGGCAAAGGAATGAGGGCAATATTTCTGTTAGCTATCGGAGCATATTTATACAAGAATGGAGTGAAGAGCTGTAATATAGGGGTAACAATGATTATATATATATGTGATATTGGATATGTCTTAGAATCAGTTTGTTTCAGAAGTTGACTTTAAATGGAGACTCAAAAATCTCCCCTTCCCAGAACCCACCTGTCCAATAACACATGTGACTATTTCCATTTAAATAGATGAAAGGACGCAGATGTGCAATTCTGTTCCTCAGTTGAAGGGTCTGTACTTCAAGTGTTTACAAGTTTCCTGTGGCTAGTGGCTCCTGTAGGGGACAGTGCAAAGACCCAACATCTCCTTCGCTGATCAAAGTTCTATTAGACAGGCTGCTCTATGTCCTCCGATGGGGTCACACTCAAGAAATGACCGGCGCTGGGACAAGAGCTGCAGGAGGAATGAGTGGCTCCTTGCTGCCCATTAGCTCTGGTACCCAGCCAACATTTTATGAATGTTGGTGAGATAAATAAGCAAATGATTATTGAATAGCCCTAGAATTACAGATGGATTTGGGGGAAATATCACTCTGGCTTCCTCTGACCTATCTCCCAGCCTGTACGCCTCAGTCTACAGTGGTTGATCTCCTCAGCAGGCTTCTCACTCTCAGTCGTAACCCTGGAGATTTGTGTCATTGTAATAACTTTGAGGGATTTTAATACAAGTTATAAGTTTTAGCCTAGCCTCACATTTGAATATAGGCTACAAAAATATGATTTTTCAAAAGTAAGATTTAACTTTTGTGGGTTTCCTAAGTTCATATTGCTAAAAGCAACAACCAAACAAAGAAACTTGAAACGAGTGGGGTGGATTTGCATCATGCCCTGAGAGAACCAGCTGGCTGTAATCATGCTGTTAGAGTTCCAGTACTTACGAACGCATCGCCTGAATGGGTCACTGTAATAATTTTCCTTGCACTCACTGCAGCGTTTCCCACCATGGCCCAGTCTGCAGAGACACTGGCCTGTAAGCTGTGAGAACAGTTGTGGATGAGGAATTGACAAGTGTTATGGACTGAGCACATGATGCATTTTCAACGGAAATGCTTTCCCCTCCGGTGATTTAGAACATACAGCTGTTCAAGGGTGCAGGAAGGATATTTCCCATGGCCAGCAAGAAGCCCCGGACAATATCAAGGATCGAGAATTAATGTGTTTTGGCTTCTAAGCTCTAGGTCTTGAATAAACCGCCTGCTTCCAGCTGTTCAGGGACAGGTGGCCCCAAACTAGGAAGCATACACAGATGTAAATGAAAACAAAACACACACTGGGAAACAGGCCACATTCTTTCCCTCTACTGTTATGGGAGTTCCGCATAAGAGATAGAAGGAGAGAAGCCAAAGACGTGGCCCAACATTCATCAACTAATTTGGCACGAAATGTTTCCATTATGGAATGTATGATGTAGGTTCTACCAATGAGACTAATGTCTCACTCAACAAAATGAGTTTCGTTGGTGCTTTATATTAATCATTTAATGACAGCTACCTAACCATGTTTTAGGGAAAAGACTGAACTTTCCTATACCCTACCACCTTGCTTCTTGACTGACTTTTATAAAAACTGAAGAGGTTGGAACATAACAAGAGAATATGTAGAAATAAATGAAGTAAATTGTACTTGATCATATCTGCCTAAACATTTGTAAAAATACTTCCAATGAATAAATAACCAGATTTATATGGCATCTAGATCTACTAAGCTTCTATCCATCTTTAGAGATCAAGTATAGGGAATTGTGGGAGCTTGTTTTAGGCAGTGTTTTCTTATATGAATGCATAATCTGCCTTCTTGTAACCTGCTCCCATTACTCTGAGTCTTGTCTTATAGAATTACACAAGCAGGCAGCCTTCTTGTTCCCCAACCATGGAAGCCATCTCACCATCTCAATGGCTCACTTCCATCACGGATAGCATTTTTCCCTCCATCATTCTAGTTGTATTCCTTTGGATACATTTTTTTGGATATATGATGTTTACAATGTGATACTTAGCAGAAAGAAATTCTGCATGTTCTCAATCATGCATGGAAGTTGAAAATGGGATCTCAGAGACACAGAATGATAACAGTAGTTATCACAGGTTGGAAAGAGTAGAGGGGGAGGAGGATTGAGACTTGCTATTTTTAAGCTCCTTTGTAGCTTAATGGCTACAAAGTTAGATGGGAAAATTAAGTTCTAGTATTCTATAGCACAAGAGACATGTAATAGAGACATGTATGTATGTAAAAAGAGAAAACCTGAGCACCAGTGGCTCAAGCCTGTAATTCTAGCTACTCAGGAGGCTAAGATCTGAAGGTCAAAGTTCAAAATTTCAGACTGGGCAGGAAAGTCTATGAAACTTTTATTTTTAATTAACAAGAAAAAAGATGTAAGTGGAGCTTCACAGCTTCACAGTGGTTGAGATTCTGACTTAAGTGAAGCAGTTTAGGGACAGTACCCAGGCCCTGTGTTCAAGCTCTAATAGCAGCACACATGTATGTATATGTGTACTTGTGCTTGTGCGCACACACACACACACACACACACACACACACACCAACCTAGAAGAGAGGACTTGGGATGCTTTTAACACAAACCAGTGATAAACCTTTGAAGTATAAATATGATAATTGGCCTAATTTGATACATTGTAGATGTGTATCAAAATGTTACACTGTATTCTGTAAAAGAAATCCAATCAGCATGTACCACAAACTTTTAAAAAGTTGTCAACAGTTGTGGTGTTCAGCAGTGACAGAAATGCTCATGGAGTAGTCTGGCTGAGTGATAATTGTGCTGTTCCTGTGCACAGCATGACCCCGGCAGCTGCGGACTGAAGAGGCATTGCCTCTCTGGCAGCCCTGGCATTCTGCTGGCTCATTTGAGGCCTGCACATGACAAAAATTCTCAGATTATTTTTCTCATGAATTCATGCCAAATGATTACTCCTATCTCTGTATTTATGCAAGGCATTTATAAAATTTGATTGCACAACTTTTCTTTTACCCTGTTAACCTTTCATCTTGTTTCCAGCCTACACAATATCCTGGTAGAGTACCGGGCTGCATGTTCTGTCTTCATCATATTAGCTTACAGCTTTGCAGCATGTGCACATTTGAGAAGCTTGTTTGTCCAGCTCCGTCTAAACTGTGATGCAAACACTGCATGTTTGGATCACTCGGAGAATGCCCTAGGGACCACATCCTGGCTGATTCAGACACATTTATCAGTAGTTGTTTAAACAGCTGGGGATCTAATTGGCCACATGTCTTCTCTGTATTCTAATGAAAGTGTTTTCTGAGTGTAGAAAGCAACCTTTCTCAAGGGATCCTCATGGACCAAACAACCCAAAGTGCCTTCATCAAAGGGGCCTTTGAGTTGCGCCAATGTCATCTGGTCTCCTTTGGCCTCTATGTGTTGAGTGCTGCTATATATGTATCTCCAAAGGTCTTAGTGGTGCCATGAATGTTGTAAGTTTTTCATGGTTTGGGAAGCCAGACCATTTTATAGAGGTCTACCACTTTATCCCATGTTTGGTGAGTGCAAGTATGAGGATAAACACAATCATGGTGTGGTTCTCTAGGGTCCAGGTCTTGGTTTCTAATACTGCACTAAAGGAACCAACACTTACTGGAGGCAGGACTGATTTGCTTTGGGCATGTGAAGCTCTTTCAGTTGGCCAAAGCTGGAAAGATTTAAACAGCCAAAGAGCGTTGAACCCTAACTAATAGTACAGGATTCGTATTCATGAATCAACAGTGATATAAGTAAATGATGGACTAGATGAATACCCTAGGGTCACAGACAAATCTCAGAGCAGAAGTCCAATGACTCACAGAAAGATGTAACGCCTCATTCCTTCCTTTGAAAGAGTATAGTGAGGAAAGGAAAGTAACTTTACAATATAAAAACCTGACAAATCCTAGTACTACTGGGTAATCAAACTCCATGTGGAATTCATGTGACTATGACATATAAGAAAGAGGGCAACTCATATCCCTGTCTTCTCACAACCCATATGAGAAAAATATTAGATAAATTTGAATGAAAAGACAATTTATGAAATATTCCTCAAAACTATAAAGGTTATTGGAACCAAAGAAGAAATAATTAACTAACTGTAATGTGTTCTGGGTGAGGTCTTGGAACTGAAAGAGGACATTAGGTTAAAAAAAAATAAGGAAATTTAGATAAATTTTGGAGTTTAGATAATGTGATATATCAACACTGGTTCATTAATTGTGACAAATGTCTCATACTATTGTAAGATGCTAATAAGAGGGGAAATTGGGTGTGGGGTCTATTTTATCTGTACTACTCCACAATTCTATTTTTTTTTTAATTTGCTTTTTTTTTTTTTTTTTTTTTTTGTGGGTCATGGGGCTTTAACTCTGGGCCTGGATGTTGTCCCTGAGCTTTTCAGCTCAAGGCTACCACTCTACCCTGGAGCTAAGCCCCACTTCCTGTTTTCTAGAGGTTAATTGGAGATAAGAGTCTCAGGTCTTTTTGTGCCCAGGCTGGCTTTGAACCTTGATCCTCAGATCTCAACCTCCTGAGTAGCTAGGATTACAGGCATGAGTCACTGTACCCGATTGCTTTTTTTTCTTCTGTGGGTCATGTGGCTTAACTCTGGGCCTGGGTGTTGTCCCTGAACTCTTCAGCTCATGGCTACCGCCCTACCCTTGAGCCCCACTTCCCATGTTTTAGAGGTTAATTGGAGATAAGAATCTCACTGTCACTGTCGTTGTGATAAGGTCTCACAGGTTTTACCTAAGGCCAGCCTTAGTCTCAATCCTCCTATATATGCCTCCTGCAGAGCTGCGATTGCAAACATGAACCATACTTGGCTTTATTTGTTCAGTTGGATCCCCAGTAACTTTTTGCCCAAGCTACCTTCCAATTGTGATCCCAAATAGCTGCAACTGACTTGTTACAGTATTTTAAAAACTCTACTCCTTGTTTCACCAGCTAAAACTTACACATGAAGTTAAGGTGTATTCATTGAACTTTGAATAGTAAACATTGGCTCCCTAAGACTGCCTGTACTGGTTGGTGCCTGAACTCGGGCCTGGGTGCTGTCCCTTATCTTTCTTAATCAGGTCTGAACAATAACTCTACTTCTGGCTTTTGGATGGTTAATTGGAAATAAGAGTCTCATGGATTTTTCCTGACAAGGCTGGCTTTGAACCTTCTTCAGAGCTCAGGCTCCTGGATATCTAGGAAGACAGGCATGATCCACCAGCCTCTGGCTTTGGCCTACACTAATTATCCACCGTTAGTGTTGGTGTTAAGTAAAGATGACACTGGATTTATCCACGTGGCAAGCCACAGGGAATGGCAGTTCCATTTACAAAATGGAATAGTATATTTTGAAGGCCTCTGTTTGCTTTCTCTCTTATCAACCATCCATGTTTCAGCTTTGCTCTGTGATTATGAGTACAAAGCAGTGATGCTGAGTTCAAGCCCTAGAAATCAGTCCCCCATTCCTCCCCCCTCTAGGGGTTAGTTCTTTAGATTTGCTGTGAAATAAACACCAACTCTGTGGACCTGTGTCAGATCACTGATGTCTATGCACAATAATTACCAAGGGCACATAATGCAAGCATTCTTTACCCACAGGAAATCATGATTCATGGGCACTTTTCCCTCTGAATGCACTAGTAAGTTGTACAGTGTCTTGCCTGGTCACAGCAGCTACTCTGAGAGCCCTGGGGGTCACAGTCACATGGCTGGCATCCCCTGCCAGGAATTAGATTCCAGTATCCATCAGCACAACTGTCACAAACCAGGCCTGTGACGTGGGGCAGGCAAGGGCAGGCACCAGTTACAGGGTCACAGAGGCAAACTCCTGCTCCAGGGGGACACTCAGGGGGATTCACTCCAGATGGATGACAGGAGCATTCTGGGATAATAAAGGCATTATTAGAATAAATTCAACAATTGGAAGGTAGCAAACCACACAAACATCCTGTTAAGCCTGCATATAAGATTGCCCCAGATAGCTCAAAGGAACCCCTTTAACAGTAAAGGAATTATTAGGGAATCTAAACAGGTTGACCACTTTTAATTGCTTTTGATTGTCCAGATTGTCATCATCCTATTATGTTCAAGAAGCTAGCAGTGAGGAAGACTGTGAGTCTCATTCATCCCTGTGCGCTTTGCCAAATCTTACCAATTTAAATGTGTAATAAAAAGTGGTTTACTAAGCCAGGCACCAGTGGCTTACACCAGTCATACTAGTTACTCAAGAGGCTGAGATCTGAGGATTTTGATTTGAAGCCAGCCAGAGCAGAAAAGTTCCTGTGACTCTTAGCTCTAATAAACTACTCAAAAGAAAGCTGGAAGTGAAGCCATGGCTCAAGTTATAGAAACCTTGAACACAAAGAGGTTCAGTGAAAGCCCAGGTCCTGAGTTCAAATCCCAGGACTGGAAAAAAAATGGCTTGCCAAATTGAGTAAATGAAAATAGTTAAAATGTCCCCTAAAAATGAGAACTTTCTTCTTCTGTATTATTCATAAAAGCCTCATATTATACATGAAAGTCATTTGATGACCTTGTCATGATACAGATTTGGGGGCTTACTCCCAGAGATTTCTGATTCACTGGATTGGAAGAGCAATCCAGGAATCTGTATACTAATCCTTCACCCCATCCCTGCTCCACGTTCCCTATGGATCATACCTTAAGAAACTGCTTTGAGGCCGGGAGTTTGGCCTAGTGGTTAAAGTGCTTGCCTAGCATGCATGAAGACCCGGGTTCGATTCCTCGGTACCACATACATAGAAAAAAGCCGGAAGTGGTGCTGAGGCTCAAGTGGTAGAGCTCTAGCCTTGAGAAAGTCCAAGGACAGTGCTCAGGCTCTGAGCTCAAGCCCAGGACTGGCAAAAAAAAAAAAAAAAGAAAAGAAAAGAAACTGCTTTGACTCTACCAGCACAGGTGTTAAAGGCAACTGTAGTCAAGAAAGGCAAACTCTCACCACCAGAACCTTAACTGCATATAGAGAACACCTAGGTGGCACTACCCCATTTCTGCTGAGTTGAGCACCACAGTCCTTCACCCAGCAGCTTTTGCCCCAGGGACTGGCCTAAATGAAATGTGATGGGAAACGGACAGCTTCTCATTTATGAGCTGCCCCTCCAATGTGCCATTCCCCGCTGGGAACTTGCAGACTTACTTTTGCAGGTCTGATTGAGAGCTGATCCAAAATAACCTGGTTGGCAGAGCTGGCAGTGTGGGCCCCAAGTGTTGTGCAGACATCGAAGGCACTCCCCTGTCACCCGGTTGCAGGACTCAGGATCAGTCACATTTATGTTGTTGTTGCAGGCACATGGCTGGCAAGGTTCTCCAGAAACTCTTGGGTTACCATAGAAACCAGGGGCACATTCTCCACACTGAATCCCTGAAAGGGGGAGGAAATCAGAAGGGGATCAGGGGATGGTGTTAGGAGAGGTGGAGAAGATGAAGTGGTAAACAGAATTACTAGGCTTCTCTGAGGATCATGAAAAGTTACACACTGGAGTGAATAAGAAGAAACGTACTCCAGATTAAACAGAGCATGTTTTCTATTATTATTTATTCAGGTAATTAAAAAGTTACTTAGAATCTGACAGTCTTTGATGAAGAATGGATTCTAGTCTTTCTTCAAGAATTAAGCAGTTGTGGGAACAGAATTTCTGTGTCATTTTGCTTTTGCTTTTTTTTTTTTTTGCAATTAATTTTTTTTTGTGGGTCATGTGGCTTTTACTTTGGGCCTGGGCATTGTCCCTGAGCTCTTCAGCTCAAGGCTACCATACTACCCCTTGAGCCATGTCGACACTTTCCATTTTCTAGTGATTAACTGGAGATAAGAGTCTCGTGGACTTTAGTTCCCTGGGCTGGCTTTGAACTACAATCCTCAGATCTCATCTTCCTGAGTAGCTAGGATTACAGGTGTGAGCCACCGCACCTGGCTTTTAAAATTCTTTTTTAAATTTGATTTTATTGTCAGGGCGATAAGGGTGATGTACAAAAAGGTTATGGTTACATACGTAAGGTAATTTCTCATCGAACATTGTTATCACTCCCACATTTTTCTCCCACTTTTCCTCTCTCCCAGTCTCCTGATCGGAAAAATAAACTAAGCCACAGGAAACTGACTGCCTCAAGGAAGTCCGAGGCTCCATTTCTATGTCTTTCTGTATAGCTAGAACTACTCTTGTACCTTAAAATCCAAAGCTTGTCTCTGCTCCAGTCCTCCCTCCCCCGCCCCCAATCTCCTCCTGGGGTCTCCCAATTCTATCAGATTCTAGAAGTGACTGATTAAAATGATGTAGTCTCAAAGGGAAAATGCCACCTCGTTAATATTCTGAACTATGTATTTAGAAGGAGGCTGAGCAGAGGGGTGTTGGATGTCTCAGCTCTTGGTGGTGATTCTACAGAGCACTGAAGTTGTGAAGCCATCTTTCCTCCAACATTTCACAATCTTAACCTCATAAGAGTAGCAAGTGCTTACATTTTCAAACTTGGGGCTACTCTTCATGTGTTGGTTCATGTACTTGGAAATGTTCTTAGCTCAAGTTTCAGTCTTTAAAAACTGACCCACTGAGAAACAAATACTTGGAGAAGTATGAACTAAAGCCACATATAAGCTCAAGCATAGAAAATTGATGAAAATCAGCCATGTAATTTGGTTATTATGCTGGTAATCATTGAAGAAAATAATATCAAATAGTCATTATTAAATAATATAAAAAAGGATTTGACCAATTGCAATTTTTATTTTAGTTACTTACAGAATACGTAATATATATGACATATATGTGCTACTTGATCATATATGCAACTTATTTAATATGATATTTTGAATGAATTTGATTTATTACTTTTCTGAAACACTATGTAGAAACAACTATAATTTGGCGGAATGAAGCTTTAATTGTCATTGATTTTTTTAAATCATTTAACTTCTTTGGTCAGTTAAGTAGAAATTTACTTAATTGTACTTTCTTACTATGCTTATTTGTCCAAAACAGACAAAGTAGGCCCATGTGATCACTTTCCAGTGGTTGTGTGGGACAAAAGAAAGAAAACATGACTTATACCTCATACCTGAATAACCTTGGAGACAGTTGCACATAATATCTGAGCTCCAAGAACTCTGAGAACAGGATTGGGCAAAGTACTGATTGCTTGAGGGACCATCTGGACATAGGCAAGGACGACAGGATTGTCCTGAAGAAGGATTTCCATAGTAACCATCAATGCACCTGTCAAGGCAATTTCCTTTTACCAAACATTCCAAGGACAAGCTCGTGTCTTAGCCAATGTGGATTTCCTATGCCTTAGGATAATGCAACTCTCAAAGCCAACACTTCAGATTCTAATTTGCTCTGTACAATGATTTTTTTTCCTGTTATTGAAATTGTCAAGTCAAAGGACGAAAGTCATTAAACTCAATATAATGACCCCTTGTGGTTTCAGTGTTACATCTGAATATCACAAGGGCAAGTGTCAGGCATGCTCACTGTTGACTTAATCAGATATTTTCTGGCTCACAGGATGCCTCTGAAGGACAGAGAAGCAACGACCTCCCTTCCTCCACTCCCACAGCAGCCACTCTGCTGCTGGAGTCTTCACTCAAGGCTCTCCTCCATTGTGAAATCAGAACAAGATGTCAAAATGTAAAGGTAATGTGTGTGTGCATTCCACACCTCTCACAATGTTTTCCTGTTGTGAAGCCTCCACAATTGAAGCATGACCCTGTGTCTGGATCACAGAGTTCAGCAAACCCATGGCATGAGCAAGGATGGCAGCTGGGAAATCCAAAGTAACCCTCCAGACACCGATCACAATGGTGGCCGGTCACCTCTCCATGGCAGACACACTGGCCAGTCACTTGGTCACATACTGAACTCTTGGAACCTTCAGGGTGGCAGTGACATGCTGGGTAAAGCAAAAAGAATTATGTTAAGGACACAGGGAAGTGGTGTGGTAGTGAAAGTTATTAGGCACACATCCTCTCAAGTAATGAGATCTAGGTAAATGTTAATTAGCCAATGCATCACTGACTCATTCAATAATGAGCAGGTTGTGAGCAACTGGATCTTATGAGCATTGGTTTTCTTGTTTGGCAAAATCCAACAAGCAGTATGTTCTCACTGACTCAAACTTCTGTGTACATTGGGAGTTTAAGTGTAACTTTGAGGTAACTCTTGTCACGAGGGGCATGTTTTTCTTCTTCCCAGATGAAGACGAGGCTACACATTTTTCTGATAAATTTCTGAGTCTTTGAGCCAATCTTTGTCCAAAAGCTTAAGCCTATTTGCTTGGTACGGTGCTACACAGAATAAATATTTGCTCCTCCTTTGCATATCCTAAAGACTTAAAAAAATAAAGGAGGGCTGGGAATGTGGTTTAGTGGTACAGTGCTTGCCTACCATGTGTGAAGCCCTGTGTTCATTTCCTCAGTACCACATAACCAGAAAAGGCTGGAAGTGGTGCTGTGGCTTAAGTGGTAGAGTACTATCCTTGAGCAAAAGAATCTCAGGGACAGTGCTCAAGCCTTGAGTTCAAGCCCCAGGGCTGGCAAAGTGAAAAAAAAAGAAAAAAGAAAAAAAAAGAGATAGTTCTGGCTTTCCTAGCCATAGACTTACAGAGTCAATCATAAAGCTGGGTTTGCATAGCTGGCATTAGGTTCCCCACTGTTTACTGAGTAAGTAACCATGCTCAAGCACTCGCCAGGAAGTGGACCAATAACCATCTGTCCTACTCAAGACTGGAACACCAACAACGATCTGTCCTACTCAAGACTGGAACAGTGTGCTCTCCTTCCTAATAGGAGAATTAACATGCCAGTGGTTTCATGGCACCTAAGGTAGCTTTCTGAGGGGAGTAAGATTTTCACTGGTGGTTTACAGTGGGTACAGAGAACTATACATCTGGAATGTGACAACCATAAGGGGTGAATTACCAACTACAGCTGAAGTTCCCTCTAATACCTTATTAATGGGTCACTTATAAACAAGGCTATTTGTGAACTCAGTGTGAGAAAGGGAAAGACCCTTAGCAGAGTTGCCATTGTGTGTGGTGACAGTGCTGTCCCTTTATTGATTTCCCAGAATAAAATCATTCTTCCCTGCGTGGTGGCTCACACTTGTAATCCTAGCTACTCAGGAAATGAAATCTGAGGATCAAGGTTCAATGCCAACTTAGGCATTAAAGACTTTGAGACTCTTATCTCCGATTAACCACTAGAAAACGGGAAGTGGCACTGTGACTCAAGGGGTAGGGTGGTAGCCTTAAGCTGAAGAACTCAGGGATAGTGCCCAGGCCGAGTTCAAGTCCCACAACCAACAACCACAACCAAAAAGATTGTTCTAGCTTTCCTAGCCATGGTCTTACAGAGTCAATCATAAAGCTGGGTTTGCATAGCTGGCATTAGGTTCCCCACTTTCGCCTGAATCCCTTTCCATTCTATTCACACTGCAGAAGTAGGGACCATCTTCTGTTCATTCATTCCTATGGTTTCTAATAGAGCTCTGCACGCAGTGTCCCCCGTGGGTGAGTGAAGGAATGGTAGAAAATCTTCAGCACATTTCAACTATGTTTTGATGGAATCTGAAGCATGTAATGGAGTTCCCAATTTTCTCTTCTTTAAACTTCTCCACATCCCTTTCCCTACTTTCCAAATGCCAAGGTTGCAAACAACCACTTTTTCCCTCTTGTTTGTTTGTTTGCTACGTACGGAGACAGCCACGATGCCCCAAACTGTAGCTTCCAGGTGAGCACCTGTCACAGCAGCGCCCGGCTACGAGAGGTTTACACTGGCACTGGCCTTCAAGGCGGCTACAGTTGGGCCCAACTGCACCCTGGGGGTGACACTTGCAGGCTGCAGTGAAGAAAGGGAAGGAGATGAAGGAGAGAAGTTTAGTTTACTCATCTTTCATTTAATATTTTTTCAATCCTCAACTACTTCAACTGGGTATTCTTGCGATGACAGAAGGCAATAATGCCTGTGTAGCATTGCGATTAGTTTCCTACAATACCAGTGCTCCGTTTGGGAATGGTTTTGTCTCTTGGAGATATTCGAGAAAGTTTGGAGACATTTTTGAGTGACATAACATGAGGAGGGTGATACTGGTATTAGCTGCATAGAGATGCAGTTAAGTATCCTACCATGCAGAAGGCAGCTCATCTCCCCACTACAACAAAGAATTATCCACCTCAGAATTTCAGCAGTGATGGTGCAGAGAAACCCTATGCTATCACTAAGGGGTGCAGGCAAGTTACATAACATTTTGAATCCTAACACAACTGTTCATTAAATGAAACAAGTGGGTTAGAGTTTCTTCCAGCCCTAGGATTACAAAATGAGTTTCAGGACCATTGCTTCAGGGAGCAAGTGTTCTTCAGTGCTGCAATAAAGTTTGTCTTTTATATACTTACCACACTGTAAATTACCACTCCAGCACACCGCTTGACTGCCCTGGATGCCTAGTCGTTGGGTGAAGTACTTTGTTGTTTGGAGTGGGTGCTAAAGCAAATCAATTCGTTCATGTTTCAAAAAGCATCTGTACAGATTGCACTGTTTCTGTAGAGACATTCAACAAGACACTCACCCACTGCCCCACCGTGCATCTGGGCAGACATGCTGATCATGATCCTTTCACATGCCTCAGAGAGCACGCCAGGTCCCACTTCCCAGGCCATCTCGGCGCAGCTGAGCATCTGGTACTCCTCCATGTCCTGACTGCCGCAGAAATCCTCTAGTGAACTGATGTGGGGAGCCAGGCCAAGCTTTTGAGATAATGAGAAAAGAAGAGCCATGTTCAAGCAAAAACAAAAACTTCTGAGAAAAGGGATCCAAAAAAGGCTCAAACCAATTTGACTTAAATTGCTTACGGCTGAAGATTTAATGTTCGCAGCTAATTAAGAAACTTGCAAGTATTTACATTGTGGATTCATGGTGAAAACAATAAAATAGCTTCTTTATTTTTTAGCTTATTTCTTTCATAATATTTTTTCTTTCATTATACTTTTAGAATATAATTTTATTGTCATTAAGGTGTTGTACAGAGGGGTTACCATTTCATAAGTCAGGTGTAATGGGGGTATATTTGTTTATGGAAAATGTCACCTCTTTCTTTGCTTTTCCCCTATTTTCCCTCTTGCCCTGCCCACAAGTTGCATAGTTCATTTTCCACATAGTGTCTACCCACTATCATGCTTGCTTTCATCTTTTAAGAAAGCTTTTTGTTGTCAGCCTTCTTTCCCCCTTAGCTTTGAAAGACTTCTAACTAGGTTACTTGTGATAGTTTGAGAAAGTGTGGCAGAATACAACTCTAATTCCACCAGATTCTTCTCTAAATTAAAAAAAATATATGTATATATAAATAGTAATGGTCTACATCAAAGTGTACTGGCATCTTAGAGATTCACAGTATAGATTAAAATGTTAGAGTCTCTGAAGTCTTGCAAGAACTCCCACAGTGTTCCCATAGTGAATCACTTGATCCTATATCCAAATAATGCTTATATTGCCTAAAAATACACATTTTTACAGAGGCCATCCAGCTGTTATGGGGACAATGCATCACTGCACACTTATTTGCAAACAGGAACCATTTCTAGTTTAGTACCTCTGTGAAGAAAGTCATCAATAAGTTAACTAACCTTTACTTAAGTTTAAACTGAAATAGGATTATGAACTAATACTAGTTAAATATATATGAATGCTCTTGATAATATAGTGGAGAGTGTTGATAAGGCCCACAGACAACATTAGCTGGTTATATTGAGCACTTGGTGTAAAAACCAGTGTTAAAAATAGGTTGGCAGGGGGGTGGGGGAGGGTAATGGGGACCAAGACATGTGGAAGGGTATCAATGTATGTGAATTAATGCACCTTCTATCTGGCAAATATCATGTAACCCTTCTATTAATTACAATAAAAATATATGAAAAAAATAGGTTGGCATTCCTTGGGAGACTGACCTAGTGGCCCAGATAAACCTTCCCTGCTCTTCTTTGTAGTGAAACAATTTCCCAGATCTCTATCTGTCCCCACCCAGTCTTCCCCTAACAGTTCTTTGGCATCCTTGCAGATGGAATCTCAATTCTGGGTAAGTGAGTCAGTGTTCTGGTTCCTCCAGCACATAAATCCTCATTGCCCTGCACTCTGGGCTTCTTACTCCTCAGACATCACAGAAGCTCCAGAAAAAGAAGGAAGCTGAGCTTCCCTGGATGAGGTAACCTAGTGCCATTTACTCTTGAAAAAAAAAAAAAAAGACAACTGTGGCTTCTGCTTCTTCACTTCAATTCTTCCTCTCTGTGAAACATATTCACTTCTCTCCCACTGGCAAAAAGAGCTCCTTGATCTCACAGGTTCCTCTGACCTCATGCCTGTTTCTTACTAATAGCTCCTTGAGACCCAGATTTCTTGAAAAGCTGTTTCTACTAGCTATAGGTAACTGACCTTTGAATTTTGTGTCTCTCATTCACACTCCAGTGGACAACTTCAAATCTACCCTGCCCTACTGGTCTACTGGTTGTCCTACAGGTTGTAGCAAAAACCCTACACTCCTGAGCTTCTTTTCCCATCTGTATTTATTTATTTTTTTAGGTCTGGGGCTTGAACTCAGGGCTTGAGCACTGTCCTTGGGCTTTCTCAAGGCTGGAGCTCTATCACTTGAGCCACAGCGCCACTTCTGGCTTTTTCTATATGGTACCAAGGAACTGAACCCGAGCCTGTGTGAATGCTAGGTAAGCACTCTACCACTAGGCCAAACTCCAGGCCCCCTATCAGTGCTTAATGATTCTCAATGGAGGAAACAAGATGGGCTTTGTTGGCATGTGCTTGGTCATCCTCACCCATCACCATCTCACACTTCTCACATTAATCACATCTTGCTCAGTTCCCCCTCTTAAATGTATCTGGAATGTTCTTCATGACCCTGTCACATTCTCGATCACTAGGGCAATACCCAATAGATGTTCTAGCTTCCCTTCCTACCATTCGTCGGTTTAATACATGGCAGTCATAACGATTCTTTTGCATGTGGTTAACTTTTTCAATCCTTTCCTTAAAACTTTTCAGCGCCTTCCCACTGCTGCTGGATAAAATCTAACATTCATTTGTCTTTATTCGGTATTCCCATTCCCATCCTCCCAGACAGGGGTTCTTGATATGGGAGGCACCTTCCCTCAGGGAACATTTGGAGATTTGTTGGAATGGTTTTGGTAAGCACAGTGATTGGGTGTGGTGTGTTACTGGCATTTAGTGAGTGGACATCAGAAAGACTAGACTTTCACATAAAATGGAAAATGATCTCATGTTCCTATGAAGGAGAAAACTCAGTCTATAATTGTCTGAGCTGAGGCACCAAATTTATGCTTCTTTCTCCCTCCTTTCCTCCCCACTTCCTTTCCTTTCTTCCAGCTGTGCTGGAGAATAAACTCAGGGCCTCAAGAAGTGTTCTACCACTTAAGCAATAACTCCCACTCCGTTGTATTATTTGGTTTTTCCGATAGGATCCCCCTGCTTTGCCTGAGTGAGCCTCACCTCATAATCTTAGCCCCTCTATCTCCTGAGTAGTTGGGATTAAAGGCATGCACCACCATCCCTAGACCCAGGCCTACAGCTTTTAAACATGGTGAGATGTCTACAACACACTTGCTTTTATCACTGTCTCACAGTGATTCTGCATATTTGAGCATCTTTCTACTTCATTATGTCTTCTGGTATACTCATTCCTGTGCATACATATATTGTATTAAGTTGCGTATCATATTGCTTTATTGGGGAGTTAGATTGCAAGTAGACTATAGTGCCTATAACTCTCCTTTCAGGATAGCAAAGAATGGTAGGAAATATTTGTAAGATAAACAGAAGGGTAATAGTATGGATATTAAGTGTTCCTTAAAGGCATAGGGGCCTAAGCTTTGTTCTCTGGAGTATTACTATTGGGAGCTGCTGGAGGCTTTAAGAAATGGGACCTAGTGTTGGGGCCTAGCCTCCATCTCTGAAGCCTGATTCTGGCTCAGCTGCAATTAAAGGGCTTTGTCCAGGCATTTGGTTTTTTGCATACCTCTCTTAAGGCTGTGTACGTGACTCGATTGAACCCCCCGCAGTTTCGCGGGTCTCGCAGCAGCTCAAGTCTCGCGCGCTTTCCTGCACCTGTCCTGCCCACTACCTGAAAGCCCCACCCAGACCCTTAGTGGTAGCACAGCGGCCCTCTTCCTACTGGCTAGCTTCCCAGTGCCCACCTTCTCCTACCCTAACAGTATGTAACTAATTGTCTGACGCAATAAAGCAGGAGAGCATCAAGGAGAGCATCAGAGAGAACGAGAGATCAGCAGAGATCAGCAGAGAGATCTGATGCGCTTCCATGGTTAACACTGCTTCTGACTCAGCGTGGTTTTTTCTTCCCCGGTGATTGGGGGAGGGCTGGGTCTTCGACACTTACCATCTCGCTCGGCTCCCGGGGGACTACAGGCTGGCCCTGTGTGTCCCTCCCCGTTCCTGTGTTGCTGCCCCCGAGAGGAGCAACATCTGGTGCCCCGTGTGAGGAAACTGCCGCCCGTGTGAGGGCTCCACGTGCTCGAGAAACTCACCGCCGACGAGCTAATCGGACTGCGGGTAAGTGTACTCCCATCAAATATGGGAAAGAACCTTTCTAAGAATGAGCCTTCCCTCGACTCTCTTAAGCTCTTCCTTAAAAGTCGAGGGTTAGAGATTTTAGTTGCACAGACATGTAAAGTTTGGGATACTTTAGTTAAAATCGCCCTGTGGCTGCCAACTAGCAACTTGGTAGACTGGAATACTTGGGACAAAATTGAGCATCTAATCGGAAAAGCCCAGATAAATCAAGGGGAGATTCCTTCAGGAGGAGTTTATTCAGTCTTAAAGTCTAGTTTTTCTCCTCAACTTTCCAAGGAGAGGGCTGGGTCCCCTGGGGACACAGTTAACAAAGAGAGGCCAGATGCCTCCCTTACTCCCTGCGGAGATGCTAATCTCTCATTGCCTACTGAAAGGCCAAGTTCCCCTCAGGGAGATGAGAAGGAGCCACCCTTTACCCCTCCCCCATCAAACCCAGGCCATGAGCCCTCAGTAGTCTCACAGGAGGGTACGGGCCTAGTGTGCCCTGTTAGCTTCCCAACCCCCACAGCGCCAGGGCTCCATCCACCCTCAGTAGTCTCACAGGAGGGTCTGGGCCTGCCAGGGCTCCATTCACCAGACAGGCATGGTGCTTCTGAGGCCCACAAGATATTGCAGCCTTTGAGTGGAAGTGTGTCAGAAAGGCCGGAGAGCGTGACCCCAACAGACAGTGTCACTAGTGAGGTAGCATTTGAACCTGGCCCAGAGTCCTGCCAGCTATTCCTGGTTAATATTGACCCGGGTGGTAACCGCCCTGCAACCGGGTATCCCTGGGAGCCTGGCGACCTTAAGGAACTCAAAAAAGCTGTCTTAGAAGTTGGCCCTAATGCTCCTTTGATGGAAGCCATCCTCCAAGGCCTTGCTAATCAACCATGTACTGCAGCCGATTGGATGGCTCTAGCCAAAGCAGGTCTTCCAGGCCCGCTTTTCATTAAGTGGTGTGCCCTGTATAAAGAAGAATGCCGCCAACAGGCGGAGAGGAACCAACACGTGCAACCTGTAATCCCCATTACTTTGGGGATGCTTACAGGGACCTCCGATCAGTACTCAACGGGGGTCCAGCAGGCCGCCATCCCCCCTCCCTATCAGGATCAGATTACAGCTTTGGGCCTAGCGGCCTGGAGAAAACTGGAGGAGGGTCCCTCTGAGTCTCCTATAGCAGGAATTAACCAAAGACCAAGAGAGGACCTGTCTACTTTTGTTGATAGAGTTGAGAAAAGCATAAAAAGGAATTCTCTGAGCCCTTGGAACTCCCCAGTATTTGTGATTAAAAAGCCTAATGGCAAGTGGAGACTACTCCAAGATTTGAGAAAAATAAATGAGAGGATGGAACTTTTTGGGACCCCCCAAAGGGGGATGCCCTGGATACCTGCCATTCCTAATGACCAATATCTCATAGTCATAGACATCAAAGATTGTTTTTTCTCTATTCCTCTCCACCCGGAAGATACTGAGAAGTTTGCCTTCTCCCTTCCTTCATTAAATTATAAGGGGCCTGATTTGCGTTTTGAATGGACAGTTCTACCTCAAGGTATGGCCAATAGTCCTCCTATATGTCAGGACTATATGTCTAGAGTCTTATCCCCTCTTAACGAGGAGACAGACTCACTTTTCTATGTATATATGGATGATATCATTATAGGAAGCCCAGACACTCAGCATTTAGATTGTCTTTTTAATAAATGTCTCCAACTATTAAAAGATAATGGCTTCCAAATTGCCCCAGAAAAAATCCAAAAGATACCCCCCTTTAAAATCCTGGGATCTGTCCTAACACTGGATGTTGTGTCTCCTTTAAAACCCCAATTATCTATCCAAGATACTTATACCCTGCCCCAACTTCAAAAACTTCTTGGTGAAATTAATTGGATGAGACCATGGATCTCTATAACCACTGCAACCCTCACACCTCTTTTTGATCTCTTAAAGGGTCTTGATCTGACCTCCATAGTAACGTTGTCAGCTGATCATAAAGAGGTTCTAAATAAAATTCAATTAGCTATCAATGAAGCAGCCTTAAAGAGATATGATCCTGCTATGCCCCTAACACTCTATGTCCTATCAGGACAGACCCTTTTTACTGCCCTTTTAGGCCAGGAAAGGGAACCTCTTCACTGGATTCACCTGTCAGTCGGAGGAACACCTAGAGTTTACTCCATGATTGACCAGATGGCAGATTGCATTGTCAAAGGACGAGACTCATCCACTCGTCTTTTTGGGAGTGAATCCCACTCTCTTATTGTTCCTTTTAGGATTAATGATTTCTCTTGGCTACAAAGAAATAATGCTAGACTTGCAATAGCCATGGAAGGCTTTCCAGGTAAAGTGGATTGTCATTATGGTCCCCATAAATGGATGCGCTCCTTTAGTCAGCTGGAGTGGCAACCTCCAAAACTTTTTCTAGGTGAAGCTGATCCCTCCTTCCCCACCGTATTCACGGATGGAGGCAAGAAGGGGGCTTCTGTTGTTATTTTCCCCCCAGGTAAAGGCAATTCTTCTCCTGCAGTGACCCTGTCTCATGAAATACAGGGTTCAGCGCAATTTAAGGAACTTTATGCGGTGGTCTTAGCTCTATATGAGGTTACTGGTCCTCTTAACCTATTCTCAGATAGCCTGTATGTGGTCAATTTGTTACCTAACCTCATGGAAGCTCATATTAAACTTGATAGTAACCCCATCACTCCTTTGATGATTCAAGCTAGAAATCTGCTCAAACAAAGGATTGCGCCTATGTTTATTCAACATCTGAGGGGACATCAAAGCCTTCTAAGTATTTTGACCAAAGGCAATGCCCTCGCTGACCAGTTAGCCTCTAATCCTGAATGTTACACTTTACAGGAGGCTATCTCTTTCCATCGGCTCACGCATGCCAACTGGAGGGGACTACACCACCGATTTCCCCAAGTTGCTATTAAAGACCTAAAAAAGATTATTAGAACCTGCAAATCATGTCACCCTTTCTTACAGGTTCCACCACTCCAAATGGGTGTTGTTAACCCTCGAGGTCTTAGGCCTAATAATCTGTGGCAAACGGATGTTACACATTTTCCCTTTTTTGGAAAACTTAAATACATTTTTTTAACAATAGACACCTTTTCCCATGCCTGTTGGGCTACAGCCCATTCTGGGGAGAGAGCTAAACATGCTATCAGTCATTTTCTTCAATGTTTTGCTACTCTCGGATTGCCAGACCAAATAAAAACCGATAACGGTCCATGTTTTGTAAGCAAGTCTCTTGATGACTTCTTTAAACAATGGCAAATTACCCATACTACTGGCATCCCTCATAATCCCAGAGGACAAGCAATAGTAGAAAGATATAACCATGTCCTCAAATCTCAATTAATAAAACAAAAAAGGGGGAATACACTCCCCCCCCATGATCAGCTAAAGATGGCTTTGTTTACTCTCAATATTTTAAATTTTGCCAAAGGGGAACATCTCTCACCCTTCCAGAAACATTGGACAACCTCTATTCCCTATCGAACTGTCTATGTCCGGTGGAAGGACCCCCTTAATGGGGAGTGGAGGGGCCCTGACCCCCTCATTACAGCTGGAAGAGGATTTGGTTGTGTTTTCCCCACTGATGAAACAAAGCCAATTTGGGTCCCTACAAGGGATCTTAAATATTGTCCCCAAATATGGAGGGACCCCAATAATATTGATGAAGACCCAGAAGGCTCTCTGCCTCCTGAGGATATCTCTCTCTCTCTTCTTTTTCAGAATAAATGATGGACCTTACAGTGCTGATCCTGTTTCTTCTTGGAGTCAAGATACCCATCATCAACATCCTCTGGACCGGACTGCACAGATGGCTACCCTATGTCCTTCCTTGGCCCTATACTCCTCTTCTTCTTACTCTTAACTTTTGGGCCCTGTGTTATCAATAAGGTTACAATTCATTCAAAGCAGGATAGAATCCATTCAGTTGATGAATGAATCCACTCAATTGATGAACGTACAGGTGCATTACCAGAGGCTTGCTACCAATGCCAATAACTCCTATGACCAAGGAGAGCCCAATGACGAGGAAGGATCCCTTGACTCCCCTTAGATGTCTCCCCGAGAGCCAATGACGGGTAAGATCTCTGGAGCGGGGACAACCTAAGACAGGCCCGGGGGTGATCTGTACTGTGGGACAGAAGGCCGCAGAGCGCTCAATGACGGGTAAGATCCCCTGAAGGGGACGACCTAAGACAGGGGTTTTGCGCGCTTGTCCCCCCCTGTTCTAATAAACAAAAAAGGGGGAATTGTTGGGGCCTAGCCTCCATCTCTGAAGCCTGATTCTGGCTCAGCTGCAATTAAAGGGCTTTGTCCAGGCATTTGGTTTTTTGCATACCTCTCTTAAGGCTGTGTACGTGACTCGATTGAACCCCCCGCAGTTTCGCGGGTCTCGCAGCAGCTCAAGTCTCGCGCGCTTTCCTGCACCTGTCCTGCCCACTACCTGAAAGCCCCACCCAGACCCTTAGTGGTAGCACAGCGGCCCTCTTCCTATTGGCTAGCTTCCCAGTGCCCACCTTCTCCTACCCTAACAGTATGTAACTAATTGTCTGACGGAATAAAGAAGGAGAGCATCAAGGAGAGCATCAGAGAGAACGAGAGATCAGCAGAGATCAGCAGAGAGATCTGATGCGCTTCCATGGTTAACACTGCTTCTGACTCAGCGTGGTTTTTTCTTCCCCGGTGATTGGGGGAGGGCTGGGTCTTCGACACTTACCATCTCGCTCGGCTCCCGGGGGACTACAGGCTGGCCCTGTGTGTCCCTCCCCGTTCCTGTGTTGCTGCCCCCGAGAGGAGCAACAACCTAGTATGAAGTCTTTCAGCTGCTGGGGTTGTGCCTCACAAAGGGAATAGTAGAGAACTCAGCCTGTCCCCTTTTCTCTCTTGTCCCTTCTGGCCATGAGGTAATTTTTGGTTTGACTCCATCATAATCTCTTGTCACGATGTCCTGCCTCATCACAGCTCCAAAAGCAACAGGGACAATCAGCTACTTACTAAACTTATCCAAACTATGAACCCAAAGGAATATTTTCTCTTTACAAATAAATTATCTATGTATTTTGTCATAGTAACAGATACTCTTAACATAAGAACATTGGACTTGGCTGAGATCAAGAACCATTGTGTGAGTTACTGAGTTTTTCAGATACATCTCCCAGGACCTTACTCCCCATACTTGTCTGTGTCTCTCCTTTGGAGAGTGATAGTGTGTGCCTTGTTTATACCCATGCCTACCACAGCATTTAATTTACAGCAAGTATTTCATAAATTTTCTTCCATAAACATGCACATGTATATGTCAACATATATCAACTATTGCATCTTTTTTTTTGCGGGTACTAGGGCTTGATCTTAGGGCCTGAGCACTGTCCTTGGACTTTCTCAAGGCTAGTGCCATGTCTTTGTGCATGCTAGGCAAGCACTCTACCACTAGGCCAAACTCCTGGCCAGGTATTGTATCTTTAAGTTTATACTACAATGACTCTTCATTCTTCAAGCACAATGCAGGTGAAAAGAGTCACAGAAGATAACTAGATGGTGCAGGACTGAGGATAAGGGCAGCCAACCAGAGATCTGAGCTGGCTTTGAGCTGACTATTCCTGGACCCAACTAGGTAGACCAGAAGAGAAGATTTCCTTGTCAGCTATAGAATTTGCAATGCATTGGCTCACTTCTGAAAACTTCCAAGGATTTTATGCTTACTTAGTGTCATCCATTCCAGTGTTTGAAAAGAAGAATGGCAGCTTTGTATTCTAGAATAACTAACACACTTTTGACTCTATAAACAGTTTTATGGAGGCATGTATCATGTAATATGACCAAAAATAAATCTTAACTGCCTCATAGTGTAGATATATATATATATACACATATATACATATATATATGTATAAAGCAGTTTTGCAGAGAACAATTCATTGAATAGGCTTCATTTATTTTTGTTGACTTGCACCTTGTTCTTAGATGCAAGTGACAAAGAGGCTGAAGAGAAAAAATAAACTTGGAAATGGCCAAGTCCCAGGTGGTCAGATATTTTCCCACAGCAGCAAAATCAGTAGGTTAGTGTTAGCCACATTCCTCTACAATAATGAAATGTGCACTGACATTCTCCTACTGGACAACCGGAGTCAAGGACCTCAATGGTCAATGTAGGTGTCCAGCCTGGATCTTCTTTGGCAGGTTGGAGTACCTGTCCAGTTGCTGTGACATTGACTCCTGAAGGCACACAGCTGTCTTCTCCAGAAAACAGTACCTAATCACCTGAGCCAGGAATTGATGTACTCACTGAGGGACAGGTGAGCCTGTAACCAATAACCTGGGTACATTTAAGATATCCCATTGTTTCCAGGTGGATTCAATTCTGTGGTGCAGTGTGGATCTCCCTGCGGGGTCAGACTGAAGCAACACTTCAACCACACTCAAAAGTGGTGGGATTCCCTAGCCCTAATCTTTCAGTAATGCCTATATACTGTGGTGGCTGTGAAATCTGGAAGCAGACAGTGGGGTTCTCATTTTGAACCCCTCACTCACTAGTGCTGTGAGCCTATGCCTCAGTGGCCCTCTCAGCAACTGCCTGTACTTCACAGGATGCTGTAAGGACAACTCTCCCGAGTTTACAAGTAGAATCATAAGGATACTTATTTGAGAGGAAGCACTCAAAAAGAGCTCTGAGATACTTACAGAATCAACCAGGATGTGAGAATGACCATGTGACTCTCCTTCCAAAGGCTGAGAAAAATAGAGGTCTATGGTATATTGCACATCAGGCTCTAAACAGATGGGTGTGGGAAGCAGTGTGATTCTGTATTAAGAGAAAGAAAGCAAATATGTCAGACACAAAGGCTTAGTTAGATTACCTAAGTGGCCATAACATTTGGCAGCATCTCATGTGAGGGGGGACTTCACCATGGGGCTAAGGCAAGGTTTAGTCTCTACCAGAACTGTTGAGCTGACTGGACAGTACATTTATACTTAGCTCTTCCACAGGATTGTGTCAAAGAGCATGAATGAGGTGACTTCCTTGGAAAAAATATGGGCATCCTATCTATTGTGACACCATTGATAGAGTCTCTGTTCAGGTGCCAGAGTCTCTGATGTGTCGCTTCAGAATTAGTAGTGTTCAGTGCACAGGCTCTCAGGCATGGAGAGTCTGCAATGTTTTATGTGTTGGGGAGGACAGGAGGGAGTCAGTGGGTGGGGAAGTCGAATGGAGAGAAGAAGGATGGGTGAATGCAGTCATAATATTCAATGTGTATATATGCGAAAATGGAACCAGGTAAATTGAGGGACTAGGTGGGGTTGGGAGAGATGGGGGATAATGCTGGAAGGATGATATTAATCAAGATGTATCAACCTGCACAGAGAGAGAGAGAGAGAGAGGGAGAGAGAGAGAGAGAGAGAGAGAGAGAGAGAGAGAGAGAGAGAGAGAGAGAGAGAGAGAGAGAGAGAGAGAGAGGGAGGGAGGGAGGGAGGGAGGGAGGGAGGGAGGGAGGGAGAGAGAGGGGGGGAGGGGGAGGGGGAGGGGGGAGGGAGAGGGAGAGGGAGAGGGAGAGGGAGAGGGAGAGAGAGAGAGAGAGAGAGAGAGAGAGAGAGAGAGAGAGAGAGAGAGAGAGAGAGAGAGAGGAGCCAATACTTTATTCGTATTGTATTTTACGTATCTCAAAGGTATCTGGGGATGGCTTTAGAGCCAGGTTATCAGGGTTGAAATCATAACTCTTCAGAATACCAGAGACTTGGGGCCAGGAGTTTGGCCTAGTGGTAGAGTGCTTGCCTACCTAGCATACCCAAACACCCGGGTTCGATTCCTCGGTATCTCATACATAGAAAAAAAACAGAAATGGTGTTGTGACTCAAGTGGCAGAAATCTAGTCTTGAGAAAGCCCAAGGACAGTAAACTTAGGCCCTGAGTTCAAGCCCCAGGACTGGTTAAAAACAATACCATAGACTTGGACCAGTCATTTAAATATTCTTCACAGTTCTCTCTCTGATGAAGATTATACATTTCACTGAGGTATTTGAGATTAAATGTAATACTAAACACAACGTGTGGCATAGCATGTATTACATTCATCATAAATGTGATCATCTTCTTCAGCAGATCTCATCCCCACTTAGCAACCCAGAATTGACACATGGGTCAAATTTTAGGAAAGCAGCCACGTGTCAAGTCAGGACGCAAGCATACCTAGAAGCTGCTGGCAAGGGGAAGGCCAGAGGTGTTAGCCATGGGGTCTGGTGACTGCAGTGCTCACTTGCAGCAGGGGAGCTCACCACAATCCGGACGGTCCAGTCAGCTGCAGTCTAGACAGGGAGCACATGGCAGCACGTCACGCCAGGGTGCAAGAAACTCTTTGGCCCCCATGCTCATATACTGAACAGATAGGAGAGGGTGGGGAGTTGAATTCGTAAATCACGGCTCACTTGGGGAACAGAGCTTTGGAGTTGAAAGACATTTGGTTTTCGGACAGACGCACCTCTCTGGTGTCTAGGTTGTGATCCCGGTAGGAAGAATGGCTTTGTAGCTCTGGCCCTGGGGCCTGGAAAACCCCTAACCTTCCTAACCCGTCCAATCTGTCTTCAAAAGAATTAACAGAATCATCATGGCTTTGCAACACAGAAACCAGAACAACAAATGAAATCCTTCATAGATGGTGACACATTCATGCATCTCACACATGCGCGTAGACACACACAAGCGAAGAGGAGAGAAAAGCAGAGGGGGATAATTAGCTATATTCTGGAAGCCGTACAATCTGAAAAGGCTTTTTAAGTTGCTGAGAGCCAAGGCCCAGAGTTCAAGCTTCACGGCCAACAAAAAATAAATAATAAGCAGTTGAGCGTTTTTTTAATGGCTTCTATACTGACCAGGTCAAAGTTTGTGGAAATCCTTGGCTTTTGCTTATAAGCAAAAAATAGGGAATTATATTTTGTCAAGAATTTTAAAGTGGACCAGCAGTATTGATCATGTGACATGTAGTGACCCCTTTTAGAATGTGGGCCCAAAGGGATTTGGAGGCCTCTAAGACCACTCCCTGCTCAAACCACTGGGCTTAAACTCAGGGCTCAGGGTTGTCAGGCAGATGTTTTGCTACTGAGCCACATACCTCCAGCTCTTCTTTTGCTTTGCTTGTCTTCCTGCCTGCCTGCCTGCCTGCCTGCCTGATTTCCCTCCCTCCCCATCTTTCTTTCTTTCTTTCCTCTCTTTTTCTCTTTCTTTCTTTTGTACTTGTACTGGTGCTTGAACTCAGGGCTTCACACTCTCCATTGGCTTTTTCACTCAAACCTAGAGTTCTGCCCCTTGACCCACTTACAGCTTTATGCTGGTTAATTGGAGAGTCTCCCAGACTTTTCTTGCAGCCTGGGCTTTGAACTGCAATTCAGATCTTAACCTCCTGAGTAGTTAGGATTGTAGGCATGAGCCACTAGCACCTGGATAAAAACATTTTTTTTTTCCCAAGGAAGATTGCTGGCAAGATTACCCAAGAAAATGGCATGGACTACTACTTTGGATGAAATACTGCTTTAGTGTTTGGTTCTTATTCTGATTCAGGGGCCCATTGTTTGGTAGTAGCAGACTGAAAGGGGTATATGCAGTTAAGTCTTTCTCTGGTTACAAGGTCTGAATACAAATAAAGGCTTCCGTTGCATCTCTGAGTTGGAATATCTGTGCATTTTTGTTTATTAACTTTTTTTAAAGAAACTTCCCTTGGGAAGCATCCCTTTTGTTACTTATTTTTTTCTTATAAAAACATCCAGTTACCACTTTCTTCATCCTGGCCTTGCAAATATTTAACTGCAACATTAGCTTCACCATGAATAAAGTATGTGTGTATAAACCAAAGGGAAAACCCTTTGGTTTATAATGCTTTGCAGATGTTTTTTTTTTTTTTCTCTCAAATTGTTCTATGATGAACTCACTTAGCGAGGCTGAAACACTGGAAACACTGTGAGAATGTATTTCTCAGCTTACAAAGTTGGAGTTGAAGAGTACCTGCGTTTCATAGCGAATAACTATGGTGAAATCCATGGGAAAAGGAATGTTGTTGACAGCAAATCTCAAGCCAGCCCCAGGGAGAACCTTGGCAAATCCAGGTCCAGTCCATGTAACAGGCCTCCCAGCTTCCAGCTCTCGAAAAACGATGTGAACAGCAGACACCTGGCCAAAAGTCACCGAGAAGAATGTAAATTTATTTCTCTATGGTCAAGACCGGTAAGAGTTCAGGAAAAAAAAAAAAGAGAGAAAGGAATTCCTACGTGCCTATAGGCTCCATGTGAGTCATGGTTAAATCACTTCAACTAGGACACAGACGAATCCAACTAAGAACAATGTGTTAGAATGACAGCTTTAAAGTGTTGGTGGCTGTACAGAATGAGGAATGAAAGCTGTTATCACAACACACTTTATAAGTACCCCATGTACTAATGAACTGAGCAAACTCCATATTAACAATATCTTCCTAGATATAATTGTGGAATTCCAGCCAAAATATGGAGGAAAAAGAACATTCCCATGCTTTCTTTTGGGGATCTTGTCTAATTATGCATGACATGAGAAAACCCACGTGGATTTATTTCCCACATGTTTCTTCTAGGCAACACAAGAATATTCTATCTGTCTGAGGATATCTAATTAAAAACTCTTAACACATTCGATGGATTAGAACCCTTCCAGTCACTGATGGATGTGGTCCAGTGGCCATCTGGATCCCATAGATAACATTCTTCAATTACTTTCACAGCTGCCTCTTCACACTTATGGCCTGCACTCAGAATCTCTTTTAGTTAGGCTTGGCCTGTGTTTCTGCAACAGCTTTTGGCTATTCTCTCCTTTTTTGTCCTTGTTCCAATCATTCTATATGCTCTTGCCAAGAAAGCATTTCAAACTCTACCTAATTGCCAGCAGAATGATACTCAAATTACTTAGTCTGAAGTTGAAGTTGCTCTGTGATTTACCCCCAAATTGCCCTTCTTTTAATAACTTCTTACATAGTAATGATTTATGTGCTAGTCTCTGAATGAGGATTATCAAGATGAACAGGACAGATACTTGGCCATAGAGGGGTGTAGAGTGTTGCAATGGAGACATAAAGATAACTATGAAATTATACTACTAGATTAGGTTGTCATACACCAATACATGTAAATTCATCCCTTGCAATGTTTTGCAAACATTAAAAAATTCCCTTGGGCCCGGAGTTTGGCCTAGTGGTAGAGTGCTTGCCTAGCATGCACTAAGGTCCAGGTTCGATTCCTCGGTACCACATACATAGAAAAAAGCTGGAAGTGGTGCTGTGGCTCAAGTGGTAGAGCTCTAGCCTTGAGAAAAATCCAAGGAGAGTGCTCAGGCCCTGAGTTCAAACCCCATGAGGGGGAAAAAATTCCCTAGTGTTGTAGTAGATATCATAGGTGCCCCTGCCAGATACCTTTTGACTGGCTAGAAACTCCCCTCTCCATACAAGTTGCTGCTAACAGTTCACTGTTGATCCTCTGCCCCTTGATCTAGAGAACTGCTCTTCCACTCTCCTGAGTCCCACAGCCCTCTTGGTGGAGGAGATCACAGCCAATGACTGATGTATGTGAAGGTGTGAAAGCCTGGTCTTAATGTCTCAAGGAGCAGGGCAACTTGTCTGCAGTTCTTGTTCTAGGCTCCTCGGAAATCAATCCAAGGTTTATTTTATCTGAGACTCAACCTTGCTCTTCTCTTTTTTTCCTTTATTCCCTTAAGTTTTTCTTACTAATAAATCACATATAGCTGAATCTGGTTTTAGGCTCTGTTTCTAGGGCTCTTGATCTGAAATAGTTTGTACCAGATGGTTTCCTGAATGAAATAGACACCTATGGTATAATTCTGTAGGTGACTAATTTCACCTATTTCAGCTGGCTATGAGGATCTCTGTGGGTAATCTGTGCCTGTGATTCCTGACAAGGAGTAGTGATGCAATTGCTGACACGTATTCAAACTAGGACAGGATAAGGAGGAAAGGGGAAGTCTTGGCTTATGACGTGTTTCTGGCACTGAAAAATAAAGAAGAAACATAACTGAAAGGATGAATATTATTCAACATCTTTGATATGAAGAAAAAAATAACAAGCTAGGATAATCTATCACCAATTTAAAGCAAAAGTGGGAATCAGAGGGTCATCTTGGAGCATATTTAAAGAATCTCTTCTTTTGTGAGAGGGCAAGAAGAACTGGACCTAAGGCATAATCGCTGAGCTCCAGAAAAGGCTGGCATTCAAACCTAGGTAAATAATCTATGCCAACTCAAGGTCCTCAGAGGGAAGCAATGGGATCTTGAGATGTGGAATGAATCCTCAGGTTCTTCTCAGTTACCTTAGGCTGCAGAAGGAGCTCACTTGCCCTTCTTGAAAAATAGAGCCAACTGCTCCACATTTACATAGAGTGCAGGATCCCAAATGCTGACAGTGCATGTGCCTCAAGACAAAACACAAGCCTTTCTTAGGATCTGCCTGTGTTGTCTCTCTTGAGCATGAGCTCAATAATTAGGGTCAAGGCTTAGCATGATCCAGAAGGGAAGTGCTAGTTCTGTGAGAAAGATCAACACAAAAGGAGTTGTAAGAGCTGGCTCACTCACGAGCATCTACAAGAGAATAGTTAAGTGTGGAACTTGATGAACAGAATATGAAACTGGATAAGGGAGAGTCTATTGATTTGAAGCCACCTGGGAGCTAAGATTTTACAGTCTGGCAATGGTTCTGGGTTTACATAAGTTACTCGAGTAGCTATTGGAAATGCAACAAAACTCATTGCCAGAATAAGTGAAGCAGAGATGCCAGAATCCCTGGAGCAGGCTACGGAAGAGGAGAAGCAAGACTCGTTGAAGTATGTATGCTACACTGGGTCTAAGCTTAATGCAAGGCCAGGAAAACCACTAGCTAACTATGATCCTGGTGGGGTTGCTGAAAGACTCTTTGCTTACCAAAACAGTAAGAAATGAGCTGGAAAGAATTTATACCACATCTCTGAGAAGCTGAGTATTGAGTATCTTGGTAGACTGGTAAGATAAACAAAGTGAGCTGCTTATTAGGAATGTGGATGACAGAAAAGGCTGGATAGCAGTATTTAACTCTCAAAAGTAAGATGGATTTTATAACTGTAGTGGGCAGCAGGGCTGGAATAGAAGACAAGGAAACCAACCCACAGGAAACTTTTACAGAAGTGGTCAATAGAGGATTAATCTTACTCTTTCTAGGAGCAAACAGACAAGCAGTTACTAAAGATATTTCTAATGTATATAACTAAAAATGAAGAATGCCTAAGCAGAAGACCAAGGTCAGCTGTTCCAGGGGAATGACATGTTCCTTCTTTGAGGTTTTAGATATGATCTACTTCTCAGTTCACCAAAAGTTCCCCAGAATCCCACTTTCAGGGACTCTAATTGGACACTGACCACACAGCCCTATGGCAAATCCAAACAACAAATGCTCAGGAATTATGACTCATTGTGTATCCTTCAATTACACTAAACCAATCCACAGCATTGATTGTGGGCCTTCTTCCTAATAGGCTTGATTTGTAGAGTGACCCATCGGACCTGGAGATAAAAATAAGTAGTTATGTTAGGGTGGGGGAATGTTGGAGAAAGATAAATCTGAATTGGTCTAAAGGGATGAGGGCAGTTTCCACATGAGTTTCACAGAGGTGGCCCCTTCAGGCAAGAGGCAAGAATGTGCCCTGCAAGTTCAGAGTAAGGTTTCTTGAGGCGCTATAATAGATCAGAATCACCTGGGTTCCTGGCAAACAAATTTCTTAGCCTGCTCTGATTCCCTGATATGGCATCTCTGGGGCTGCTTCATGCAAACTCCCTCTCCGGGGGCCACTTCTGCACAGTATAACTGGAGGATCCGTGATCAGTGCCACAGGCACAAGTGGAAAGGAGAGGGGACTCAACTTTCTCTCTTCTTTCAAGAGGCTACCCCCAACCCAGAGACAGAGAATCTTTCATGGGGATGTAGAAACAAGCAGGAGAATGCAAAGACTTCACGATTGGTGCAAAGGGACCCGGCAGAGGAACAATCCCACAAAATCTTTGACTTTCTTAGATGAAGTCTTAATCCTTCATCTGAAGCCCATGCCACACTGCACATAGCTCCTTGGGATACATAGCTCATTTTGCTTCATGCCATGCTTGTGACCCTGCTTCATTTCCCCACAACAATCTCAAAAGCTGCTCATGTCCAAGAATTTCCTCTTGTTCAGTTACATTGTCTCCACCATTTTATCCACTCGATAAAGTCTCTTACATGCAAGAGGACTGACTGACTGAGGTGCTGAGTGTGTGAACAAAGCAGGCCTTGTCCACTTTCCTTTGCTTCCATTGCACATGGAAATGTTTCATTCTGTGTATCATGACTGAAGGAATGAGTGAACACATAGGTTCACATTGGCCTTGACTTTGAATGAATAATAGTTGGATGGGGTAAGTTCCTGGGGCTTTTTGAAGCCATTGGAGGAGGTCCCCGAAGAGGAAGTATTGTTCTGGCTCTCACACTGGCGCTTCCCAACTGCAGCCATCTTGGAATATGGGGCACAGACACAGCACCTAAGGCCCAGTAGAGTATCTTTTGTCTCCAGTTAGGAGGAACACTTCTTAGCACCTCACTTCTCCTTGTTAAAATGAGTTGATAGTGCCTGATAACGTCTGGACTCACCAGTACCCTAGAACAACTTCATTCTAAGGAGAAATGAAGTTACTTGAGTTTTCCTCAGCAGGAACCACTCTGAGTGTGGTTCTGAAGACCTTCCTTCCATTTCTATTTATAAAGACAGTGCTTACAGGAAATGAGCAATTGGCTTAGGGCTAAGTACCTGACTACAGTTTTCATTGGTGGCTAACAACAATAGTCATTAAGAAATGGCTTTACCTTATTCTGCTCATCTGCACGTAGGCTTTGCTTCTGATTTTTCTTCAATATTATATTTCCTCTGTCCATTGTGAAATCATTTCCTTGTTGCTGGAAATACACACCACATGTTGGCAAAACTGTTGCTAGTATCTTGAAAAAACAGAGATGACAAGTTAGCTAATTATAAAAAAGAACCAATCATTGTATACCACAAGAGTTTCAGATCACACTATCACTTAAAAGGTAATTATAGGGGCTGGGAGTTTGGCCTAGTGGTAAGAGTGCTTGCCTAGCATGCACAAAGATCAGGGTTCAATTCCTCAGCACTCCACATACATGGAAAAAGCCAGAAGTGGTGCTGTGGCTCAAGTGGTAGAGTGCTAGCCTTGAGAAAGCCCAAGGACAACGCTCAGGCCCTGAGCTCAAGCCACAGGACTGGCAAAAAAAAAAAAAAGATTAAAAAAAAAACCAAAAAAACCCCCCAAAAGGTAATTATAGTTCTCATTTAATAATCCCAGGGATAGGAGATGGAAATTTCATCATTTCATCAAGTGTAATCTGTAGCCTAAAGAAGAAATATTGAAAATTGGGACTGATGGATATTCTTTTTCCACATAGAATAAACATTGATCTGACCTTAATGCTATGAGCACCTGGGAATTTTTCAGAAACAATTTAATTATTATAATCACAGCAAAATATCATTTGAAGTGGTGCTAAAGAAAAAATGATTTAAATTATATTTTACAATTGTTTTTTTTTCTATTTTTTTCTGAGGAAAGATACTCTATAAGAATTCTGTTACCAGTGCTCTATTTGGTTGTGATTATATGCCTTTGCCAGTCACAAAACTAAGTAAATCCCTAAGGATTCAATTTCAGGTTTTGTAGGTATAGTCACTTAAAAAGATTTAAAAATGCCATTGTAAAATGATACTTTGAAATAAAGCCAAATGGGAAAAGTTTTAAAAAAATGTCTTGGGAAGAATCTGTTACACACACACACACACACACACACACACACACACACACACACGTATGTGTATATGTGGCATATACAGCATATGTAACATATTGTATACAACATGTATATTTATATAACTCTATATAACATCATGAGCTTACAGCTTGAAGTCAACTATGATCTAGTTTGGAGACTCCATTTATCTCAGAGTTTACCATTGAGACCCTTAGCCATGTTCTCTTTCTCTCTTTTATTTTGTTAGTCATGGGGCTTGAACTCAGGGCCTGGGTGCTGTCCCTGAACATTTTTGCTCAATGTTAGTGCTCTAACACTTTGAGTCACAGCTCTAGTTTCAGTTTTCTGGTGGTTAATCAAAGATAAGAGTCTCGTAGACTTTCCTGCCTACGCTGGCTTTGAACTGTGATCCTCAGATCTCAGCTTCCTAAGTAGCTTAGGATTACAGGTATGACCCACCAGCACCTAACCAGCCATGTTCTTTCACCAGCTCCTTTCCTCTATGATGAGGAAGCTTTGGTAATGACATTGTGGGATTGTGTCCATTTACCTTTTTGTTTTCCTTCATGAATTATAAACTATTCTAATCATATTACATATAAAACATATATTATAGAATTACCACTAATTCTATACTATAACCAATTCTATATTATATCACGTTCAGTCAATATTCCCTACCCCACTTCTTTCTTTCAAGATATTTCTGAAATCAAGTAAATGTAGTGCTTCCCGAAGTGCAGAGAAATCATCTGTGGGCTCTTATTAACATGCAGTCCTGACTCAATAGCCTACAATATAGGTAAGCCTCTACTCTCACGTGATGCCAATATTTTGGTCTTCAGAGTACCTTTGAGTAGCAAGGATAAACGTACACACACATTCATGTACCTTTTAAAGATTTATCAAGAAAGTTAATTTTATTTCTTCTTAATTTTCCAACTAGAGTACTAAACGAATTATCTATAAGATGCAGTCTTGGAGTTATATAAATTTATGTTTCCATCTCTTATCATTCTTTTCTTTCTACTACCACTAAACTTAAACCTTATTTCTCCTGCATAGACTATTGAAGACTGCTCTTCTCACCAACCTGGACTTCTTTTCTGCTAGACAGTTTGCAGGAACATTGAGGGCAATTTCTTCATACTATTTTCTTGTTAATAAAGCTTGAGTGAGTTCTCATTGTCCAGATAATGAAATTTAGTCTCTAAGCTTAATAGGAGAGTTTTTATTTCCAGATTTTCTTCCCTATTTTAACTCTCTGACCTATTTGTTGGTACATCTGTATCCTCTGAGATGTTATTTATAACTTTCTCTAGCCAGAATGTCTTCTAATCTATTCCATGACTGAAATCCCTTTGTTTTCAGGTCTTAGACCAATAAATCTACGGAAGCATGAAGCTTATTTATAAGGGATCCCTTATGGTGCAGAAGTCCTAATATACTTAGGAGTATTGTTCTGCCCCATCTTGAGCCATATATGGAAAGCACTGTCTACAATAAGAACGGATAGGGTGAGGCATCCTGAAGAATCCCTTAACCAAGAGCTTAACAACATACACACAGGTAGGCAACATACTAACACGTTAAGGGCAAGGGATTTGGAAGCAGATGTACCTGTAGTTCAGTTTAGGAACCACTGCCTCTGTATGTCTTTAGTCAAGTTACTTCAGCTTCCTAGTGCCCACCCAGTCTAGAAATTAGGGATGATGATACTCAGGCTAATGAGAGAGTTAAATAAGATAATGTATGTAAAATGTAAAACAGAGCATTAAATCAATACACATTTTTTTTCTTTCTCTTTCTCTCTTTCCTTTGTGCTAATGCTGGAGTGATATTCCAGGAAACAACTTGGGACTGGAACTGGAATATGCTCCCCTGTTTTATACAAATCTTCTCTTTTACAGAACTGACTTTCACATGTATTTTCTCCTAACAGATTTTCACCTTTTTCCTTTCCTATATTTCTATCTATGGCTGAAGTTACACCCGTAAGAATTTCATAAATTTTATTCATTCATTATTCATATGCCCATAAACTCCCTACTATACTATGTGTCAGGCAACATGTTAGGCAGTAGTGAACCACTGCAGGATACGATACATGCTTATTTACAGTATCCTTGGGGAGACAGGAGAGTAGATGCTCAATAAACACATCTTATCTGGTAAATGCTTTGGAAGAGCAAAAGGCACGTCCGTATCATCACAATTTGATCTAACTAGGATTTGTGGGCCAGGCTTTGTGGCAGCAATGGGACACAAAGCTAAACAAAAGGCAGCTTCTGCCCTTGGCATTTATATAATCTGCACTTCCTTGATATAATACTCCTCTGATCTACATCTGTGGGCAAAAGCATTTTGCATTGGGCACCTTAACCACTATCTCGAGTGTGAATTAACTGATGTGCCATCACATGAAGTCTGTGAAGAGAATAAATGAAATACAAACCAAAGGTGCGAGTCCTTGGAGAGGTGTAGCTTCCTCTGCCTCATAGAGATAGAAATTCAAAGGAGCAAAGAAATAACCCGGGGCAGGTTCCGCGCATGTGCGGCCAGTGATGTGTGGGCGACAGTCGCACTGCCCATCCGTGGGTGAGCACCTGAGGGAGAGAATCCATCGGGAAGACACAAGAAGGTGGAAGGTACTAGGTTAAGTGCCCCCTTGAGTTTGGACAGATTACCCATAGTCCTGAGGGACCTGACCAATCCTGAAAACCAAATTCAGATCTAGGGAACCCAAGTGACTCCCTGGTTGTTTGTTCTGTTCTAGAAATCAGAGTGGCACGGGGTGACACAGAGTTAGTGGTTTAGGCAGGTGGAGTCAGGTGTTCCAGACATTCATCCCATAACCTCTTGAGACATATGTGCAGAAAGAGTGTCTGCCTCCCCCATGGAGATATGTTAGCTAAATAGATCAGATGGGCTTCAGTGAACACCTGAGGACATTGCTTTCCAAAACCCTTCCACTCGGAACAGAACAAGAGCTCTTGCCATGACTCTGAGCAGATCAGACCAGAATGTGCTTCCATGGCGGACAAAAGCAAGAGCAGTAGAAACCATCTCTGCCCACTTGGCTTACATGTTAGAATAAGCACTTCCAATGGCACAGTCACAGGGGGCACAGCCATGGAGCTGGTCTCCCAGGCCCCAGGATCCAACCTGCAGAAAGAAAGGGCCCAGCTGATTGGTAAAGGTCTCTGCTTCCTGAAGTTTAACACTGAAACCTCTACAATGAGATTACCACATATCAAAGAGCCCTGCATCCTGATGCATTCTCCAGCAATCACCCTTGCCTGCACACTGGGGAATGTCTCCAGGCTCACATTGGTCCCTCTCCAGGGCTTGGACAAAAGAACAGAAGGAAGCCCACACACTACTTCAAGGGGGATGTGATGGAAATCAGTAATTCCTTGGACCACACTGCTTTTTGCTCAAGCTGGGTCATTTGAGGCCTCTCTGGAAACATTTCTTACCACCCTATTTACAACTGTTTTAATAAAACCGTGGTTCCCTCACTACAACAATGCCAGGGGATTTACTCATGCCACACTGAAATGTTGGGGGCTGAAGAATCAATGGAGCTGATTCTAAGACATTCAGTGAATATCACTGTTCTGTAGAGACTATTATTCACAAAAGAGTTGTTGTGGCACATTGTGAACAGGAGTGAGAGTTAGTTCTGTGGTTCAATGCTTTCTCATTATTGCAACATCTTGACCTTTATGCAATATAAACAGCTGGTGAGACACAAACAACTATTTAAAAAACTGACAGCATTTACTATAAAATGCTCAGAATAATACTTCCCTAGCAAATTTTGATTTAATATCCTCAGAAAAAAAGCATGAGTTTAGTAGGCAAGAAATTCTTGTTTGGAAATGTCTGAATTGCTCATATTTTTTGTTTCCTTGATGCATTTTTGTTCAATTATTCTTGAAAGATCCCTTTAAGTACTAAATACTGACATAATGCATAGGCAATACAATAATAGATTTTTGATTTTTTTCTCCCCCAAACCAAACCTCAGTTTAGGAAAAGCACAAAAAAGCGAACTGAACTGCCTCTCTCAGGATGTGGCATGGAAAGTTCTGTCCAGGACAGAATTCTTGCCCCATTAACCATGGGGAGGTTGGGCTGCCATCTGCTACACATGGAAAAGGGTCAGCTGGTGGATGCTTGGGCGTGCCTAGGCTGGTCAGTCACTCGAAAGTGGCCTCTGCTCAGGTGCTTTCCTCCTGCAAGCATGACAATCTGCAGTGCACAAGTTTGCCTGGGATGATCGGATTGGGTATCACCAACCACCCTGTCACATAGCAGTATGTTCTGCTTTGTGCTGCACATGTATGACACCTGAAATTGATGAGGGCAACCTTTCTCTTTTTATACAAAATGTTCAAATTGCCTGACCTATCTGACACAGAGTCTCTACCTCCTTTGAATGTGTTTTCAGGAAAATGACTTAAAATATTAGCCCCAAATGATTTCTTCATAGGCATATGTTTCTTATTTATCAGTCCCATTTCTTCAGACACATCAAGGTCACTGTTCTTTTATTAGGTTAAGTTTTTGTTTTTCTTCATCTAAAATGTCATGGTGTGCTGCCAAGACAGGAAAACAAAGAAAAGATCTGGGCTTGAACCACTCACTTGTATGACATATTTCTTATTTATAGATTTTAGAATATACATACTCATGTTTAGTGATGCCTGAGAAAAACACAACAGTTTATTTCCCACAGGATTCTAAAATACACTTAAATCCAAGTTGCTACTGCTTGTCTTTATTTCTAAGAGCTCATTTAAAATATTTTTAGGCAGAGGGTGTTAAGAGGTGGTAAGAAAATGTGTGAATAAGCTAAAAGAAAGGTTGTATAGTCTTGTTGTCTACTGCCTGACATACTCAGGAGAACAATGGATAAAAACATTCCCATTTCTGCTGGGTCAGTTTAGTCTAGTATGCTGGTAAATGTTTAACAGCTAGCTCCCTACAGGGGTTGAGCCTAGAGGTAGGCGATGGATAATGTGTCAATGTTTGCAGGATAAAGACTCACCACAGGGCTACTGAAATACAAGGACTGCAATTAACAAGACCAAGTCTTTTCTAGGCATCCTGACCAGAATTCTTCCTAATGGTAGAAAAGGAAACTTGCAAATAGATACATACACTGCATTCTTCACAGCGTGGTCCCGTGGCATAGGCCTGGCAAAAACATTGGCCTGTATCCATATCGCAGGTTGAAAATGGCAGACTCCTGAGGGGGTGACAGCCGCAGGCTGAAAGTGGAAAATATACAAGGATTCTCATTTTTCATTTTCCCCCTCTTGTGAATGTCTTTAACAGCTCACACTGAGCAAAATGAATGGCCATGAGAACACACAGCAGCCTGCGCTGCTGGTTATTGTGTGCAGTATGCTGCAGGATTAATGCACTGCAAAACCCCACAGAGGAAATCCTGTACTTGCAAGTTCTTATGTAGTTACTTATCCTAAGGGTGCCAGGCTGGGGTGACTCAGTTTCCTGCCATCATAGTTATCACTGACAGAACCCTCTCTGGCATATGTATCCAGTCTCCCCCCCTCTCTTTCTCTCTCTCTCCTCTCATTCTTACTGTTTTGCTGTTATGATTATGATTACGTTTTTACTTCATTCCCTTTTCTCTTTTTCTTCTACCTGCAGTCATTTCTTAGTCCTGCTTATGGTTGTGGAGACTAAGAAGTTATACAAGCTATTACTTTCCTCTGCAGGAAAAATGAGGCAAACCAAATGGTCATGTCGATGAACAGGCAGGTATACCCATACAGTAGATTGTTGTTTACCAACACCAACACACAAAAAAGACTGAAAAATGATGCTTACTATATGGGCCAACCTTGAAAACATTTTGGTAAGTAAAAAGAAGTCCATCACAGAAGACCATATTTTTCAGTGATTCCTTTTGTTCCCAAACTGCTGTTTGTGGTAAGGGCTTGCTAGGTAAGGGCGAGCGCTGTGACAGAGTATGAAGGTAGTAGTTAAAATGTGGTTTCTTTTTCCTTTTCTGGGTTGTTAAGTACATTCACATTGTTTTTACAAGCAGTCTCTATAACTTTTAATCTTACAAAATGGAAATATCTTAAACTTAAACAAACCTTAACCAATAGCTCCTCTCTTCTTCACCCACATGCTCAGCCATTAGTCTTTCTGTCTCTATGATGTAAATACTCTGAGTCTCTCATATGAATGAATTTATGTTTTTGTTTCCTTTGGCAACTGACATAATGTTCTCAAGGTTCACTTAGCATAGTATCTTTAAGGTTCAGCCCTATTGTAGGATGTGTCAGGATTTCCTTCGAAGGCTAAGTAACATTCCATTGTACATATGTAGCATGCATTACTTATTAATTTATCAATGGACATTGGGTTACTTCCATCTTCTGGCTATTGTGAATGGTTTTTCTGTACGAAAGTACAAATATCTCTTCAAAAATTTGCTCCCATGTCTTACATACCTAAATTGAGGTTTGTGCTGGGGTGATGAAAATGTCCTAAAACTGATGGTATTACACAACTTTCAATATATTAAAATCATTGAACTATAATTGTTAAATGGCATTGTGTGGTATGTAAGTTACATGCCAATAAAACTTATAACATACACCTATGCACACATACAAAAACAATGTTCAACCCATTCTTAGAGGACATGTTAATCAGTGAACCACAGAGGTACCTAGAGTACTGAAAACTGTGATGGAAGACTGTCTTGGCAATACAATTCATTACTGTGACATTTAATTTCACCATCAAATCGAGAAGAATATTTTTATGACAAAACTTCTTTGAACATAATCACATTAAAAGGTGAAAATGCGGAGTGCAATATGGTGATTCAGTGGAAACCATTTCCCAATTCCTGGAGCAACCTACAGGTGAGTGAAGCTGAGGCCTGAGACTGGGGATCTTACAGTCAAGGTTTGTCCATTTGCCCAGAAAGCTGCTAACATTCAAGTTTTCTCAGCTCCCCTATTGCTTTTTCTTCTTCTTTTTTTTTTTTCTCTTTAGTTTTCTTTCCCAGAGAATTTCTCAATCAATATTAGGAGGGACATGAGTAGAAAGGGAAGATTTTTTTTAAAATAAAAAGTAAACCATAGCTTGAAAATTGTGTAGAAAGTACTTTATAACTCATAGTAAGTTTTTCTGCAGTACACCAAGAAGTTGTAGCTAAGCCAGGTTAGCATTCTTTAGACAAAACTCCTGTATTAGGGGCCAGGAGCATGGCCTAGTGGTAGAATGCCTGCTTAGCATGCACAAAGCTCTGGATTGGATCCTCAGTACACATACAAAGAAAAAGCTGGAAGTAGTAGAGTGGTAGAGTGCTAGCTTAGAGAAAGTTCAAGGACAGTGGCCAGTCTCTGAGTTCAAGGCCCCAGGATTGGTGCACACTCACACGCACGCACCCCCCCCATTCCTATATTAACATAATTTTTAAAATAAAAAAGTGGCAGTACTTAGGCTTGAACTCAGGGCCCGGGTGTTGTGCCTTAGCTTTCATGCTAAAGGTTGGTGCTACAGTTTAGCTACACTCCCACTTTCAGCTTTTTGCTGGTTAACTGTAGATAAGAGTTTCATTAGCATTTCTGCTCAAGTTGGCTTTGAACCCCATCCTCATATCTCACCTCCTGAGTAGCTAAGATTACAAGCACGAACCATTGGTGCCTGGTTTAACCCACTTTCAAAGCGTTCTTTCCTTTTAGTTTAGTTAAAGCTTCCTGGAAAAAAGGAACTGTGCATTCCCAGAAAGATTTCTATTCCACATTTTAACCTTCCAAGCATGCGCTCCATGACCTTGAGTTGAGCCTGCCCAGAAACACGTATGTTTCCTTCTTCAGGCTAACCTTACACCGAGCATGCGCACGAGTGTGCTCCCTTAAGTGCTTTCTGATAGGAATAAAATCCCTGGCTTCCTTTGTTTCTGGAGGGCCCTGCTTTTGGGATAGCTCCAGCGCTTTCCTCACCCGGTGCAGAGCAACTAGTAACCCTTCATGCCTTTGTGCATGTTTACTGATTTATACTCACTGGGAGGAGCATGTTCAGTTACCCAAGCCATTTTTTTTCCAGGTTTCTCCCTTTGTTGCAGTGAGGGAAAATGTGCGCGCCCTCTGCTGGCAAGCTGTGATACAGTCCCTATACCAAGGAGGAACGTTGTCCTCTCACTTTTGAAGGACATTTGAAGTCTCAGAGGCCTTCAGCACCTTTAGGGGTTTGCAGTGAGTGAATGTTAGGGAGAGAGGGAGAGAGGGAGAGAGGGAGAAGGGGAGAGAGAGACACACAGAGAGAGAGACAGAGAGAGACAGAAAGAGACAGAGAGAGAGCCAGAGACAAAGAGACAGAGAGAGACAAAGAGACAGAGAGAGAAACAGAGACAAAGAGACACAGAGAGACAGAGAGAGGAGAGAGGGAGAGAGAGAGACAAAGAGAGAGAGGGAGACAGAGAGGCAAAGAGAGGGAGAGAGATGAAAGGGGAGAGAGAACAGAGAGAGGAGAGAGAAAGAGAAATAGAAAGGGAGAAGGAAAGAAAAGAAAGAAAAGGGGCCGGGAGTTTGGCCTAGTGGTAGAGTGCTTGCCTAGCATGCACGAAGGCCCGGGTTGGATGCCTTGGTACCACATACATAGAAAAAAGCTGGCAGTGGTGCTGAGGCTCAAGTGGTAGAGCGCTAGCCTTGAGAAAGTCCAAGGACAGTGCTCAGGCCCTGAACTCAAGCCCAGGACTGGCAAAAAAACGAAAGAAAGAAAGAAAGAAAGAAAAGGAAGAAGGAAAGAAAAGGAGAAGAGAAGAAAAGAAGGGAAGAAAAGGGAAGAGAAGGAGAAGAGAAGGGGAGGGAAGGGGAGGGAAAGAAAGGAAAGGAAAGGGGAGGGGAAGGTAGCATGCACCCACCCAGGTTGATGACTTACGTTTGCAGCCCAAAGGGTCAGAGGCACTCAACCCAAAGTGATTGGGTTTGCACTGGTCACATTTGGCTCCTCCGACGTTCTCCTTACACAGACATTGGCCAGCCACCCATCCGAGGGCAGGATTGGAGTGGCTCACACAAATGCCACCAGACAGGGTCCCATCAGGGTCACATTCACAAGCTGGGGACACAGAATTGCATTGTCTTAGGGAATTGCAAACCATGCGTAGCATTTTGCCCATGTGAAAACTATTAAGCATTGTTTAAATAATCAAATAGATGTACACAAGTAGACTACTGGGCAAAGGATGTTCAGAAATGTCTCCTAAATATATGCTGGATAATTCCATATATATGTTTATGTATACATATATATGTATACATACACAAACATATATATGTGTATATATATATATATATATATATATAAATATGCATCTACCCCAGGCACTCCAGTCAGGAGGGGGTCATCATGAAGTAGAGTTCTTCCTTATAGTCCATCAAGGACTACCTCACTCTTGTCAAATTCTGTTCTACACCCAAACTATTCATACTATTGGCATTTTTTTTTGTCAGTTGTGGGACTTGAACTCTGGGCCTGGGCCCTGTCCCTGAGCTCTTCAGCTCAAGGCTACCACCTTACCCCTTGAACCAAGCCCCACTTCCGGTTTTCTGGTGGATAATTGGAGATAAGAGTCTCACAGACTTTAGTGTCCAGGCTGGCTTTGAACCATGATCCTGAGATCTCAGCCTCCTGAGTAGCTAGGATTGCAGGTGTGAGCCACTGTGCTGGGTTTCAGCATCTTTTTTCATATGGCATTCCTTATACAATTCCATATATATACATATTTACATATACATTCATTCATATTATTCTAAAGTTAGAGGAAAACTACTGTTTAGAAATGATTTTAAGGATCAGTTCTTTAGGGGATTATAAAAGTATCTTTAAACTTGGCAGATGTGATGGTTGTATGATACTGTACTAGTAAATTGTCTATTTTAAGATGGTTAATTTTATGTTATATGAATTTCATCTCAAGAAAAATAAAGAACAAGACTAAAGGTGAAAATAAGGTCTAGAGAAGAGAAGGTGTGGTGTGGTGACATTTGTCCCCCTGCAAGCTGAATGAAGTCAGAGAATGTCTGATCAACTTTCTGAAATGTGGCTTAAAGGTAAATCTGTTCTTCATCACAGAAAAATTATGTCTCTATGGAAGTTATTATTCATTTTGGGCTTTTCCTGGAAATCTACAAGAAAGGAAAAGAACAGGAAGCCAGGTTTGTGCCGGTAGCTCATGCCTGTAATCCTAGCTACTTAGGAGGCTGCTAACTGAGGATCTCAGTTTAAAGCCAGCCCAGGCATGAAAGTCCATGAGACATCTTATCTCCCATTAAGGACCAGAAAATGGGAAGTGGCACTGTAGCTCAAGTGGTAGAGCGATAGCCTTGAGCTGAAGAGGTCAGGACAGTGTGTGGGCCCAGAGTTCAAACCCTACGACTGACAAAAGCAAAAAAAAGAACACGAAGGCAAATTCATGTCCTTGTTTTTGGAAATCTGTTTTGGCAATGAAGCAAAAGCTTAAATGAAGAAATCATGGGAAATGAGATAAGCAGACACCAAGACACCAGTAGCATAGGATCTACAGTATCAACTGTTGTTTTTTCTTAAGTAGAAATTTAAATAACTCATAAAAGAAGGCAATCTAAAAGACAATGCTAGTAGTGTGAATAATTCCCAGGTAAAGCCGGACTAGAGGAGAGACGTTACATGAGGTACATTTGACAGAGTGGAAGGAAGAATTCTGTCAGTCAGGATGACACTGATGAGGAAGAGGCTGGGGAGACACAGAAACAGCACGTGTGGATGTGGTAGAGAGGACCAGGCCCTCTCCTTCCCTTGGTGCTGTTTCCAAGGGATTCTAATTTAAAGAGAGGCAGTAAACATTAAAAAACCCCGAATATCTTGATCTGAAAGGACAATCTTTCCCACATTTGTGCATGTTTGCTCCAGATTAATAAACACAAGCTCCACAAATTTAAAGTTATGTTTACAACCACTTAGGTTAGTGAGTTCAGGGGGAAGAATCCAGTCCAACCAGTTGTTTGGTGTCATTGAAGCAAATACTTGGTTGTCTGACAATCTTTCAAGTTTTGGTTGTTTGCTCTTGGATTGTGGGTTGTGATAAAATCCTACTATGGAAGAACAGCATTAGGTTCTCCTTAGTTTGGAGGAAAACCACAATTTTCTTCTAATTAAAGCCACTTGCTTCCAGAGAATAAGGGACAAACTAGATTCATTTAAAAAGTGGCATAAGGAAAAGCTCAAGTTTATTTGGGAGTCACATCCAGAGGTCAGCACAGATTTCTAGATTATCAATTAATTATGCACAGAAATACCCTTTGGGATAGAGTGGCTAGAGAGTAAGTCTACTTTGAAATCACCTTATGTCTTAGCCTTTAGAAGGGCAATAACACCAATTTAATCCTAGTAAACTTTTCTTATCAGTGGCCTAGTCTACCAAATCTTTGGTTTTGTTTGCATCATATTTAAGTGTCTTGATTATAGAAGACTTGAGTTAGCCAATTTGTGCCTGGGATCTCTTCATGTAAATATTTAGGTTTAACCAAGGACAACTTAGAAAAAGTTATCGTGAGAATGCTAGTCATTTTCTTGATACACATCCTTTGTGTACATATAATAAACATGTGTTTATGGGAACAGAAACTGGGGAGTCTCATGATGGAGATTTGTTATGAGGCCCTCATCTGCCTTTCATGGAAAAACTCCTTGTTTACAAAGAATGACTTCTTAATTGCAAATCAGGAGCCTTACCTTCCTTTTCCTACTTTTCCCCACCCCAAAGTTTAATATAGAGTAGCTCTTAAGAAATAAGATTCAGTTGATATGTTTAAAACATCTAGTTTAGGGCCGGGAGTTTGGCCTAGTGGTTAAAGTGCTTGCCTAGCATGCATGAAGACCCGGGTTTGATTCCTCGGTACCACATACATAGAAAAAAGCCGGAAGTGGTGCTGAGGCTCAAGTGGTAGAGCTCTAGCCTTGAGAAAGTCCAAGGACAGTGCTCAGGCCCTGAGCTCAAGCCCAGGACTGGCAAAAAAACAAAAAAACACAAAAAAAACCATCTAGTTTATAAGTTTCCAAATTTCTTTAAAGATTCCTAGATTATGTTTTATAACATCATAATTCCTTCATTCTACCCCAAATAACACTTTTCTAAGTACATAACTTTAAAAACATGAATAAAAGTTATGAGTAAGGTGTGTATGTGTACAACCTAAGAAAAGGTAGAAATTGTAAGACACTCAGGAAATTTCTTTAAAAATATTTTTTCCAGCTGGGCCTGGTGGCTCAGGCCTGTAATCCTAGCTACTCAGGAGGCTGAGATGTGAGGATCAAGGTTCAAAGCCAGCTCTGGCACAAAAGAACCTGAGACTCTTATCTCCAATTAACCTCTGGAAAACCAAAAGTGGGGCTTGGCTCAAGGGGTAGGGTTGTAGCTTTTAGCTGAAGAACTCAGGGACAAAGCCCAGGCCGAGTTCAAGTTCCCTGATTCAAAAAAAATAATAATACTAATTCTGAGAACTTAGTTCTTTTTATCAGATTTGAACAGTTTCACATAAAGGACAATTTATGGCAGTGCCTATTGAATTAGAATGATTATGATTATTTTAAGGACCCTACATTTCAGGCTATCTTACAGAGTAAGACCTCAGACCTAGTTACTGGTCCTATCAACAGGGGTGTGTTTAAGTTATTGTTTATACTAGTGTGTTAAATTAGATTAGGCTGAGTATTAGGCAGCAATGAGTATGAGCAAAGTGAGGGAAGAAGGTGGGCACAAAACTTAAAGAAGTTCTCAACTCTCTGGACCGTGTAAACAGCAAACGTCAATATTGCACTTGCAGGACTCTTACATGACAGTAGTGCTACCTTAAATTTCAGAATCTGGTGCTTTGCTTGCCCTATTTTAGTTCCAGTCCTGCGAAATACAAATTAAAAAAAAAAAAAACGTGGGATAGGACTTCATTATCAAAATGAAAGTGTGATGAAATCAGGATTAGCAGGCATTGAGGCGGGACAAACCAAATGCTAGCCAGGATATGGAGCTGAGGCTTACTCCAGGTCTGGGTCGTAATTGGCACACTCTCCTATAGTCAGTTCTGCACCCGCTAATGAAGTTAGGACCTGCATACTCCATGGTCCAGCATTTGCATTTTAGTTATGTGTCTTAGGGATAGTCTACACGTGTGCACAGGCTCACAAATACAATGTAGAAAGAACCTAGACAAATACATATTACCATATTCATAGGAAGAAATTCTTGGCAGAAATTTAAATGAAAAAGTCAGGGCTAACCAATTTGGACACATCTTAGAAACAAAATGTTGAAATATCCAAGTTGCTGAAGGATACATATGGCATATTACCATTTAATCCAAAGTCTGCTATCAAAAGTTTGAAAATATGTCAATATGTAGTATTTGTGATAAAACATGTGTGCAAATAAGTATGGTAATAATGATAAATATCAAACATTTGCTCTTTATGAAGGAGGGGAAGCAAATGGAGAAGCTGTGCCTGTGGTATTTTAGTAAAGAGAGTTGCAGAGGGTGGGAAACAAGATGATTGGAGGAGGTCAGGGGAGAGAAATAGGGACAAAAACACGAGAAGGGGTATCAGTGTGTGAGAAGTAATGCACCTACTACCTGGCGAATGTAACTGTAACCCCTCTATACATTACCCCAACAATAAAAAAAATTAAAAAAGAGTTGCAAAGGTTTTGATGAAGCAGGTGGCAGGCAAAAGGCGTTTATCATATGGTTATCTATTTTTTTATGCTTGTAAAATTTGAGATTAAACATAAAAGCTTTTAGCTGGATGCCAGTGGCTCAAGTCTATAATTCTAGCTCCTCAGGAGGCTGAAATATAACATCTGAGGATTGCAAATTGAAGCCAGCATGGGCCTAAAAATCTGCAGGACTCTTATTGCTAATTAGCAAAATGCTGGACTGGAAGTGTGATTAAGTGGTAGAGTACCAGCCCTGATCAAGAAAGCTAAGTATGAGTGAGAGGATCTGAGTTCAAGCCCAGATACTGCAATAAAGGAAATAAACAAGTAACGGATTTTAAGTCTTTCTTTTTTTTGGGGGGGGGGGAGGGAGTGCTGGTCTTTGAGCCTGAACTTGGGCGCTGAGGTGCGCTATTCCTATTTTTAAAAATAGTCTCCCTTGGAAGTGGAGTTGTGGTTCAAAGTGGTAGAGCTCTAGAACAGAAGAGCTCAGGGACAGCGCCTGAGTTCAAGTCCCACAACCTACTCCTCCACCCCTCCCAATTCTCCCTCAAAGTTTGTGTCACCCCCCTCCTCCCCTCCCCCCCTCTGCCCATTTGGATCCATGCTAATTTTCTGATTCATCCCAGGTTACGAAATTCTCAGCCTGACCTGGGCGATTTGGGTCAGCGTGTTTGGAGGTAGAGCTCAAACAGTGTTACCTCCTCATTCCACATTTGGTGGATTGGATCCCTTGTTAAGAGGACTTGGAGCAGCATTTGCAGAGCCAAGTGCACAAGACTGGATGAAGTGGGGAACTCACGAAGGCATGCTTGGGGATCCGAGATGGCCTTGACGGGGTCCCTGTAGAAGAGGGGTCTGCAGCGGTCGCAGTGCTGGCCCTCAGTGTGATGCTGGCAGTCCTCGCACACGCCTCCACTGAGGCCACCACTGGCTAGGTACATGCTCATGTCAAAGTGACAGCGGTCAGAGTGGCCATTACAGTTGCATGCTGAGAATGGAAAGGAAATGCCTGAGTGCCCAGAGACTTCCAGAAGTCTGCTGTGCCCCCCACTCTGCCTCCGAGGCCTCGGCTTCTTATGCCTCTTCATCCATGCCCTGGGTGCACAAAGGCCAAAGCAGGTGTTCCCAGAGTCTCTGTAGCACTCTGATTCTCATCATGTGCTGTCTACAAAGAGCATTCACATAATACACAATATGTACTTTTAAAAGTCATGCAAAAAAAAAAATCACTGGGCAATTGAAAAGCCATAGGGTACAGCCTCTGTGGTGGTGGTCGGGAAAGAATAGTTTTGCTGACTTCACACTTTGTAAATCTGATTTCTTTTTTTTAAGTTGTGGGGCTTGAACTCAGGGCCTGAGTAATGTCCCTGAGCTCTTTTGCTCAAAGCTAGTGCTCTACCACATTGAGCCACAGCTTCACTTTTGGTTTTCTGGTAGTGAGTTGGAGATAAGTCTCTCGAACTTTCCTGCCCAGTCTAGCTAGAACCATGATCCTCACATCTTAGTCTCCTGAGTAGCTAGGATTATAGAAGGCATGAGCCACTGGCACCTGGATATTTTTGTTGTTGTTGTTGTTTTACCTAAATGTTCTACATGCATTGGGATCTGTAAATGAGATGCTGGAGTAGAACATAGTCTTCATGCTTCTGCAAGGACAGAGAGGCTAGAAAGGTGGCTGCTGATCACTTATTTCATTTGAGGCTCACTAAGAGGACTAGAGGGCCATGTGGTTGTTGGGAGGAATTTGTTTATCTTTGTTGTAAAGTCTCTGCTGTGTCCCACAACCCACCCCCTCCCTGCAAACAGCCTGAGACTGGCCGTGTTTTTGTTGGATCTGTGTACTCTGACTGTCACAGATGAGTTTTGTCATTAGAGCTCTTCTAGGGACCTTTCATTCCTTCAAGTTCTATTTTTCTCAAAACCTGGGAAAAGAAAAGATTGTGTGAGAGTCCATAAAAATTTAGAGGCAGCAAAGCTAACATGTTGCTGAAAACTAAGACACATTATTGACCTAAATATTTCACAAACATACCAGCCCATGCTAGATGCTTGTATCTTTTGCCTGTACTCCTAACTACTCAAGAGGCTAAGAACTAAGGAGCTCAGATCTCAGAAAAGTTCATGAGACTCTTATCTTGAATTAACCAGCAAAATGCTACAAGTGGAATTGTGGTTCAACTGGTAGAGCAATAGCTTTAGGCCAAAAAAAGCTAAGAGAGAATACTTTGACCCCAAAATTAAAGCTACAGTATGGGCACCAAAAAAAAAAAAAGCCTAACAAAGTTAATCCTGGACCTCACTTCTCCTATCATCTTCCTTGCAGATATAAAGTCATTTTCTGGAATGTATGATTACATACAGACATCTTGTTACCAAGTCTGGACTTGCTTGCCCTCAGCAATTACAAACAACTCTGCCCCATTATCTAAAAATGTGTTGCATAGCCTGCATACCAGGTATCATAATTTTGGGAATGTGTGTGCATCAGTTTGAAGAGTTGATAATTCTTGTATGTGAGATCTTCGGAGCAATCAAGATATCACACAAGTGCAGCAGGGAGCCCTAGTTTCATTCCCTCGGTTGCCTACACTCCATAGAAGTGAAACACGTGTTCTTTAGCAGAAGAAAAGGGAGCACACTCTTCTCCAGGAGAACTTTCACCCACCTCGGCAAGTGCTGTCATGAGGGCCCACAGCTGGCCTCCAGGGAATATCCTGGAAGAAGTCCTTGCATCGCTGACAGTTGGGGCCATCTGTATTGTGCTGGCAGATGCAATGCCCATGAACCTGCAATCATGCAACAAGCAGGGTTAAAATAGGGTTTGTCGGGGTGTGTGTGTGTGTGTGTGTGTGTATGTTGTGTTTTACTGGGGCATGAACTCGGGGCCTGGCACTCTTGTTTGTTTTTTCTGCTCAAGGATGATGCTTCACCACTTGAGCCTCACCTCTACTTTCAGCATTTTGCTGGCTAATTGGAAATGAATTTTGTCTGCCCAGGCTAGTGTGGACCACAACCATCACATCTCGGCCTCTCAAGTACTTAGGATTCCAGGTATGAGCCCTCAGTACCTGGCTAAAGGAGGACTTGTCTGTACATGGAAAGTGAATTCCCAGGCCGTGGTTGATCTGCAGCTCTTAGTTTCCCACAACACAAACTTGACCATACTTGATTATGTGCTTCATTAGCTTATCTGAGTTGATCGTTTCCAGAGGTGTAAGTCAATATTTATAGCAAAAAAAATTGTGGGGGAGCTTTTTTGAATTGTTTCAGGACAGCACAAGAAACAAGATGTAAGGAGGTGAGGAGTGAGTGTGTTTTTGGAGAAGGGAAAATAGTTAGAAAAGAGAAGCTAGAGAAAGTCATGTGAACTTCAGGCTTTCATAAAATGCTCAAAATGGCCCACATTCAGAGAGACGTGGAGGTGGCTCTGGGGAAGGTCTCATGTTCTCCAGAAGCCTGAGATGACTGAATCTAATAAGAAAATCTTCTTAGTAGATCTACAGCACAAATATACAGTTCTTGGGCCCAAGTGTGGCTCAGTGGTAGAACACTAGCCTACAATGTTCAAAGCCTTGGGTTCAATTCCCTGAACCGTAGAAACAACAGCAGCAGCAACAGAAGACACACTCCCAGAACGAGAGACCTACTGCCCTGATAGCTGGTCAGAGCAGAGGAGCTGTCCAATTTATAATATCAGATGTTACTAAAACACTTTAATATAGAGTCGCATACCTTACACATTATTTCAACTATATTTGTGTGTGCGTGTGTGCATGTGTGTGTGTGCGTGTGTGCGTGTGTGTGTAAGAATGAATTCCAAATCATGATTCATTTCTACCAAATCTGGATATCCTAAAAAAAAAATGAACAAAAAAAGCCCCATATATGATAACTTCTACTCCTGAGGTCAGTAATGCACAGAGGTGACAGAATTCACAAGGACAGTGGCCAGAGGAATGGGGGCAGGTTGGGGAGAAGATTCAATGCTACCAGCCCCATGCAGAACTGGACACTCAGATTTACTGCTCGGTGTAGATTTCTAATCTGCAGTCAGTATCAAAGCAGTGAATGAAGGAAGGAGAGACAGCTTGCAATTCTGGCTAATAACTTACCACTGCTGTGCGACTGAAAATGTCTCCCCACACCTTCTGCAAAGGGCCACACTCATTGGCGTGGCCATTGCAAAAACAGCTTCCCCGAACGACCATCTCATGCAGTGCATAGTAGTATTTATCAAGGGAGTCATTTTGTTTCCTTCCAAGAAAAGTATCCCCAAGGGTATGGAGTTTGGTGAAGTTTATCCTCAGGTTTGTTAATGTCACAAGGTCTTGGAATAGGAAAATAAAATGAATCAAAGTGTGTTTTAGTACAAGTTTCCCCTTATCACACCACAGCAAGGAAATGACAAGGAATCTCCCTAACATGAAATTTAAAGAAAATTTATGAAAAACATAATTCATACCTTGAATGTGGGGGCTATAAGGGTTTTCTATTTCAAAACTGGGGTCCAAAACTTTTAAAACAACCTGCATGACAAACAAATATAGGTAAGCTTAATATGGTAACCCAAACAAAATCGTCTCATCCCTTTGGGAAGAAATCTTGATCTTGCAAGAAGACTAAGTCATTGGCTTCCAGCTAATACACCAGTTATCATTTGGGTGACTGTATGAATAAAGGAGCAGGTGCATAGGTGAGTGCCTGGGACTGAGCAGTCACAGGTAGATCTTGGTGCATGTGTGTCCATGCAGAGGCTGAGTAGCACTGCTGAAGAGAACTCTGAACTAGATTAGGATGGAGTAATGGCAATTCAACAAGCCATGCTTTTGGGCCTAGCAGGGAATTCTGAAGCTGCTGTCTTATGCCTACAAATCTTTCTGCTCTATCAGAATGGAGGGTACTCTCCATCCCCGCTGCTCCCCTGACCTTGTGGTAGTTGTCACCAGCTTTGTCCTGAAGGACACTCCTAGAGTCCCCTCTAGATTCCACAATTATGATAATGAGAGAATTAACTCATGGATGAGCACAGCAATGTAGCTGCTTTGCAAGAGTTGCAAACAGTCTTCTTTCCTTCCTCTCTGTGCCCAGCATCTCTTGCCCAGGGTAGACTGTACTGTTCCCTCTCATATGGCAACCCTTGTGTGGGTGTTTCTGCTTGGATATTTATTGTCTACTATTCAGGATTTATTTCAATTTAGGCATTTTCATTTTAAGGGGAAAAAAAACCCATATTAAGTTATGGTTGAATAAGCATGACTTACTTTGTTTCGTAAGAATAAGTTAAACACATTTAAAATGTTTAATTTACAAGGAAAGAAATCCAAGGGAAGAAAGGTTACCTCGCCTCCAGTTGAGGGCTCAATATCTGAATATCTGGAGTCACAGACAAGGTCTCCTACTTTCTGGGCCTGGCCAGCGGTGATGCCAGGAAAAGCAGCAGCACAGTCCTTTGCAAAATATTTGAGCACTTTCCAGGTGAGTCCATAGTCTGTGGAACGCTCTACCAACATTGCAGCAGGCCGAAAAGTCTGGAAATAATGTCCACAAGACAGAGTTTATTAACTACTTGATTGAACATTTTGTTCTATTTCAGTTTTTTCAAACCTTGTACTCTACAGTTGACACAACTAGATCTTGTTCAACAAATGGACAGCTATTTATGCCCTCAGATTAAATTACATTTTCAAAAAAAAAATTTTTGCCAGTCCTGGGCTTGAGTTCAGGGCCTGAGCACTGTCCTTGGACTTTCTCAAGGCTAGAACTCTACCACTTGAGCCTCAGCACCAATTCCAGCTTTTTCCTGTGTATGTGGTACTGAGGAATTGAACCCCGGTCTTCGTGCATGCTAGGCAAGCACTAGGCCAAACTCCCGGCCTAAATTACATTTTGAAAACATTTATGGCTGTGTAATTACTAAGAAGAGCAATAGATGAATTTTTTTTCATTTTTAACATTGTTTTAATCAAGTAATGTAGCTGTATGAAACAAAAAATTTAAGACAATAGAGCAAAGTAAAGGATTACTCTATTAGAAGAACCTCTAAATAAAATCCAGATTGTGTGAATTTGGTTTCCACCAGACTAACAGTAGTTGAAGCTCAAACCCTTTCTTTAGAGAAGCTCTCAAAAGCTTGCCAGTGTGCTGCTGGTACACAATCTTAATAATAGCTAACGGGCCCTGCTGCAAAGAATTTCAAGCCTAAGAAGTATGTGAATTTGCAAACTTCCTTCTTTTGCTGTGCCACAGACATTCCCTCTGGGTTTTTATATGGTTCCTAATCCCAGCTCTCCAGACTCTTATCACAAGGCAGATGAAGTTAGTTTTTCTCCAATAAGACTGGTAGGTTTCAATTCCTGTTAAATATCAGACTAACAAGGTTTTATTTTTATCTAATGTTTGTATAATTTCAAGGTGAACAATTTTTACATACATTCACTATTAAAAGTCTCAATCTGTGATATGAGACAAATTAAATGATACGAACCAGTGCTTCACACAAAATTAACCACAGGGACCCTTCAAATGTCTCAAGAGTGCTCTTTGTGGAAGTTTTTACCTTTGCTATGGTATCGGTTTTTAAAATCCTTATCAAATGAGTTAACATCAGCTAATAGGCTAAGGATTAATCTGGTTATGTCCAAGTGCCTGCACGGGCTTGCCAGGACCTAGCCTGTCCCAGTACCCAACATCCAGACTTCTCAGGTGCCCAGCCATATTCAATGTGAAGTAAAAAATATCCCAAGTCACACACCAAAATATAGGCTTTGACTTAGAAGTATGATTTTTAAGTTTTGCTAAGACCTGTTTTTTTTTTGTGTGTGGGGGGGAATAGGGAAATCAAGCTTGAAACACAGTAACACTTATTTTGGCAAGATAGCAACAAAAACCTAAAGAAGCAATAGATACATGTCCAATGTAAAAGGCATTAAAGAACAAGCCATAATATCAAAGGGGGGGGGAAACATAACATAATACACAGTATGTCTAAACATTTTGAAATTATAATTTAGGGGTCAAAGCTAGAGAAAAATTGCTAGAAATTAAGTGCACCTTCTTTCCTGTTTCTCCCAAATAAAATCAGTTTACTATTTAATTACATCTCAAAGTTTAAGTTTTCTCTCAGTACAAAGCAACCACTACATACACATAAAATACTTATTTGTTAATCTAATTATTTCCCTGGCTCATCCAACGTGCAATGCACTTGACTCCAAATACTACAATTTGGGGCAAGTATACATGAACTGAAAAATCACAAGTTCAAAATCTTTAAATCTTGTTCTTAAATTTATAGGACACCCAGGTCGTTTTTACTTCAGTAAGATCTTGCACTGCCATCTGATTATCAGATTAGGTTAGTATAAAAGAATTACAAGATGCCAATTCAAAGGGACTAAAGATAAAACTTTAAAAGTTCTCTATTTCTTAATGGCTGAATAAGGTATTTATAAGCAAGTTTGTGTTTATGTTCTGCTGAAGACTTTGATATAGTCCAGCATATAACATTTACCAGGCTCCAAAGACCTATCAGGTTAAATGATAGCACAACATTTTAAAAAGGAGCCAGTTATTTCAGGATAAGCCATTAAGAGCCCAAAATCTGAAGAATGAACAAAATCAAATCTTTATTTATAACTGTATGAATGTGACCCAAATGTGTCTACCACTAGTTTTCCAAAAGAAACATGCTATAAATAAGCAAATTACACCTGCTCACTGGTGTGTATGGACTCCCTAGATGTCTTAATTACAGACCATTCACAGTAATAGATTTTTAGTATAAAGTGTAGCATGATGTTAAGCCATTTAGCTTTTGCACATACATGTTGCACTTCTGATAATGGAGATAATGGCTGATAATGGAGAAAAATTTGCAGCATTGCACTGTTAAGCTAAGTTGCATCCATTCTCTTAAATGGCATCAATATCAATGTCATCATCCTTGTTGTCAGACTTCATAGTTTCAACTTTTGGTACACTGGCAGTCTTCGAATACACCACCTCAATGTTTTCATCTTCATCTTCTTCTTCACCACCAGAAGATTCTTCCTCTGCCTCCTTCAACCATTTTATAAATGGTTCTGCTTTGACACGAAATCTCTTTGGCAAGTTCTTTTGAGACGTATTTCTTAGAGGCCTTTTCTGACCAGCCGATGATGACCTCCTCTTCTAAAAGGTCTGCGTCATACATCTCCTTCAAGATATGTGGAATCTTGGAGATGAGCTGAGCTTGATGCATTGCTACCACACACTTCAAACCATGAAGAAGGTACCGCTGTGCCTTTGTGTTGTGACAAAATCTTAGGAAATGGCGTCTGTATTTCTCAATTTGTTCTCTAATCTTCTCGTTAAAAAGAACTTCAGTCAGAACAAGAGGACCCATGGCTTTCACATCTAGTCTTTCTGCTTCGGCGACTATTTCTTTGTCAGAAGAGTCAATGATGCCCTCTTCTTTCTTTTTTTTCTTGCCAGTCCTGGGCTTGAGCTCAGGGCCTGAGCACTGTCCTTGGACTTTCTCAAGGCTAGAGCTCTACCACTTGAGCCTCAGCACCACTTCCGGCTTTTTTCTATGTATGTGGTACGGAGGAATCGAACCCGGGTCTTCATGCATGCTAGGCAAGCACTTTAACCACTAGGCCGAACTCCGGGCCCCTTTCTTTCTTTTTCTTAACAAAATCGAACAGAATATTGACACCGCTCTTCTATGGTTCTTTCCAAATCATCACTGAGTGTCAGAACTTTTGCATGGTCACTGATTTCATCCATTGAGCTTCCTCAGTTGTATCCCCCCTCTCCCCCCAATCATCATCTTCTTCCTGCACAGCACGTGGAGCAGGACTGATTTCATGTGGTGGTGGAGGTGGTGGTGTCTCACTGCTGGATACAGAGCCATTTTCCTTGTCCTTGCCCTTTCTATTTTTCTTTTCCTTTTCTTTCTTTCCTGTACCATTGTCACTATTCTCAGGTGGGTTTTTGAGAAGGAATGTGCAGAGTTTATGATGTGTGCCAAGCATGCCTCTTTGATAGCCACATGCTTTACAAGAATTACCTATTGTTTGCTTCTTTGGATCTTGTTTCAGGATTCTCACCCTCTGGACAGAGAACAAATTTTTTGATGAATCCATCCAACATGTCTTGCAGCTTATTCGCCTCATGAGATCCATTGACAATGTAACGGTCATTCTTAACATCAAACTGGGGCTGTGCTCCCAGCTCACAACCCAAATATTTGGTGGGATTCGTTGGAGGCCGATTAAGCGCCTTCGCAACGTCAACCATGTTGACTATAACTGTCTTGATTCCATTTCCTTTGCCCTCAACCTTGGCAATCAGACGAGGCATCTTGTAGTGATAGAACTGGTCTGACACACTGCGGTTGAGGTTGACAGACATTTTGGCTTTATTAGTGGCTTGATTAATAAGATGAAGAGATCTTTGATTGCAACTTTTTGGTATCTTCTGTCTGGAGAGGAAGGGATGACATAAACGACTGCAAGAGTTCTCGGTCTCTGACATGAATCGCCGCTGAGGCTGTGAGCTTCTTGCTTGTATGCTATGTTTCCCCAATACAGGTACCAATGGCTGCGCAACAGCTCTCCCCCATCCGCTGGCCAACCGCGACGCGACGCGAAGCCATCTGCCCCGCTGGAGCGCACGGGGACGCCGCTGCTCCGGCCCTGCCCGGCCGTCCTCCGCCCACCTTCGCCCCGTCCCCGTGGCTACGCGGCGGCGGAGCGGTCATCGCCGCGGGCGCCGTGACTCACACTATATGTATATGAATTTTTAAAAGCCAATGTCATTAAGATTTTACAACAATTTGCTGTGGTTCTCTTTGCTGAGAGGCAAATTCTTTTTTTCTCATATATTTTTTTATTGTAATTAGTAGAAGGGTTGCATTATATTTACCAAACAGAAAGTGGCATTACTTCACATACATTGATACCCTTTCTCATGTCATGTCCCCATTTCTCTCCCTCTTCCTCCCCTCCTCTCATGTTGTTTTCCCCTCTTCCCTATCCAATTTCTAATAACCCATCAAGCATATATACAATATATCAGATAACAAGGTGAAATACTGTAACAATATGAGATAACCAAGGGACAGCAAAAGAGATGAGAGATAACATAGTACATTAAGGACAGCAATCACTCACTATATGGCTTTTGTTTCTATATTCCTTAGGCAAATTCTTATAGATCTTTTGAAACCCATGATGCTTATCCTGATTTCCTAGAGTGCATTTCTTCAACTAAATCACCTCAGGATTTTAATTATATCTATATTACTGCACACAAAACTTCCCTTTGTATTATAATTTTCTTTCTTGTTTTTACTTCAATTTATTTTTAACTTTTTAATTATTGTATTTATATGTCTGATTTGTAACTAAATGATGAGTTCTTTGGGGACAAAGGCTGCTGACAGTTTCTATTTTGATTACTTTTAAATTTGTTTATCTTTTTAAAAAAGATACTTACCCAAACTAGCACCAAGCCTGAGCTCAAGGTTAGAATTTTCATGATTATGAAAAAGTATAGTATAACTAACCTTAATAGAGACTCATAATTTTTCTCCTTCTCTTGAACACAATCTTTCCACAAATAACTTTCTCTCCTTTTCTCCTGAAAACAATCTCTAATTCTGTGGTCTCTATTACCCTAATACATAGACTTTCCCATTTTCCTTTCCTTTCCTTTCCTTTCTTCCCTCCCTCCCTCCCCCATCCCTCCCTCCCTCTCTTCCTTCCTTCCTTCTTTCTTTTCTCCCTCCTTCTCTCCCACCCCCTGTCTCTCTTTCTTTTTGTCAGTTGTGGAGCTTGAATTCCGGGCCTGGGCACTATTCCTAAACCTCTTTGTGCTCAAGGCTACCACAGTACCACTTGAGCCACAGTACCACTTTCTGTTCTTAAGTAGTTAATCAGAGATAAGAGTCTGCTGGGACTTTTCTGCCCAGTCTGGCTTTGAACCATGATCCTCAGATCTTAGCCTCCCGAGTAGCTAGGATTACAGGCATAAGCCACCAGTGACCTCCTTTTTTTTTTTTTTTTTGCCAGTCCTGGGCTTGAGCTCAGGGCCTGAGCACTGTCCTTGGACTTTCTCAAGGCTAGAGCTCTACCACTTGAGCCTCAGCACCACTTCTGGCTTTTTTCTATGTGTGTGGTACCCAGGAATCAAACCCTGGTCTTTGTTCATGCTAGGCAAGCACTCTACCACTAGGCCAAACTCTCGGCCCCCCTCCCTTTTGTCTTTCTTGTAAGATTATTTTTATTAACCATCCAGTCATTGCTTAACAAGCAATATTCATTTTAAAAGTTTTTGAAGAGGGCCGGGAGTTTGGCCTAGTGGTAAGAGTGCTTGTCTAGCACGCACGAAGACCAGGGTTCAATTCCTCAGTGCCATACTAATAGAAAAAAAGCTGCAAGTGGTGCTGTGGCTCAAGTGGTAGAGCTCTAGCTTTGAGAAAGCCCAAGAACAGTGCTCAGGCCCTGAGTTTAGTCCCCACAACTGGCAAAAAAAAATTTTTGAAGAGCAAGATGCAGGTGATAAAACAACTTATTTTGGCTTTTGATATCTGTAAGGAAACAGGAAATAAGTGAAGTTTCAGGTTAGCACTGAGCATTGAGGGAGCAGAGGAAAGGAGCAGCAGGCCTGTCCAACTATACCTTGAAGGTCAGTATAAGGTGGCTAAACTGGAACAATGTCTCTAGGTCCAATCTGATGCTGACATGGTCAAGACCTAAAGAAGAAGCCAGAATGGAGGGAAAAAAAATCAATGATTTCAGAGATCCTTGCTTATCATACCAACACTCTCATGTTGCTTGTCTATAATAAAATTCTCTGGATGTCACCTGGCTGGTGGCCAGTGTTATTTCCCAATCAGTGGCCTGATGTCCAAGTCTCTTCATATCCAGGAGAGCTAGGTCACAGCCACATAGGTTTGCTGACTGTCGAAATTCACATTTTGGTGACAACACCACATGGCCACTATGTGGCAGTGTAACAAATTCCCCAGGGAGTTCTGGGTTATTCCCATAGGTAAAAAGAAGTACTCAAACCTTGTCTGCACATAATAGGAGCCAGCAAGGGAGAGCATGATACAAGTCAACACACTGCTTTACTCCCAACTCTAGGTGCTAACCATCAATTGAGTCAGATTTTTTTTTTTTGTCATTTGGCATAAAATACATCTTGGAGTATTGCTCTTGGAGTGAGGATCTATGGCTCCCATATGACTGAGGAGATGGCAGTAATCCTGCCAGGACTTTGCATTGTGATCTATCTCTAGAACGACATGAGTGTCTGGCCCCACCTAGACACAATGGAAGCCTCTGTCTTTCCAGAGCAGCGTGGCTCAAGAGAAGTAGAATATGAGGTACATTTAATAAAGAAAAAGGAAGCGATATATGAAAATGATCATTTCAGCATATAATCAGCTTTATAAAATTAGTATTGCTTTTTTTTTTTTCAAATCCATGTTTGCCTTCATTTTTTAGACATCTGGGATGCTTTCCCACTGACAGCGCACCTCAGTTTGGATTACAGTACCTGTGTTTCAAGGGCTCCACAGCCATGTGCAGCCCTGTTGGATGGGTGGCCCCAGAAAACAGAGGCTGGACCACTGTGGATTGGAGTTTGACTTAAGAGTTTCAGGGCACACAGATGGGGGAACGCTTTATGCCCTATGGCCACATTTTAAGCTTTGGGTTCAAGGCTCTGACATTTACTAGGAGATCTTCTTCCCCTTTTTACAGTACATGGTGGAGAACTCCTCTTCTATGCAATTACCCTCAACAAAATGTTGGACATTATACCTAACATCTGTTAAGCTGACTGATACCACTCATCAATGAAGATAGGGAAGGATGGCCAACCTCATCTCATATTCATTAAGGAAGGTCCAGTGAGAAATAAGTAGTACCTATTAGGTCCACCTGGAAGAAATGGTTTCTTCCCTTAGCTCTCCCCTGAACCCTGGAAATCCCCCCCCCACCCCAGCACCTTAACCCTGGCAACTGGCATGCCTGGGGGAAGTGGGACGTCCCCCAGTCTGAGGTATTGCCCTACCCACTGAGATCACAGCCACTTCTTCTGTGGCCACACCCCTCCCCCTATATTATCTCTCACTTCTGGCCATAAGCCCTCTGGCTCCTCCTGACTTTATCTTAGGCAGCAGGAGGTCAGCTCTCTCCTCACACAATAAACCCTCTTCTCCTGAACTGCGTGGAGTTTCCTTTTGGCAGACATTACAGTATCTAAAATAAAATGGTGTTTAGTAGATGTCAGTTGTGCAGTTGTCAAGTGGATGTAGAAAGATACTGGCACAACGTGGTTGTCTTACCTATCATATATAGTATGATTGTCCCCACACTTTGGTCTTAATGGTTTAGAGTTCTCCAAAAAGCCGCACATGCAACATAAAGAATGTGAATGGAATTAAGTGTGTGCCCAAACTAGTGAGTGACAAGGCCACTAAGGGGGAGGCCCAGCAAGGATAAATGTTTTATAGACTAGTGTGTGGGAGAGCCTCCACTGGGAGGCCTAGTGTGGATGAAGGTGCTTTGGCACCTACAGGGAGGGTCCAGTGTGGGACTCTAGATCATGCACACAGAGGGTATAAAATCAGGACGGAAATAGTCAATTATCCCGTAGTAGCCAAGTATCCCTTATTTCACTCTTTTCTTTTTGTTTTCCTTTCTTTTCCTTCCTTCTTCCCCTCTTTTCTCCTCCCTTCTTTCCTTTCTTAATTTGTGTGTTAGTACTGGGGCTTGAACTCAGTGCTAGGCTCTGTCCCTTATTTTTATTTATTTATTTATTTTTTGTTGCTCAAAGCTGATCTCTACCACTTGAACCACAGCTCAAGGATTTTTGGTGGTTAATTGGAAGTAAGAGTCTCATGCACCTTTCCCACCCAAGTTGGTTCTGAACCGAGATCCATAAATCTCAGCCTTCTGAATAGCTAGGATTACAGGTAAGAGCCACTGGTACCCAGGTCTTTAATTCAAATTTTATATTAAGATCTTTGGCTCAAGGGAGAAGTGTTCTTTCTCTCTGTTCCTCGTGTTTTGAAAGAAGGAAGAGCACTTGGTACTCATCCTTAGACTTCTGACTTTATTTAGTTTACAGCAGTTGATTTCTATTAGAATTAATTTTTCTAAAGAGCTAAAAGGTAGGGGAATTTTCTTTCCATGCATGGAAAGAATGAAACACTTAGACTTATTTGCTTAAGATACACTTTGATTTCTCTAGAGGAAAATATTCTTTCTTAAAATGGAAATAAATTCAATTTTTACAAGTTGTTTCACATTTTTGGTGGAGAACATCTTGCTGTGACATTGTTAAGACCACACAAGAAGAAAAGGAGTATTATTCAAATATGAGCAAAAGAATGGAAAACAATTTAATCATACCATTTTCAGATTGCCACCATGTCTTTTCCTTGTGTGGTTCAAAACTTGGAATTACATTCTCAATGGTGTGGCTGTTGGGCTGGGTGTATGGATTATACGGAAGTCGAGAGTCACAGATGAAGCATTTGTGTTCTTCCTGGAAAATACCAGCAAAACTAAAAATTTGTAATTACTTATTGTTGCTCTGAATTTAGAAACAAGCTGCCCGTACTATATCTGCCTTTTAACCTAGCTAAAAATAAAAAGCAGAGGAAATAACAAGACATTAGTTTTTCCATCAACAGGTGATTAAATGAAATAACAAATTAAAATATGACCCAGAAATTTTTATACATTTATACAAGAGGGGATATAAGTTCAAATTTATACTAAACTATTTTTTTCTCTAATGCAAGAGGCAGATAATTTGGATGTTATACCTCATAGAAATGCTGAAGGTGGGCTGTGTGAGTTAGAATTAACTTCTTTTGGCCAAAAGGGGAATATTTGACAAACAAATGAAATTTTCATGCTACAGTGTAGACATTAAGCTCATAAGAAAGAGGCCTGCCTGCCTGCCTTGCAGACTAGAAAGTCATAGTGGTGATTGGAGCTAGTTTTGCTTAGGATGGCTTTTCAAAAGTCACAGGAGCAAAGCCTGGCCTGTAAGCTTGCTTCATTAATGTGTCCATTGTCCCTGCACAGAATCTCCTAATAGGGGCTACAGAAAGCTTTCCCAAGGTCTATGGCCTGCACAATGGGATCCAGAAGGAGACTTTTGCAAAGCTTCTAAGAAGTAGTAATTGCTCATTACAACCTTTGGTGACAGAAATTGCCTACAGCAGCATGGGTCCTCAGCCAGCAGGTACTGGGTAAACTGCATCCCGTGGATATCCTTAGCATGTCTTCCAGCCCCAGTGCTGTCATTCTACTCTAACCACACTTGCTTTCTGCTCCTTGCTCCTCCCAAGTCTAATGTTAAACTTGGACTGGGGGAAGTCACTTGCAGGGCCATCCATCCTACCTAGCGAAGAGCTGACTCAAACTTCCACCCTGGAATTTCCCTCTACTTGTGGAGCATTCATGTTCTTTCCTTTCTTTCTTTCTTTCTTTCTTTCTTTCTTTCTTTCTTTCTTTCTTTCTTTCTTTCTTTCTTTCCTTCTTTCTTTCTCTCTTTCTCTTTCTTTCTTTTTTCTTTGGTCAGTCATGGGGCTTTGACTCAGGACCTGGGTGCTGTCCCTGAGCTCTTCAGCTCAAGGGTACTGCCCTACCCATTGAGCCACAGCACCACTTCCAGTTTTCTAGTGGTTAATTGGAGATAAGATTCTCATGGTCTTTAGTGCCACAATCCTCAGATCTCAGCCTCCTGAGTAGCTAGGATTACAGGTGTGAGCCACCGTGCTGGGTGCATTCATGTTCTTACATAAATACTTCGCAAATTCAGAGCTGTCCTAAGCACCCAGGTATTGTCTCTATTTATAACCATCATCTTTTAGTAGACACCAATTAGAATACAATGCATTTCCCAGAGATCTAAACAACTTGCCTTAAATAAACAATACATGGAAAAGCCTAGCCCCTAACATTAGGCTTATATCCAATTTCCTTCCTGCATATCCTCTCATTGAAGGGGTGGATTTGATGATTTCAGAGTTTTCAGCAGGTATGACACACAGATGACCTTGAGTGCTTGCTCGGTGACAGTATACCAGGAGAGAGTGACCTGAAAAGCCATTGGTATTTTAATAAAATTTGTCTTTAAGGGAGGGTCAAAGGTACAAAAGTCATTGCTTTGGAATTTATGGTTTTGAAGCAATACAGCTTTCAAGTGCTATCATAAAGTTGGTTGTACAAGCCATCCAGAGTTGTTTATTTGTTTTTGCTGATAATGGGGCTTGAACTCAGGGCTTGGTCACTCACTGTCTCTTGTCTTCTTTGCTTAAGGTTGGTACTAACCCCCCCGCTCCACTTCTGACTTTTTAGTGGTTAATTGTAGAACTTTTCTGCCAGAGTCGGCTTTGAACTGAAGACAGTCATTCTCGTGAATAGCTAGGATTACAGGTATGAGCCAATGACATTTGGCTCCACCCAGAGTTCTATACCCTGCCTACCTACCTAAGACTGCAATGGGCTTCCAACTCAGCACACTGCCCCTTGGGTTTTAAAAAATCTTTACGAAGTTGATTCTCCTCAGCTGTGTGGAGATTACACTGGCAGCCAAGTAGACAAGTAGATTTTACAGATTCAAAGATTAAACCAAAAAGTTTGTTTTTTCTGTCGAATTTTGAAGTAACAGACAACAGAAATAAGGGAAATTGTCTATATTTTCTGAATAGTCAAGGTTTGCTAGACTTTGAATCACATCTTGCCAGTCCAGGGAGAAGGATGGCTGGCTTCTGTAATGCTTGTGAGTGGCCCCAGGCTCACAGGAAAAAATCGATATCATCAATTCAAAAGTGTCCCAGCAAGTTTGAAGCGTGATCAGAGGCTGCCGTGGTGCTCACTAGACACTATATTGAAAACGAAAGCATACAACTTGTGGGTGAAGATGGAAAAATTGGGACAGAACAAAGGAAGAGGCTGGCATTGTCCCAAAAGAAATGTACTTATTATCTGACTTTTGTAACTCTAACCCCTTCGTACATTACTTTTATCATAACAATAAGAATATTTAAAAACATAATGTTCCAGCAAGTAAACAAGGAACCAACACACCTCTAGGTAGCTGAGAATGCAATACTTTTGGGCTCCTTTCAGGCCGCAGGTAGAAGATGCGGTAAGCTGTGCACTACGACCCACAAGGAGATTGCCTGGGCTGGGTCGGCAGGCACCTCTGCCACATTCATCTTCTGCTTTCCAGCCACTGAGCCACCCTTGAACACAACAGAGACAGCATGTAGAGTAGCTCAAGAAGTACACAAGGCTCAAGAAATAAGATTAAGCTGGTTAGGTTTATTCACTTAGACTTTTTTATTTTTCAGTACTGCGATCTGAACTCAGGGTCTTGCCCTCACTAGGCAGGCATTGTACCACCAGAGTCAAGTTTCCATCTTATTTGTTCTGTGGATCTTTAAGCTCTTGCTTGTAGAGGCTGCTGATGCCCTCAGCCTAATGGGACAACTCAACCTTGGAGCTCACCCTCTCCCCACACCCAGCAGCATGGTGGTCAGCAATGACAGGAAAAGCCTTCACAGAGCTGACACCATGGTGTTGGGCTGAGATCAATTCCATGGTGCTATTCATGTTCAGCCCTTTCTCTTGGCATCTGACGGGAGCCTGACTCTAGCGTTAACTACAACCAGTGTCTACCAACCTACATCTCTTACTCCTGAGAGCACTATCAACAAATCATGTGCGCACAAGACTCTGCACCAGCTCTGCTTTGAAGACTCAGGCTTCATTTAATGTGAACTCTTCGTGCATCATTTAGGGGAAACAATGAAGAATACACCCATTTAAGGGAGGAGAATGCTAATCCTGTCTGTACATCTGTTGTTCAAATTCATATGGAAGAAATAGAAAGATTTAAGAAATCTCTGGGAAATAACCTTCTCCTAAAATATGAAAATTCATTTGAATGCTTTTATAGCCTGAATTGTTTGCTTCACACACTGTGGGAGAAATCAGGCTCTTTGGGGAGAAAGTGAGAGACAGTCTGGGTGTGCCAGATTCATCACATTTTAATTCCTGCTGTTGAACAGACTTGCCCAGACTTGAAGTGGTCTGGATTGCAGTGAGTCAGGACCATTATAGGAGCTGCACTACCTAGTGTCCATTTCACTTTCCATTTTATTATTGATGTGTAGCCACAGGGAGAATATCTCTACCTAAAAGCTACTTTAAAATTCTCCTTGCTTTGAATGTTGTGTTCTAGAGAATTACACCTGAATTCAGCTCAGTATATTTCAGACACATTTCTCTTCAATCCAAATCTGTAATTTGCATACCTATTTAAACATTGTTCACCCTGGAAGAGGTGAATATGATCAAATTATAAAGTATATGTAAAAAAATCACAATGACCACCCCATATTGTACAATTAATATATACTAAATACAATGTAGAATTATTATACCTAATGTCATTCAGAAGGCAAAATTAGAATCATTCATCATATAAGAAATTATATGAAGAAAAAGTTATAAGTGTATTGCAATTTCATTTTACTGCTGTTAAATAGGGTCCATAGGAAATGATATGAAACATAATTAAATCCTAAGTATCAGATAGGAAAGGGGTAAAAGAGAATGTTAGTGATTTCGGAACCAGTTGCTATTAATTGGAAATGTCATACTATAGGGCAGCCATTTCTTCTTTTAAAATTAAAAAACAATAATAATAGCCAAGAACCACAAGATCTCTGCAGAAGATCTGGAGAGACTGAGAGCTATCAATGCAGTCAAAAGTGTCTCCTTCTTGAGACAGAGGAAGGAAATAACAATAAAGCATTTTGGTATCAAGATGTCTAGAATAACCTGAGCCACAATTCTAACTTTGTGTATTTCTAAAAAAAAGTTTTTAACTTTCTAAGTTAGTAAGACACTACCTTAGGAAAATATTGTTGCACTAGACTGTAAAATAGAATCAGGCCGAGATTACGGAGTAACTGAGAAAGCAAAGGTTGGTAAATGCTTGGATGTAGGTGGGCATATCTAAATGACTATCTTTACATGTTTATTCAACACTGGACACACCTTCAAACCTTTAAAGTTATTAACATATGATGAAAGATCCCAATATTGTTTGCTGCATGACATCAAGTGTAAGAATTATTCAAATTACAGATATGGGCTAAAGATAAATGCCTTCTAAAATGTGCTGAAATGAACTTAAGATCAACAGGACCAAAAAAGGATGCCCAAGACCAAATAAATAGATAGATAAACAAAGATAAGAGCTAATGCATCCTATCTCCCTTTCTTGAATATTTACGATGGACATCAGTGTATTAAATTACTTAGAAATGTTTATGTTAGCATCTGTCTACCAAGAGAAGAAAAGAAAGTAAAAGAGAATGTTTCTGTAAAAAGGAACCCACAAAAGCAAACTTTGTAAAAGTTATTTGGACTAACAGTTCTCAAATTTATTTTATGGAAGGCTTTTTAAAAAAAATCCAGCTCAGATTAATATTACACTTAACACAAGAAAAACACCTGGAAATGCCAAGGTTAATTGAAGTGTCTTCTAGTCCAGTCATGCTTTAACTTTGGAACTAGGGACTTACTAGGACTTGGAGACTGGATTTCAAGAAATGACTTAAGATGTAAATGAGAGAATGAAATTCACTCTGAAACATTTCATAAATTGTCTCAGAGTATAACACATATGGATTTATGACCACAAATCTTAGTGTAATGTTTGACAGCCATCAAGTTAGCTAAAGGAAAGAGACAAAGGAAAATCTTTGTGGAAAGAGATGAGCATTTGAATAATTCTATGACAACTGTCACCTCTCCCTCTGTGTAGATGGACTGGGGAGGGAAGCCTGAATGAGTTCTTGCCTGTGGAGTTTGCCTTATTAGGTTATTTATTATAATTTTTGCAGGCAATAACATTAATAGGTTGAAAAGTTTGAATAAAAGAAGGTAGAGCTGTAATGAAGCTGAGATCTAAAGTTAGCATGTATATATAATTGTGTCCCTTCTTTCAAAAAATATGCGTGAATTGGACAACATAGACCCATTTCTCATTCAATTAAAGGATTATGCATTATACAAGCTATTTTTAATCAATATAATTCCTTTGAGCTGCATACCTATACTCACACTTGTGCATTTTCATGGTCACATGAGTCTATACATGTGATAAAACTGCTCAGAATTTTAAGAAATACATACATGAATACATGTAGCAATGGTGAAATTTGAGTAAGGTCAGTACAATAAGCTATTCACATACTTGCTTTACATTTTATGTATTTCTTTCACTTTGATCTCCCAAACTATAGGGTATTAGAATGCATATCTTTCTTATATGTACCCTTTCTTCACATAAACTACTTTATTAATATGTACTAATATAAACTATTCTATTAATATAACTATTCTATTTTTAATCATTAATCATGAAACTTAGACAGCTGGGTCATGAATTCTATGTTTCCCCCTTCCAAAAGTCACTAAATGGCAAATAGAACAAGAAATTGCATACTTTCAGCTTCACTATGAAGATTTTTAAATCACAAGCACATTTTCCTTTCTCTTTCTCTGAGGTAGTTATGTGAAGAAAAGTATTTGTTATACACTTTTAAGAGTGTCCTGGATGGATTACTTTGAGTTTTCCCTTTTATCCACCCAGCAACCCAAACCACATCTCCTTTTATTTCCCAGAACTGGCAACTAGGACAAATAACTTCAAAAGTTTGGACTACAACAGACAGGGACTGTTAAAAACTAGGTCAGATATAATAGTTCTGTTGACTCTTCATTTGGATTAAGATTTCCCTTCTAGGCATTTATTCATTTCAGCAAGTTACATCCTGAGTTACTTTATTGAAATTTGTTGCCTTAGAGATTTAACATGCTTTTATAGCTTGACTTGGCCAAACTTGTTTTGACCAGATGCATTCTTTTCAGAAAAGTATTCCAGAACATGATTACTAAAAAATTAAGCTATATTTCTTACAATAGTATAAGTACAGATATGAACTTTAACTTGACCCAAAAGGTTTAGAAACACAAATACTTTGAACTTTACGCTTGTACTGCATTTGGTTTTATCTTTCTTGGGCGGAAATTGTCAACAGCCAAATAATCACATTAGCAATAGGTTGGAATTGATTCAGGAAATACAGTTACTTATATCTATGGGCAATCAATGCATTCCTAAAAAATTACACACAGTAGGAAGACAGAATGCTATTAAAAATGAATTCAGAAAATCTGGTTATGTAAAGAAAATGTGCAGCAAATTTCCTGAAAAGTACAGGATCATTTGTATTAATCATTCATATAGTGTTCTACTTAGTATTTTGACATATTATGTTAAATCACAATTTCTTACTCAAGTATGTTTACACATATATTAGAGTTCATTTCAGAGTTTTACAGGATGCACATACACATATGCATGTGTATTATTATAAGTGACCAAGAGTACAATGCTATTTAAGGTTCACACTTTGCATATAATTCCCCAAACCTGGAGGCTAATGTACTTTTTTATGATTCTTTCTCTTCTCTCCCTCAGTGAGAATGCATGGTAAAGTGTTTAAAGGGCCTCCATTATTTATACACTGCCTATAGTCAATCTATTATCCAGAAAATTCCCAAATGATAATATGGGGCAATCTATGACCTAGAAAATGCCCACAATGAAAATGGGTGAGCCACCTAATTTATAAATTTGACCTGAGGCAGCCTTGGAGATTTGGTTTTGATTAGCAAAAGCTTAGGTATAGGAATCCAGGACCCAAGGCAGTGAGATCATTTGTGCCTCAAAGCATTTTTCCCAGAGACAAAGGGTACCTAACTGCTCAAGCACTCTCTCACTGGCCATAGACGGACTTAGAACTTTCACAGCATCTAAGAAAGTCAGAATATGGAACGATCCTGGGTACAAGTTCAGTTCACTGGAGGCAGATGTATATTAGAACCATTTACTTTTCACTGCATGAGGCCAGCTCCAAGCCTCACAGCTTGTGGGATGTGGAGAATGAAAGGACTGCTCAGGAGACTGCTGCCACGGGCTTGTGATTTGCCTCTTCAAGGCAGCAACATCCAGCAGAGAACAAATGAGTGATTCCCATCGGGCACTGTTTTCTGCATCTCTGACCAACAAGTCTAACTGGGAAAGTACCTCAGGGTTTGGGAATTGCAAAACTAAATGGCAAGGTCCTAGTAGTTCAAAGAAATTCAGCATGAAATCTTGGAAGTGAATATTCCAAGCGATTTAGTAATCAGTAACCAAAAGCAAGGCTGTTATAGAAAAAGCAGGTCAAAGAGAGGAACTGTTAGAAACGTGTTCTCTATAATTCATGCAAATTATTCTCCAGCTTATTAAAGATGAAACAGTTTGACCTCTTAGAATGCTGCTTATTTAGAATTCTAAACAGCATTATTTTGCCTGTGAGATGGTCACAAGGCTTCATCACTGGAAGAAGTTACATTTGAAGCAAGGCTATATTTCAAATAGAGGTATTGTATTTATAAATTAAAAATCTGACACTATTGAATGTTCTTTAGTATCATGTATCACCTGCTGTGTGCTAGCTATAGCCTTCCAGCAAAGATTGAGGATGAATGGAGAAAAAACTAGGAGGGAACTCTGGTTGTTTGACACAATTGAATAGCCATACAAATAAATGGACATATTTAAAAACTATTTCTACTAAGTCTTTTAGGATACTGCAACACAATACTCACCAAGAAGCAAAAAAAGAGTCAGGTGAAATTGCATTCTTTTTTCAGTAAATGAGTACATTCTACTGCGCTAGGTTAAAAAAAAGACAAAGGTCAGCTACTGACAGAATCAGTCATGGACTCCTACATATGTTCTTTGAAACTGTCAAATTTGTCTAGTCATTTTTATCCTATAGAGACACAAGATGTCTACAATACCCAGTTACTTAAGAAACAAGGATGTATAAAATATTACAAATATTTGTTTACTATTTATATTTCACATTTTTGATAACACAATTCAGTAGTTTTTAGGAAATAATATAAATGCACAGCTGGGTCTTGGTGGTGCACACCTGTAATCCTAGCTACTCAGGACACTGAGATGTGAGGATTCTGGTTTACAGCCAGCTTGGCCAGAAAAGTCCCTGTGAGACTATTGTCTCCAATTAACCATTAAAAAACCAAAAGTGGAGCTATGGTTCAAAGTGGTAGAGCACTAGCCTTGAGCAAAAGAATTCAGGGACAGTGCCAAAGCCCTGAGTTCAAGTCTCATGATCAACTAAAAGCAAATGCAATTCTTTTTATATTTTTAATTTTATTCTATTTTTGTCCATTCTTTATTATTATTATTTTGTCAGTCCTGGGGCTTGAACTCAAGGCCTGGGCACTGTTCTTGGACATTTTTTTTTTTTTTGCCAGTCCTGGGCTTGGTCTCTGGGTCTGAGCACTGTCCTTGGACTTTCTCAAGGCTAGAGCTCTACCACTTGAGCCTCAGCACCACTTCCGGCTTTTTCTAAGTATGTGGTACCAAGGAATTGAACCCGGGTCTTCGTGCATGCTAGGCAAGCACTCTACCACTAGGCCAAACTCCCGGCCCTTTTGGACATTTTTTGCTCAAGGCTATCACTCTGCCAGTTGAGCCACAGTGCCACTTCTGGCCTTTCCTGTGTATGTGGTTCTGGGGAATTGAACCCAGGGCTTCGTGCATAGTAAGTGAACACACTACCATGCTCCCGGCCCTTTTTGTCTATTTTTGTTTACAAATTTATTTTCCAAGAAACTGCATAATTAATACATACTCATTATAGATAATCTAAAAAGATAATTCAGAAAAACAGGCAAAAGGAAATACAACCACCTAAAAAAAAAGCAGTTATTATTATACTGTATGTTCTTTTTTTTCTCTTTTCTTTTTTTTTTTTGGCCAGTCCTGGGCTTGAGCTCAGGGCCTGAGCACTGTCCTTGGACTTTCTCAAGGCTAGAGCTCTACCACTTGAGCCTCAGCACCACTTCCGGCTTTTTCTAAGTATGTGGTACCACGGAATCGAACCCCGGTCTTCGTGCATGCTAGGCAAGCACTCTACCACTAGGCCAAACTCCTGGCCCTACTGTATGTTCTTTTACACTGTTCCTTGCATATAATTTTACAAAATTATAATATACAATAAAGTTCACTTGCTTTAGTCAGTGTATCCCTGATTTCTTTCATTCCAAGAGTTGTGTTTTTACCAGCTGTGTGGAGCATTGAGACAACTGGGGCCTCTGCAAAGGAATCTGGCCTTCTTCCTTCCACTCCTGACTCACTGTTTTGGAGAATTTAACAGATTACACGGTGATTTAAACATGACTGGTAATGATGTGGGACCGAGAGCTTCTTCCAATCAAGAGCTATGTGGGCAGATTCTAGTCCCCTATAGTTTTGGAGATCAAAGCATACACACACATTGGCCTGGGTGGAAGAAGGTACAGCAAACTGTTCTTTTGCATCCTCAATCTCTGAGGAAGATGAACTTCTGAGAATCTTTTACTGTCTGAGAGTTATCGTTTTCAACAATAAGCAAGTGAAGATCATGATGCAAAGACGTGAATGTGACCCCCAAACCAGACTACAATGGAAACCATTCTCTTATTAAAATTTAGCGGAGAAACGTCTCAGCTTCTCAAGATGGTATACTTGACAGAATTACACAGTTTATTGGTAATTCTTCTGCCTACTGAGCATCTACATTGGGTTGCCAGGTCATATCTTAAATGTACTTTTCAGACATTCAGGAAGATGTTTTTTTAGTGACTTCTTTAAAAACATACATATTGGGCCGGGAGTTTGGCCTGGTGGTAGAATGCTTGGCTAGCATGCATGAAGACCTGGGTTCGATTCCTCAGCACCATATACATAGAGAAAAAAAGCTGGAAGTGATGCTGTGGCTCAAGGGTAGAGCTCTAGCCTTGAGAAAGTCCAAGGACAGTGCTCAGACCCTGAGCCCAAGCCCAGGACTGGCAAAAAAAAAAAAGTGTCCAAGAACAGTGCCTAGGCCTTGAGTTCATGCCCCACAACTGGCAAAAAAGCAACCCAAAAAACCATATATATCTATTTATTTATTTATTGGTGCTGGGGCTTGAACTCAGGTCTTGGTCACTGTTTTTGCTCAAGGCTAGTGCTCTATCATTTGAACCACAGTTACACTTCCAGCTTCTTTGGGTGCTTGACTGCATGGAGATAAGAGGCTCTCTGACTTTTCCTCCCCAGGCTGGCTTCAAATCATAATCCTTAGAACTCAGCTTCCTGAGTAGCTAGGATTACATGTGCAAGATACGAATGCTTGTCTACCTATTTGTAATTGTGGTAAAAACACATGTAGTACAAATTGAATTCCCTGTCTCTGGAGGCTTTGTCCTAAAAATTCCTCATGATGGTGCAAATAGCAGGGACCAGGGGAGCTGCAACTCTATATGGAGCAAGCACAAATGTGGTCAGTGCACGGCATGACTGAAAGTGAGTGTCCTAGGTAGGCAAGAATGGAAACTGCACAGCTGTCTGTTCATAGGAGAGACACATCGGAAAACAAAGCATGGTACACCCATGTGTTGGAACACTACTGCTCCACAAAAAGGCACAGCACTCGGATGTGCTCAACATGAAGGAAACTCAACATGGATTTGCTCAAGGGAACAAGCCAGATACAAAGAAGCACGCACCTAGAATTTCTATAAAATACACTTCAAACTTTACAGGTAAAGAAGCAAGTTGGTGGTTTCCTAGGCAAAGGGCAAACAGTCGAGAGGAATAAGGAAACTCTGAGTGCTAATGGAAAGCTTTACATATTTCAGTTGGACTGCTTGAGGGTTTGTGGGTGTGTACAATTCACTGGAGTTGTGTACTTCAATTACAAATTGAATATGTGCCTGAATGTAGAGGCAATTTATATAAACTAGCACTTAATAAAATCGGTAAGATTCAATAAAATAAAAACAACAAAAAACACACATAGTAAAAAAACTTTACCATCTTAGGGGAAAAATGAGGGGAAATGGGGACAAAAACATAAGAAGGGATATCAACATGTGAGAAGTAATACACCCTCTGTCTGGTGGAAAAAATAAACTTTACCATTTTAAGCAATTTTCTTTTGCTACTATTAGAGTTTGAATTCAGGGCCTCATCTAGCTTGACTTTCTTGCTCAGCTTGTGCTTTACCACTTGAGCCAATACCTCCAAGTCCAGCTTTTAATGGTTAATTTAGAGATGGAATCTTGGGATCTTGTGGACTCTTCAGCTTGGGCCTCCTGAGTTAGGTTTTAGGTGTGAGCCACCAGTACCTGGCTCTATCGTAACTATTTTTCAAGAATGTAGTTCAGTGGTGGTAAGTATATGTTTATATATTGTATAACCAGAATACTCTTCATCTTATAAAATTGGAACTGTTTATGCATTAAACAAGTCTTTGTGTCCTCTTCCCCTGTTACCTTGGCAGCCACTGTCTTATTTTCTGTGTAAATCTGGCCTCTTTAACTATCTCATATAAGTGGAATCTTGTACGACTCATCCTTCAGTAACTGGCTGATTTCACTTAGAATAATTCATACTTTTTTTGTGTGTCTCTGGGCTTGAACTCAGGACCTGGGCAGTATTCCTAAGGTTTATTACTGAAATATAGCATTCTACCACCTGAGCCACAGCTCCACTTCTGCCTGTAATAACAATCTCCCAAACAGACTTTCTTTCCTGGGCTAGTTTAGAATAGTTCTCAGTTCTCAGTTCAGATCTCAGCCGGCTGAGTAGGATTACAGGCATGAGCCACCAGCACCCTGAAATACATACTTTTATATATCGAAAGTGATAATTAACTACGTTTAACCTTCCCTTGTTTGTTTATATAAGACATACTTTGTATGTTTTATCCGGAATCATTAGGTAGTTCAATATGGTTTTTCTTGCCTAAACGGCATCATGGTGAAGTATGCAGGAGACAGTGTTTCATGTTCACTTTTCTTTCAATTAAAATAAATAAAATCTTTATACATATCTAGGATATTAATGAAAAATATTTTGAAAGATAAAATAGTTAAGAATCCAGGCATTTCCTAAAGTTTACAAACTGTATCTCTCCATAACAATAATACATATTGAAAAGCAAAACTACTGCGTGCCAGCACTGGTCAGTTGAAGTTTCTCTCGAGGTGCAGGAAGGCTCCAGTCAGGCACTGCCTTTCACAAGTTTCCACCTAGATATTGTTTCGTACTGCAAAACCTTGCAAATGAAAACCATCTGATTATTGTTCTGTAGGTATGACCATTATAAACAATTCTCTAATATATGATACTCTCTTTTTTACTTAACACTGATTCTCCACGTAACTGAACTTGCTGGTACATTTTCTTAATCCCTAAGATGCCAACCTGTCAGTTAGGCAGAGGGTGAGACTTACCGGGATTGCAGAGTCTGTGGAAGTACAGGCAGCAAACAGAGCATGTGAAGACACACCTATACTGAGAGGCTTTTTGAGCAGAAAATATTCTCCCTGAGGCACCTCTGGATAGGAAAGAAAAGAGAGAGTCCAAAATCTGCCAACAAAGGTGATTTGTAAAGTTGCCTTAGATTGTGACTTACGCATATCCTTTATACTGACAGATAGAGATCCAATTTTTGCAGCAAGTATTTTTTCTAATGCAGAGGTACTTTGTTTTCTAGGTTTTTGTATGTGTGTTTTGATGGTTATTTTTTCATATTTCTATTGTTATTGCTCTACCTTTCCCTGACCACCCCCTAACCCTATTGTCTTAACAGTTTTCAGTGAAATTCTTTGTGGTAATTTTAAAATATCTTGATATTTAAGCTAAATGAGAGGTTCACATGAAATACTTTTGCTTGTGTTTGCAATATTCTGTCCAGTGCTTACTGATGTGTGGTTCTCTTACCATTGCTAGAATTACGTGTCTAAGTGGTTTGAACAAAACAATATGATTTGGAATTCCATTCTTCTGCTATGGACTAGAGTGAAGCTAAAGCAGAATGTGAAACTGACTCCCCCATCAGGATGCCAAAGTATCCACATCCATTCCAAGCCTGTACAGTTTCAGTGTGTCATGTTATTTGAGATTCCCAGGCGTTCATACAGCAGAGCAGCTCATAGAAAAAATAATTGATACCTCAGATGTGAATTGAACCAAAATGCGATATTCATTCAACACAACACTTATATACTAGGGAATAAACTCAACATACATTCCCAAGCACTAATTTCATGTGTCTTTAAGGTCCTTTCAGAGCTGCGTTCTAGTGATTCTTACCTAATATGTACATGGTAATTTTTTTCTATATCCTGGGGCTTGAATTCAGGGCCTTTGTGCTGTCCCTGAGCCTCTTTGTACTCAAGAGTCTCATGGATTTTCCTGCCCTCCTGGTTTTGAATTGTGATCCTAAGATCTCAGCCTCCTGAATAGCTAGGATAACAGGTATAGGTCACTGGCATCCTGCCACATGTATCTATTTGCTATGTTTTAAGTTGATGTCACTGTTCTGTGTGTGTGTCTTGGTAGTGGGGCTTGAACTCTGGGCCTGGGCACTGCTCTGGGCTCTTCAGCTCAAGGCTTCCACCCTACCCCTTGAGCCACAGTGCCACTTCTGGTTTTCTAGTGGTTAATTGGCGGTAAGAAACTCATGGTCTTTAGTGCCTGAGCTGACTTTGAACCACGATCCTCAGATCTCAGCCTACTGAGTAGGTAGGATTATAGGCGTGAGCCACCTCGCCCAGCAATGTCACTGTTCTAAGAATTCTGTTTCCTATTGTTTCCTCCAGGTCAGGCTAATCTGCTCATGTGTTGGGAAGCCTGTTCCTCAAAGGAACAACCATGTCTTTTCCAGTTCAAGACTAAGTGAAGAGGATGCTGTGTCAATATTAATCAACTAATTTATTTCAGCCAAATATCCCCCCAAATCCCAGGTAGCAAGAGACTCCAGGGCACTATCCAGTTTTTAGGTAGAAACTGGACTAGGGAGTCTCAATAATATTGAGGGACTCTTCTGTTGGCTCATTTGATGGGCTAGCAAGCTGTTTCTTTCAAAACTATTATTTTCCTTTAGGCTTTTAAATTGCTGTGCAAAACACAAAAAGGAGGCACTATATATATATTTTGTTTCAAACACTACATAAAATGTATTTTCATTTCTTTTGAAGTATGTACATTTAAAAATCTTGCTGCATCTTTAAGTGTTTTTTTAATCTTATCTTGAGGGTTCCCTTTTATACATGTAGCTCCAGTTTTATAATGAAACTTAAAGTGACAATCTGACTTGTGTTTCAGAAATTGCCTTTAAATAATAATGAAAGGTCACCATAGATTTGTTCCATGTTGTCTTGAATTATCTTGCCTCCGGCTCAGAATGGCTTAACCTTTATATTTTAGGTTTAGGATTAGGATTAGAGCATAGTTCAATATTTTCCAGAAAAGTAATTTTTCTATTGGACAAAAAATGCGAATGGGAGAGTGAATCAGAAGTACTTTCTCAGTGAAGCTCATCTTAAAAAATATTGGTCTCTTTTACTTTTCCAATAAGAAAACAACTTTACTGATTTTTCTGGAAAATCATATATGCACATTTAATCACATTAGACATATGCAGAAGACACTGAAAATCATATGAAAACCCACAGTCCTTTAGTGACTATCCAGATCTCTCCTCTCCCCTCCCTCCCTCTCTTTTTCCCTCTTTCTCTCCCTCTCTCCCTCTCCCTCTCTCTTTCTCCCTCTCTCCCCCTCCCCCTCTCTCTTTCTCTCTCTCTCATTTTACTTGTTCTCTCTCAAGACAGAGAAATAGAGGCTGATAGCCAGGTAGCAAAGATAGCAGAAGCAAATAATCACACTCAAATGAATTTTTCTTAGTCATAGGAACTCCCAAAGAGGCAATTTTCATTAGATAGATAACATATCACACTTTGGTTGCAAACCTACAGTTCAGTGTCCCCTCCATGAAACAAAAGTGAAAAATGGGAGGGTGAACGTTTCTTTCTTAGGACAAGGTACTTCCTGCGAAGGCAGCCTGAGACTCAAGTCTACAGCGTTTGTCTTTTTCCTACCAGAACCCGGGACAACCCTGCTGTGGCCTTGCTCCCACATCTTCCCTGGAGGACTGGGCTGGGAAATTTCAGCTAACGACTTGCCCAGACTCAGGGAAATTTCATGATGGCTAAGGATTCTTCACTGGGCACAAAGAACCTTGCAAGTCCTGACAGATGTGTGAAAGGTTGCTCAGTCTCAGGAGACCATTAAGCAGCCAGTCAGGAATTTTAATGGGATTTTGTAAGAATGCAAGATGCTAACTCCAGTGCTTACAGAGCCCAGGAAGGACAACTGAGTGTGGGCCTGCTTATAAAGCCCTCAGGCAGAGAGGAAAAGGAAACCCCTCTTTGACATGACTAACAGCCTTCTGTTATCTCAAAAGTGATGCCAGGCAGAGTCCTCTAAACAGTTAACTGCAACAAGTTTACTATGGGTTTCTCCAATAACCAACTGTCCCATTTCTTCCTTTAACAGAGTCAGATGGTCTACAGTAGCCTCGTGGGAGATTATCTGACTATTCTTCAAATCTGCCTTGTAGTATCACAGAATTTTCTTCTGCCGTTTCTTCCAGTGGGCAGAATTCATTTGAGCTATAGCTCTTCTGGCTCTGGAGATGACAGAGTTGCAGGGCTATAGCAGGCAACACCTGCCTAGTGTGGTAGCTCAGTGGCAGGTGCAATGCCTACCAGTGTTTCAGCTTCAGCTGACAGCTCCATTTACAGCTACTGCTGTGGTCTTCTCTGGTTCTCCATCAATGACTCTGCTGCTGGTGTGTCAGTTCTCCAAGTCCTTAGTGGTTGTGTCTAGGGGTTTTTATACTCTGGGCTACATTTTGATTGGTTGCCTCTATGCAAATAAGACAAATGACCAATCAGAGAAGACTTGATGAGTCACTGTGAGTTTGCTGATTTGAAAATGTACTTCTGGAAGCATGGCCTACTGGTAGAGGACTCACCTAGCCTACACAAAGACCCAGGTTTTATGCCACATACACAGAAAAAGCCCGAAGTAGTGTTGTGGCTCAAGTGGTAGAGTGCCAGCCTTGAGAAAGCCCAAGGACAGTGCCCAGGTCCTGAGTCCAAGCCTTAGGACTGGCAAAAAAAAAAAAGAAAGAAGGAAAGAAAGAAAGACAGAAAGAAAATGTAGTTCTCAGGTCTGTTTCCTGTGTTCCCTTCCTTTTCTCTCAGCCCCCCCCCCCCAAGGCTAGGAGGATCCCGGAAGGATGTAGGAGGGGCATTCTATTCTTTACAGCTTTTATTTTGACAGTTACTCTCTAAACTGGGAAGTTTCAAACAATGGCATTCTTCCCTAGTCCAGTCTCAGCAATGTCTTCCACTGCAAGATGTTCTCCAAGGGCCTTGGACCCTAACTAATCCACCAAATTTGGTAACTGTTTAATTAAGTGGTGCCCTAGTTGTAGAGACTGAGGCAAATGGAACTTGGGGGCTGTTTAAAAGAAGGAGAGCTGGGCAAGACTCAGCAGGCTGAAATCTGAGGATCACAGTTCAAAATCGGCCCAGAAGGAAATCTGTGAGACTCTTACATCACAGAAAATGACACACACACACACACACACACACACACACACACACACACACACCATTAATGGAATTGTAGCTCAAGTGGTAGAACACTAGCCTTGAGGAAAACATTTCTGGGACAGTGCTTAGTCCCTGAGTTCAAGCCTGTATACATACATACTCACACAAATTAGCTGAATATTGTTGCATTTCATTATATAGATGTACTATTTAATTACATGGTTATATCATATTTTGCTTATCCATTCACCTGTTCATTGATGTTGATGTTCCTTTTAGGCTATTACAGTTAGTGCTTCTCTGGACAGTCATGTACAAGTCTTTGAATAAGTATAAGTTTTATCTTGGGTATATATCCAGGAGTAGTATTTTCTGGGCCTTGGTACATTTATGTTCAGTATTTAAAGAAATGGTTAAAATATTTTCCAAAGTATCTGTACTATTATATAGTCTTGTCAACATTTTATGAGGGATGTATTTTCTCTAGATTTTTTTTCCAGTCCTGGGGCTTGAACTCAGGACCTTGGCACTGACCCTTAGCTTCTTTTACTCAAGGCTATCATTTGACCATTAGAAGCACAGTGCATTACTTCCAGCCTTTTCTGCTTATGTGACACTAAGGAATCAAACTCAGGGCTTCATGCATGCTAGGCAAGCATTCTACCACCAGGCCACATTCCAAACCCTCTAGATGTTTTTTTAATGAGACAAATACAAGAGAATTTGTCATCCACCAAAGCTGTTGAAGAAGCATGTTAACTATTCTAAGCACTGGGTACTGTAAATGCACACACAATAATGCTGGAACAAGTAGCTTCTTCATCACCACACAGCAGGATCATCTGGGGACCTTTGGAAACTCATGATGCTCAAGCCACATCTCAGTAACAGCAGAGATTCTAGGAGGCCAACAGGGCAGTAGGCAGTTAGGACTCCCTAGGTGATTCCAATGTGCTAGCTGAGAGCCTCTGATTAAAAACAGTTCTTTTTGGTGAGTCATTCTCTGAGCAAATGAGCTCCAAAGCTACAGCCCGAGAAAGAACTTGTCTTTAGGGTAAAGTGACTAGGGCTGGAGAAGTTTCATCATAATCAAAGGCACAAAATAGTAGCTTCTATGATTATGCTTACATACTTTTTCTGCTATTATTTCTACCTTTTCTGACCAAGAAAAAAAGACACTATCTGAAATGGGCTGCATGGGATGGGAATGGAAGCTTTCAAAGTTCTGTTCATTTCTGTGTGACTTGAACTGCTTAATGTCAGGAGATAGACCAGGGAAGCAGGGATAACTGATGAGTAAGACTCTCCAGAGGATGAAGACATGTACCCACCTGGGAAGAAAGCCGTCCTTATGAGAGAGAAAGGATAGTTCCTCTGCTTTCACAGGAGGTAAAGGCCGAGATTGGTAAAGCAGCAGAAGATGAAGGGGTGAGCTGGTGTGTCATTTTCTTCTTCTCTTCCCTTTCTTCTTCTCTATTCTTTTTTCTTTTCAAGTAGATGTTGTATCCCAGACTCAGGTGGGACTTGAGTCTACTCCATGAAAGTCACCAGCAGTCAGTGACTTGAGCTGGAGTCATTTTAATAACTATGCACCTACTGCTCCCCTCCTTCCAGCTGGTAGAGAACAGCCGGAGGATTCAGTGGGGCTGAGCTTTTAAAGTAAACACCACTCACAGGTGACCATCACCACACGACGTCACCTAAGTCAAGGACGAAACCAAATTCAGGTGGTCGAGCAGGTTAAGCGTTTTTACAAAAACAACGTGGTGGCTAAGCTTGACAGGTTATTATATAGATAAATGAAATAAGGTCACTTTGTTGGAAGTGATTTGTGATCAGAAGGAAGGGGGGTAGAGTTCAATGCATAAGAAGAGTGAAAAAGATTCAACACAGTCTTTGCTGAGTATGAGTTCCCCTAAGAAAGAGCTCGTGTGTGTGTGTGTGTGTGTGTGTGTGTGCGCGCGCACGCGCGTGCGAGCGTGTGCATCCTTGTGCACGTGTGCACGCGCATGCTGGTCCTAGGGCTTGAACGCAAGGCCTAGTCCCTAAGCTTTGTTGTTGTTGTTCACGGTTACTGCTACACGACTTGAGCCACAGCTCCACTTCCAGTCTTGGGGTTAGTTGAAGAGTCTCTTGGACTTTTCTGCCTAGGCTGGCTTCAAACTTTGATCTTCAGGTCATAGCCTCCTAGGATTATAGGTCTGGGCCACTGGTGCCCCATAGTTCACTTTCTTTCTTTCTTTCTTTTTTTTAAGCTCAAATTTACATGTAATTTACCCACAAGCCTGGATGTTTTTCCTTTGTTCCCAGCTAAGTAAACCTCAAGTGTGTTGGGCAAATCGGAAGTGTAGGAGCAACGCTTGGACCCTCCCTGCCCCTAACTTCCGCATCCTCAATTGTCTTTTCAGCTTTACTTCCTCAAGGCCTTCAGAAGTCACTCACTTCTCTCCACCTTTAGTGCTCTGTTACCTTTCCAGCTCTCTCCAAGCTTCTTACCATCTTCCACACAATCCCAGAATTCCTCTCTCCCTCACCACAAATCTTTTTTTTTTATTATTTTTGTATGCTTTTTTTTAAAAATTGTAATTTGATATTTGCCAGATAGAAGGTGCATTAATTCACATACATTGATACCCTTTCACATCCTCACCACAAATCTTACATGCTGGCTCCTGACCTTCCAAATACTTCCCATTGCTCACAAACTGTCACTGTCCTTCAGGTCCTATCTGGCCTGGCTCCTATCTTCTGCTTCAGACTTGCTGGCCGTGATTTCTGTCACCTGGTCTCTTTCTTACAGGCCCTTCACCTCACAGTTCACACTTTCTCAGGCCTCCTACCCAGTGGACAAAGCACCGCTGGTACTTCTCAGGGGATGGCTTCCTCTCTCTTCCTTGCTCTGGCTGCAGTGTGGAATTCTGCTGTCATCTCATGGGTGCTTTCATCTGTTGCTCCACACGCTGGTGTCCAGGCTCCTCAAGGGCAGGAAACCATATCTGGTTTTTGTCTGTGTTCGTCTTCTTTGCGAAATACCTGATCCCAGAAGGTTCTCAGAATCCTCATTTTGTTTTAGTCCAAGGAACTACAGGATTCAAAGACCCCTCGGCCTGTCTCAGAGACTGCCGGCTCCCAGTCATTTGTAGTTGAGGAAGCAGGACTGGGAGGTGTGAGCTGAGGACAGTCACGCTGCTGGTCGATAGCAGTGCTGGAATGGAAATTCTCTTCTTGTCAGTTCAATGACCGGAGTGAAAAGTGCCTGTCTGTGTTTAGTCTGTAGTTTTTTGTTTTTATTTATTTTTTAAGTGTTAGGGACTATATCATCTTTAAACACCAAACTATTGTTGGCAGACAAAACGGCGCATCAGGAGAAATGGAGAGGAATTATTTTAAGGACTTGCCCTCCCCTCATACTCTGCAGCTCCTTCCCTTGCCACACAAGCTAAAGCCATGGAGCACTCAGGCACAGTCTCTTCCCAGGAAAGAGCAGATTAAACAGGCTCACACGCCACGTGCGGACTCCCTGAAAGCTGTGAACTCATCAGAGAAAGTTGCAAATCCCATTTTCCCGGCTGCAGCTGGCGATAGTTTCCCTTGACATCACCGTCTGATTATGGAAGCGATTTGCAGCATTTCCACATTTCCTGGCAGTTGTCTTTGTTTTGTGCTGCCTAAGGGGGCCCTCTCATGGTTATTTACAGAAGTATCGCATGTGGGAGGGAGATTTCATTTGGGATGAGATTTTATTTCTAGTTCTTTAACTCCACAATCCATTTCCAAAATCAGCCTTAAAAACCATCTGAATAAGATGGTTTACACCAACTGTGGACCGATGCTTTCTGTGGTCCCTTATGTTTTCCTGGTCCCTAATGTGGACAGACGCTCTGGTCTGGAACTCTGGGCTTTAGCAGGAATGTAGCAGAGATTGCTGTTCTAAAACGAATGGCAGGGATGCCCTCATAAAGGAAAGAACAAGCATTATAAGGCATCTTATAGTGTACTTAACCCTTTCTTTGTATAACTGCACAGGGCGGGGAGGTCTGAGACAGTAGGTCTCAGATGCAAGAATCAGGGGACCACTAAATAAGGAGAAAAAAATAGAATATGGAACATGCTTGTCTTCAGCTGTTTGTGCAGAGCAAACACAGCTTTGAGGTAGTGGGAAGAATGAGGGTGGGGAGAAGGGAATGGATGATACATGTGTAATACTTACAAATGTCCAAACTGGCATGTTAAAGAATGTCTGAGGAGAGCACGGGTCAGTCAGTGATCTTACTCAGGATGAGCCGCTTCGAGGGAGAAGACAGTATCTGATTTTTTGGAACCTTTTCAAAAAAGACTAGAAGTATCTCTTCCTGGATTTTCATAAAAATGCTTTTGATATGCCTTGTTTTATTTGCTTTTCAGTTTAGTTTTGTGATTGATTTTTCTCTACATATAAAACAAAACCTGTACCACTTTAAAACATTTAGAAATACATGTTTGAAAAAGTGAAAAGCCACAGAAAGATCAAGACTTTAATAATCAGATTTCTCTTCCCTCCGTCCCTCCCTCCCTCCCTCCTTCCCTCCCTCCCTCCCTTTCTTCTTTCCCTTCTTTCTTTATACTTTCTTTCTTCCCTTCCTCCCTCTTTCTCTCTTTTCCTTCCTTCCTTCCTTTCTTTCTTTCTTTCTTTCTTTCTTTCTTTCTTTCTTTCTTTCTTTGTTTCTTTCTCTCTCTTCTCTCCCTCCCTCCCTCCATTCCTCTCTTGCTCTCTTTCTTTCTTTTCTTTTTGTGATTTCTAGTCACATTTACCATTGCTAGGACATTCACATACTACTATGAACAGAATAAATTACCAAAAAAGAGAGAAACTTTTAAAACCACATTTAATTTTAATACAAAATCTGTTGTATTATTACAGGATTGATTTTTTTCAAGCATGGGATCAATTTATCTATCATCTCATTATGAAGAGTTAAAAACTGTACTCTCACTGTCTTTCAAAGCACTGATACATTCAAAGTGACTTTCATCGCTGTGCTGCTGTCTGAGACATGTCTGAGTCCATTCTGTAGTTTTGTTTTTCCAGGGGACAGGTTGGTATGGGAAGAGTGAATAGGGAAACACAGAGGCTTTAGGGCCATCCTGACCCTAAGCTTCAAACTATGTTTTGTCTGCATTTGTCAAAGATGTCAAGTACCTAAGCATATCGTGCTCCATAGGCAAAGCTCTCAAGATTTCAAATACAAACCTGCTGCAATACATGGAGAAAAGCTCACTATTTCAATTTCACAACAACAACAAAAAAGGGGAAAAAATCACAAAAGGCATTTAGATGTTTTCCACTCCCACACACAGCATTAATTAGTTTACTTTTTATACAGTACAACATGAACATTGTCTGCCTGTTTGTTTGTAGGTAACACCTCTAAGCATATAGCATCTACACTTTAAGTTTATTTACAAATTCAACAAATTCCACAAAATATCTACATATAAAAAGCTTTACTTAAAATTAAACTTGATGCAAGTTATGAGAAACCAATTTATTGGCAAATGAAACTGAGCATTCCTTCAGTTCTAGGTTTTCATATTTGGAGATATTTCATGTTTCATAGATTTTGTTGATGACTATGATAGGTTACATGTTTATATTCAAATGGCAGATGCAATCCCTTGATTGCTGGACTTTTAAGCACTTGTCAGATTTCTCAGATTCTGAAATGTGTCCACTGCAATTTACATTCCCATTGCTTAATGCTGTAAAGTTCTGAAAGGTAAGGTCTTACAGAATAATGTATTACTGTAGGCATGCTATCACATGCAATAATTTGTGATTTTATCTTTTTTTAACCACAGGGAAGTCTTATTGAATATGACTTGCTTGAGTAGAAACTATAAGATTACAAAATCATCATGTACCCTTAATAAGGAAGCTTTTTAAAATATGTATGGGGAAATGCCCCTTTAAAATGAACTGCCCTATTAATTTTGTTTTCACATTCGTTTCAGTATTATAATTTTCATCATCTCTGCCATTTAAAAGTCACTCGTGGGCAATGACAGAAATGTGGGATGGAGTTGGCGGCACCAGTTGGTACGGAATGCAGTGTTATGTTATGGAATGCTTATTATCTGAAGGCACTACATGTGTCTTACTCTGTGTTTTCCGGAATACCATTTGGATTTAATTGGAGTGATGTGATTTCAATTCTTTCAGTATGGCACAAATGCTGAAATGCATCGCAATACACTTGTTTGCCTAAAAACAACCACAGAGATAATGTAAAAAGTAGAAGAACACTGTGCTGCTGCAATACCTGGAATATTAGAAGCCTAGGAAGTAACAGGAGTGAGTGAAGAGCAGGTAATAGAGTCTCAGTAAGCATCAGCAAATGCAACTGTCATAGTGATCTCATGTAACAAGGATATAGTATACACACTGTTCCTAACAGTCTCCCAAAAAAGATTAACAATAGCTAGACAGAGTCACCACAATGTCCACAAAGACATTGAAGTTCTAGGGCATACTACTGTAACACTCTTGACAATGAAAACGGAATTCATCTTTAGGGGTTCAGCGAAGGACAATATAAACAAAGTATCAAACCATGTTTAATAAGATACACAGGTAGGTCCTTTAAGTATGTAGCATTTTTCATGCATCTTGTATCCTGAAGAAGAAATAACATGATCTGTTGATGATGTTGCATTATTTTTTAATCAGTTCTGAGGAAACTGAAAGGAAACCAAACCCCATTGAATGAAGAATTATGCACTTTGCACCCCAGTTCACATTAATATATCATTTGAACAATCTTGTTCTAACCATTCTCATATTATTTACATATAGTAGAAATAGACTTTCTGCCTATATGTTTATACTGTGAGAGGGCTAATAAATGAGTGCTCAGGAGAAACAATGTAGAGAAATGGAGCATTGGCAAAGAGATTCCAAATTAAACAAAGGAATTCATGGCATTGACAGGAGAAGGTGCCTCTGAGCTCTCATTTCCCTCCGCTGGTTCTTTCTCTTTCTTACCACTGTACTGTCCAATAAAGGAGCCATCTTCATTGAACTGGCCATTCACCCCCTCTCCATAGTCAACCAGGCTATCGTCACTGTCTTCTTTTTTCACAGTCCTGTCTGAAGGTGTTCGGCTTCCTTTTTTCAAAGGCTTATGGTCTTCTGCGTCACTGGAAGAAAGAAGAAATATTTTTGTCCAGACTAGTAGTTAGGTGAAATATGAGGCTTTTAAAAGATAACGCATGCAAATTATGAAAAAAGTAAAGCATTTGGAGTCCTGAGCTTCTTTAGTCAAATCTAAATGTCAGGTTGTCTCCAATGGCTTGGATGGGGCTGGATGAAAACCAGGTGCAAAAATGGCTGAATCATGAAATCTTCTAGTAGAGTGGAGAGCTTTTGGTTATGCATGTTAATTTCAATGAGAAATTCTGATGCCTGATTTGAAAGCAACCCAGAAACTATCATAAGCATTAAGAAAAAAAGGAAGACTTGAGGTAAGTTGAAAATTATCACTAGTTTGTTTTTCAAATGCAAAGGGAAGCTTATGGCAAATTGAGAAATTAGTAGGTTAAATCGTGTAACATTTTTGATTCCTTGACTATGAATGGAGCATGATTTGGTTAACAGTGAAATATGGATTTATTTATTTTTTGTTGAGCTAGGAAGGAAAGCAAAATCCTGCATCTCAAAGAACTTTGTTGTTGAGTGCAGACTAGATTTGTAAACTTCAACCTTACCTTTCAAAAGACCTACAAATCCAATTAAAAGGATGCAGAAGAAACAAATGAGAGTAGCCTAAGAAGAAAAGCAAAATCCTTATACTGATAGTACACAGTAATTTCCCTTATAGAAACTTTGGTCAGTGGGTAAAGATTTATTGATTTAGAGAGAGGTACAATTTAATTCAAAAGTACTACATTTGTACTAAGAGATATGTTCTGAAGACTGATTCCCTGCATATGAAAGCAAATACATCTTAACCTCTTTCCCTTTTTCTCATGTGTGTTATGCAGCCTGCTCATGTTGAATGGAAATGTTAGGTCTATCTTCAATAAAACTGTATAGGATTCTATCATTATCATTATTATAATTTTTCATATTTCACTGTTGAACTGCTAAGCACAATTTCTGGAAGCAGAAGAGCACATAGACTTATTCCTTAATAGGTAATATTTGAGAAAAATAGGGAAAAAAGGCAATGATACAATCCAATATTTTGCTTTCATTCAAAGAACAACAAAAGCAATTCAAATTGGAAAGTAGACATATTACTGATTTTAAAGTCTTCATGTAACAATAGGCTACTTTAGCAGCAGTATTTTATAGAGCAACTTGTTGAGACATTATTGCTCCCTCTGTTTCAGACACTGAAGATTCTCAGATGTACAAATATTCTTGCTCATTTGCCAGTAATTGCTGATGGATATTTCATTTTTTTTTCTCCAAGAAAACTCAAGTCTAAGGAATAATGTTATAGGCAATATGACACTGGCAGGTGGTATTGATAGTTACCTGGTTAGATAATATGTTAGGGCATGTGGCAAACAGAATGATGTATATTCTTCTATTTCCTGTGCTGATAAACCAGTGGGTTGATATCAAAGAACCTTGAGATAGCCAGTCTTTAGGGGAATTTTGGAGAATACACCACCCACCATCCAATCTGTTATAACAATAGCTTGCACAACACCTATGGGGTTTGATGATGAACTTCTAGGCACTGCTTAAATATCTCTTATTGGGCATGACTTGGTAGGAAATTAATGAGACTGAAGAGGTCAACAATGAGCAGAATTTTCTACCTGGGTTCCAATGGTTAGTCTTATTCTGCTTTCAGAACTTTCAGAACTTTCCCCGAAGGAAACGGTACCTGACATTTTTGTCTATGGCACTTCTTCTGTCCAGCCATCTGTGCACTCCTGGCTTCATCCAGGAAATGTTCACTGAGTGCCTACTCCAAAGCCAATGTTTTTCTAGGGATCGGGGATATATCAACCAGCCAAACAGACTAAGTCTCAGATATCACTGAGCTTTCTTTGTACTGATTTTCTTTTTTATTGTCGGGATAATGTATGGAGGGGTTACAGTTACGTTTGTCAGATAGTAGGTGCATTACTTCTCACTCATTGATACCCCTTCTCATGTTTTTGTCTTCCAGTGGCAGAAAATATGGCTAACCATCAACATGACAAAAAATTACTTATGTCACAGGGTGATCAGTATTACAGAGAAGAGACAACTGAGGAAGCCAACAGAGTTAGGGAAGGAACCAAAGTTTAGCAAAGATGTCCAGGGAAGCACTCATTAAGAGATGGCATTTGATCATAGGTTGATGAGTTAAGTTCGCAAGATGAATACTGGGAGGAAAGTGATTCTGGCAGAAGTAACAAAGGGGTTAAATACCCTGAGCAGGAGGCAAGACTAGCACATTATGGGAAGAGCCAGGACCGTGGTATAGCTAGAAGTGAATGGGCAAGGAAGAAAGAGAATGGTAGGAGTATAATAGAAGGAAGCAGGGCTAGATTACGGTAAGGACTCTAGCTTAGAGTGAGAAAGGAAGTCACTGGAGTTCTGTCAATGGATGAATGACATGATCCAACCACATGTTTTTTTTTCTTTTGGCCAGCACTAGGGACTTGAAGGTAGAGCTTTTGCATTTATTAAGCTTGGTTGTTCATAGCTGGTGCTCTACCACTTATGCATGCTTCCAGTCTAGTATTTTGCTGGTTAAAGATAAGAGTGTTATAGACTTCTCTTCCACATCTACCTTTAATCATGGTCTTCTTGAAATTTCAATGGTCTTCTTGAAATCACTGTCTGTCATGTATGTTGACAATAACTATCCTAGATGGTAGGGGCTGGAAACCTAGGGCAAATATGAGTCCTATCCATTTATTACATACACTCTATGCCTCCTTTTGTGTTGTATCAGCAGAACTGCAGAGCTGCAGCAGAGAACATGTAGCCTACCATGTCTAGAATATTGACTAGTGGGCCCTTTACTGAGAAAGTTTGCCAGCCTTTGTTCTAGGGAGCTATTTAGAGATGGTAGCAAAAATCCAAGAGTGAGATAGCTGTGACTTGGCCCAAGCAGGAATAATGGAGATGGTACAACATGCTCAGATTACAAACACTTTTGAAGACAGAGAAAAGAGAATGTTCACATGGATTAGGTATAAAAGGGAAAACCCTGGGGCTGTGGCTCCAGTGGAAGAACACTAGTATGTCCAGAGAAAAAGAGAGCATTGAAGACTATGCAACAGAAAGCCTGGAATTCACTTTGCTTACTGTGGAATGAACAAGTTTGGGAAGGTTGCTAGTTCAGTTTCTAACTTGTTAAAGTTTGGACATGTCACAAGAAACACTCAGCAACTTGATGAGGCAAGTATGACATTGGTGCATCCCTAAAGCCAACAAGAACACTGAGAAGACTGTACTGTAAATTAATGTCATTTATGAACACAGATGAGAAAAATCTCAAATCTTGAGCAAAATAAATTTATCAGTCTATGAAAAGATAATACAACAGGATGGGAGCATGGCCTGGTGGCAGAGTGCTTGCCTACTATGCACAAAGCCCTGAGTTCAATCCTCAGGACCATATTCACAGGAAAAGCTGGAAATGGTGCTGTGACTCAAGTAGTAGAGTGCTAGCCTTGAGAAAGCCCAAGAACAGTGCCCAAGCCCTGAGTTCAAGCTCCAGGATTGGCAAAAAAAAGATAATATATCATATCCAAGTTGGATTTATTCCAGGAATGCAAGTTTGTTGTAGCATTAAAACTAGATAAAAGACTGAAATACAGACATTATGTTAATCTTCCATGTATTGCTCATTATAATAAATTCATTTGCAATATTAAAAATACTTTATTTTTTTCCTCCTAGAACTCAGGTTTGAATAAATGCCTTCCACTTGATTGACCTGCTGGCTTGGCTGGCACTCTATTATTTGAGCCATACCTCCAGCTCAGCTTTTTGCTGGTTTATTGGAGATGGAGTCTCACAGACTTTTTCTTCTAGGCCTGGCTTCCAACTGTGTGAACTTTCAGATCTTAACCTCCTAAGTAACTAACATTACATGTATGAGTCACCAGCACCTAACTAAGCTTAAAAGATTGTTATAAGACACTTCTCAAGATAATTCAAAGATATCATATACAAATGAAAAGAACAAAGGTTATTTAAAAACAAACTCTTAAAAAACAATAGCAAGCTGCTGGGAATGTGGCTTAGTGGTGGAGTGCTTGCCTACTGTGCGTGAAGCCCTGTGTTCAATTCCTCAGTACCACAAAAATAGGAAAAGCAGGAAGTGGCACTGTGGCTTAAGTGGTAGAGTGAGCAAAAGAAGTTCATGGAGTGTGCACATGCCCTAAGTTCAAGCCCCCGGCCTGGCAAAGTCAAACCAAACCAAACCCAAAGCAATTAACTAGGTTAGAGAACTTGACGTAGCACATATCAAGAAAAATGCTGTTATTGAGACTGTTACTCTGGTGCAGAGACAGACAAATTGGCTCAAGGAATAGAAGAAAAGTCTCTGATGCCAGTGGAAGATTTCTGTGTTGGCTTTATTCCTGCATTGTGTTTTTATGCTATTATAACTAGAATAATTTTTAAAATCAACATTTCTAGTTGTTGGTATATAGAATATACTCATGTTAATTTTATGCTAAACATTACAATTTTTAAAAAACAACTCTAATGTGTTTGCCCTCAGATTCATTTGGGTTTTAACATGAGCTATCATATATCAGTTAGGAAAAGTAACAGCCAAGAGGGGCTTCTTGGAAGCAGCCATCCATTCCACCTATGGGTCTGTGGTGCATCAGATCAAGCTTGGTAGAAGGCTGAAAGTAGAAATTCTACACAGAATCTTTCCAGCAGAAGGTATTCAAAGAAAGCAGAATCTTTGGTAGGAATGGTGTGTGTGTGTGTGTGTGTGTGTGTGTGTGTGTGTGTGTGTGTGTGTGTGTGCATGCGTGGCAGTTATGGGGTTTGAACACTGGGCTTGGGTACAGGGCTGTCTCTTGAGCTTTTATGCTCAATACTACCATTACTTGAAACACAGTTCCATTTCCAGTGTTTTGTGATTAACTGAAGATAAATGGCCTGGGATTAGACCTGATGCAGTATGTTATAATTTTTGTATTGCTATAATAAGACTCTAGATAAATGAGACATGACATGAAGCATAAATACAGTGGTTGCCACATGGTTTGTGTATAACAAATACATGTCTCTGCCCCATTGCTCCTCTTCTTCCCACTGCAGACCTCTAGTTCAAGGGCATACTTTTCCCCCTAAGAAATACTCTCTGCAATACACCAAAACAGAACTTTCTATATGCGACATGTGCTCACAAGTCTGAGTGAAGCACTGTATTAGTGCTTGTCTTTTTGCAACTCAAAGATAAAAGGGGAATTGTGAAATGGTAGTTTACCAAATAAGAGGAAGCAAAAGTTTCAGATAGTGCAAGAGTTATATACACTTTGTTATGTAGCATTCAAAGCTTTACAAAGTGAATAAAAATCTATCCACACTTTTAATAAAAAACTCTTAAGGGCAGGAAATATTTTATGTTAATTTTTAGCCCAAGTCAAAGGTTAACTAGATTTTAAAAGAAATTACAACATAGGAAATGGTGCTGTGGCTCAAGGGGTAAGGTGGTAGCTTTGAGTTGAAGAGCTCAGGGGCAACACCCAGGCCCAGAGTTCAAGCCCCATGACTGAATCAAAAAAAAAGAAAGAAAGAAAAAAAGAAAGAAAAAGAAATTACAACATAATGTATATATATACAAATATATTCTTGGTAGTTATATTTATAAAGACTCTAGTATAGTCAAAAAATGTTCAAATCATATAAAATATGGTCATTAAACATTCAAAATATAGGGCTAAATGTTTGTTGCTTTTGAGATCCCCAAGGCTTGGGTAACAGTAGGCATTTAATAAACATTAGCTGGATGAATTCTTAGTAAAATAACAATAGAAGAAACAGTGGTCATTTCAGAAATTCTTTAGAATTCTAACATTAAAACTTTTCATTCCTTAATTTTATAACGGCATAAATTTTCCTTTCTTATATATTAAGGACACATCTTAGGCAACTTATTTTTTTCAACAGTGCTTAGTTCAGAGTTGTGCATATCCACCGAATACCTACTGAATAAAATTTAGCAACAGGAAAAGTATCAGAGATAGTATGTTTGATTTTCCTACAGCTACTATCTTACCATCACCATGCTATATTGTAGCTACACTGATATCAAAACCCAAAACTCTTTCTGCCACACTCTAAGAGCTTGTCATTTATTCTGCTTACATATTTGTGAGCAAAATAAAACTGAAGTATGTAAGAAATGAAACATAGCTTTGTCAAACTTTATGAGCAGAGCTTAGCAAGCCTGTAACACCAATGACAAGATTCACATGGCAAGAATCTCTAATTATGCAGTAAGTGAAGAGTTCAAGTACCACAGGCACATGACTTCTGATCTAGTTTCATTCTGGATTAAAAAAAAGAATGGATCTAAAGAACAGGAAAATACTTACACAGTTGGTGCATTTCTGTAATTTTTCTATATGCTAGTAAAGATGCAGATCCTACTGTCTGTATAATTAAAGAAACAAACAAACAAAGCTGCAGTCTTCCACGAGGGGGTAACTACATGGGGTGAGTGTTGGAATGAACATACAGGTTTATAGCATATGAAAAAAAATCAAACTTGGCCACCATTGAAGTTCCATCTCTCTTTGCAATATGAAATGTTCTCTGCATCAAAGCCGACCACTTAGAAACAGTTTCAACCTCAGGCTGGAGAATGAACCAGTCGTGAATGGAGTTAATTTACATTTAAGCGATAGTTCTTAGTTTTGTGTGTGTGTCAGCACGCACTCGGGGTAGAATAAGAGTCGAAGTAACATAAACACAAAACTTTCAGAAGGTGTAAAGAGGGAAAACCCCAGTGATTAAGGAAAAACAATGACCCTTGCATATATTATTTTTAAAACAAATTCTATAATAAGCAGTTGAAAATGTTTTCATTACTTCTGACATCTCAAATAATAAAGGTTTTGTGATTATTTTAGGTAGAATTGAACGAAAGGGGGAAAATTCTGAGATAGAATCTGAAAGTCACAGGACAAAACCACATTTATAACAAAGGGTTCTGAGATTTGGGGGAGTGATTTTTGCATGTGGCATTGTCCTTATGAATTGTATGTTTCACTAAGGAAAAAATATCCAACTGCTGAATTCTGTTTTGGGCTGAAGATTCTTGTCAGAAAGTTGTTTTATTTGGTTCCTTTATTATCAGTTTATTATCCTTTATTACATGTTTGACAATTATTTTTGTCTTTGTACTCAGTAGCCCAAATGGAGTCTTTCTAATCTGAGAAAGTCAAGACAAAAGTCAATGACAGCCACTGAGAATGCCTCAGAAATAGAGCAGGCATGAATTAACACAGAGACAAAGATAGATGATCAAACAGATGTAAGGTCAAATAGTGATTGTGATGTCAGTAACCAAATACTTGCTATGTACAGCTCTGGAAACAAAATCACATGAAAAATTAGTAGATATATCAGAGAGCACACACAAATATTAGAACAAGAAAAGAAATTTTCAGATATAATCTAATACGGGGGAACAACTGTCATTAGAGATTAAAAATATGGAGACTTAGGCCACTTAAATATCATAAAATAATCACACGTAATGGCTGAGTTGAAAGAAAAATGAATAGCCTCTTGATTGCAAGCTAGTTCACAAAACTCAACTTCAGCTTTCATCAAGTTTTAATGGTATAGTTAGCAGTTATTCAGAGAAAGTCCTATTCTTTCAGATTTTGGTTTCATATCAATAAAATAGCAGATTGATACCTGAGACCCACAAAGTGAGCAGTACATTGCATATTCATTTAAGCATGATAATGCAGAATAAAAATCCATTATCATGTGGGGAATGTATGAACACAATGACTTGTTTTCAATTCATGCAAACATTATACTTTTCCAGGCTATATTAAAGATGTGGCTTTATAACAATAAACAAGGGGCTGGCGTGCATACCTTTATCTAATTATAGCCTCAAGAACTCTCAAAAGAAGTTCTTTAGTAATTACCAGCTCCCCTGCTTACAGGAGAAATGTGAAGACTGGGTTTAATCAGCAAAGATTGCTAATCCTCCAGGTAAGATACATCTGCTGTGGACTGTGCTCATCTTAGGTTGTTCTAATGTGCTGTAAAAACCTTCTGGGCATGGTGAATGGGGTCCTGCCTGTGGCTTCCAAACACTTTCAGCCCCACGGTCAAAACATCAGAATATGACCCTCACCAGCCATTGTTCTGTATCACAGGACACAGCTCTTACAAGAACTTTCAGAAACCATAGTTATCTGTGCTGGGAGAGTGGAATAGGGAAATTTGGGGACAGAACATTTGCATCTGCCTGGAACCTGGTGTGTAACCAATTTTGCTGAAAATGCATGGCCTTCTTTCAAGTTATTCATTTCTCATCCTCACTGGTATATTACGCTTCATGATATTGACATGAAAATACCAAAAATAATCTCCAGAGACAGGTAATATTTAACCCAAATATCTTATTGACAAGTATCATCTGGAAATCATAATAGTGAAGCATCTCACCTCAGGCTTTTCTTCTGAAAAAACCAAAAGCCTTAATGTGGGCTCAGTAGATATTTAAAGGATTATTTTGTATACTCAAGCATAACAGGACGTAAAGGACATTTCATAAATAGAAGAATCCACTTGGGATACCAGAATCCTAATCTTTAAAATACATGAATGTTTTACTTGTTTTATGAACATGTCTAAAAAATCATCTCTGTCTCTCTAAAAAAGACCTAGATAGCTGGGTGTCAGTGGCTCATGCCTTTAATCCTAGTTACTCAGGAAGCTGAGATTTGAGATTGCAGTTCAAAGCCTGGGCATGAAAGTCCCAGAGACTCATCTGCAGTTATACATTGGAAGTGGCAAGTGGAAGGGCAGTAGCCTTGAGCTGAAGAGCTCAGGAACAACACCCAGGCCCAGAATTCAAGTCCCACTACTGACAAAAGACCTAGGTAAAATGGCTCTTTAATACTTTAAACATTTAGTACATCCAGGTATTGGTTGTTCACACCTGTAATTCTAGCTACCAGGAGGCTGGGATCAGAGGATTGTGGTTTGAAGCCAGCCTGGGCAGGAAAACTCTGTGAGACTCTTATCTCCAATTAATTGCAGAAAAAAAAAATCTGGAAGTGGTGCTGTGGTTCAAGTGGTAGAACTCTAGCCTTGAGCCAAAGGAACTCAGAAATAGTGCCTAGGCCCAGAGTTCAAGCCCCAGGACCAGCAGGTAAGGTATATTAAAATTACTTCCTAATGAGGAAATCAAGCTAAGAGCATTGGCATACTATATGAATGGCTCTGGTATTTCTTTATAATTAACATCTAAACCAACCCAGTCATCTTTTTGTTACTAACAGGCAGTGGTATAAGCATAGGTATTGTTTGAGAAAAGCTAACTGAGAATTGGAGATTAAAAAACTTGTCGACACTGATTTTATAAAAGCACATTTCCTTTACAAGATAGTGTGTAGGGTTTTGCCTGTTCTCATTGTAATATACTGGTTTTGCTAGAATGGTTAAAACAGCATGAGCCTAAATAGAAGTTACTCTTTTTTTTTTGGCCAGTCCTGGACCTTGAACTCAGGGCCTGAGCACGATCCTTGGGCTTTCTCAAGGCTAGAGCTCTACCACTTGAGCTACAACACCATTTCTGACTTTTTTCTATGTATGTGATACCGAGGAATTGAACCAGGGTCTTCGCACAAGTTAGGCAAGCACTCTACCACTAAGCTAAACTCCTGGCCTTAGAAGATACTTTTTACTCCAAACTTCTGACTACCATGGGGATTTATTTTTAATGGAAAGTGAGGATACGCTAATCAGGAGTGACAGGTAAACTACCAGATACAGCAGGCTGCTGGCCAAGCCTCTTCCCCAGGATAGTGTTTGAGGACTGTGTTTGTGTGGGGCAGGTAAGACAAAGCAGAGGAGGAGCAGAGGCTCACCTGTATTCACCAAAAGTCCCGTCGTCCTCCTTCATTGGCTGGATTTCAGGATCCGCATGGGCATCTTCCTTTTCTTTAACTAAAAATTAGTTTTGACATTATTACCCAATAATCCTGTTCTTTCTATTCAAAGCTTTTCAGAGTATACTTCTGAGATATACAGCAAAGACATTTATCCTCTGGGTGAGTACATGTTGTGCAACCATGTAAGTGACCTTGAGTGAGTTGTAGTATTTTAGTCATTTTTGAAGGCATCCTAATAGAACGAGCATTTTTTAACACATGAAGTTTTAATAGTTCTTTTTTTAAAAGCCGATCTATTTGCTAAATCCATTGGAATAAATTATATTTGAAAACGTATTGATTTTTAGCAGTTTTGTCTTCTAACATAAGGAAGATGGTCAAGGAAATAAATACAAATTCACTGGGCCTACTATGGTAAAGGAATACTCATATGGGGAAAATGCCACAGATCAAAATGTGAACTATTACAATATAGGCTCTGGTGTTATTTCTCAGGACAATCTCATGTTCTTTCCTCTCCTTTCCCACCAAATGTTTTTATGCTACTTCATTATTCATAGCTTTATTATTATAATTTTGTTATTTTTTCTTCATAATTTTTGTGGCATCTAATGTCTTCAGAGAGCAGACTGATGGTTTCCTTTCAACGTCCCATGATCCTTAACAATGTTAAGGTTTGTCATAATAGAAAAATAGATGAAGAAAAAGCAACTTTGATGAACAGAAAAATACAAATTTGATACTTAGAAGAAACAAGATGATTGGGAGGGGGAGAAAGGAGGGAAAGGGGGACAAAAGCATGAGAAGGGGTATCAAGTTTCAAGAAATAATGTACCCACTACCTGATGAATGTAACTAACCTCTCTATACATTACCCTGACATTAAAATACAATTTTAAAAAGATACAAGATTCTTTTTAGTTTAATGGATAATTATGCAGCACTAAAAAGCAATTTTAATCATTCTTACCTGGGTATTTACCACCCTTGTTTCTTCTGATGAAGCAAACAATCAGCAAAATTAAGATAAGGAGAGCAACAGCACACATTAGACCTATGAACCAGCCCTGAGTAGCAATATCCACCTGCCGGCTTGCCATTGCTGGAAAACAAATCAATGGTGTTTATGGGTTAGAGCAGATGAGAGCTGCACTGGTCTCTGGTTCTTTTTTTTTTTTTTTTTTTTTAAAGCTACAATGTATGACCTTATGTATAGTTTACACATGGTCCCAAATTGGAATGTTATAAAGACTTAGCCTCAAAAAACCTTTCTTATTAAAAAAATAAAATAGAGAAACCTGGATTCTAATAACATTAAATGCTATCAAACCCCATTAAATACTGCATTCAGTTATTTTAACTGTATATTCTCAACATAAGCACATTCACAGACCAATGAAAACTCTGCTGTTTATAGGAAAACAATAAGAATATAGAACAATTTTAAAGACAACAGAATGTATAGGTCTAAGAAACCACTTTGAAGACTAGACTGTCATTGCAGTGATGCTGTCATGTACCACCCCCTCCCGTGTTTTGGAAATCTTCTGTTAAAAAAAAAAGAAGATAGCTCTCACTATAAAGCTGTCCACATGAGAAAATCAACCTCTTATTTAATAAATACCTCAGCTCTAAATGGAAATACCCAAAATATTAAATCTACTGCCAAAGAATTGAGACTTGTTACTGCTTAGAATCTATTCAGGTTTTAAAATATATGTGGAGCAGTGGAATCATTACTGGAACAAATGACCAGTTTGAAGAGAATATGCTTGTTTGCATGTATACATTGTCTTCACATCTTCCTCTATTCTGAGTTAATAAATGTAAAGCACCCTTATTCAGTAACTCACAGTATGAAACACTCTTAAGAAAACATCCAGTAATATTCAAAAGTGTCAATCAACGGGACCAAGTGCAGCATCAATGGCTATTCAGACATTCCCTTGCGGATTTGTTGAAATAAACTCACATTAATCCTTCATTAATGGCCTTTTAGAAATCTTTTGACAATAATCAATATTAAAGGCTTTAAAGGTTTTATTTTGACTTCACACAAGCATGACTGTGCTATGCTTTATCTGACTGAATTTCTTCTGAAAATGTTTCCTGTGGTTGTATTAGATGTGTGTGGTCTGTGACTGCAGAGATAAGCATGGCTACCTATATCTCATGCTTTCTCTGTGCTGTAAACCCAACATCACTTCACCACCTTTATATTTACATAGTAAGGGAGAAAGATGAAATGCTCCAAATCAAGTGTAAGGAAAAGTGTATGAAGTGTATGAAAATATGTTTAAGAAATAAAATGAGGAGTGAAGATAGATTATCTGGACCAGAAAGCAAAAGCCAGTAGCCTTTCCTTAATAGTCCTTTATGAATCACCATTGAGGGTTTGAGCTGTAATATAACCAGATAAAAGAGGAGCACAGCATAAGAAAATTTCTTCTTATACACCTGTCATTGTCATGGTGTCACGGTGACGATGACAGTAAGAATAGTAGCTAACAGTTTTGGACCCTTATTGTTTATGCTAGGCACTGTGCTGAGAGTACAGTCTTATTTGTTCTTCACAGTTGGCCTTTGAGGTAGGCATTAGATTAGACTCAAGCCAAGACAAAGTAAAGAACTTGCCTGAGAATTGGAGACAGAGCTTTGTCTACCTGGACTCCACTGAGCCTGCTCTTAGCTATTGTACTACACTGATAATACGCATTACTAAAAGAACATCAAGCCATCACATCTGAAAACATCTGTACATAGAATGCTTTAGGAACTTCCCATACTGAGACAACCTTAAATAAAGAGTTTGAAAAAGTCTTTCATGATGTTTTTACCCCCAGTGTATTTCTATCAAATCTCACATGGTCTTTTTTCCTCAAAACTGAGCCCCAAACAAAATGGCATAAGTCTTCTCAATTAAAATTGAGAAATCCTTGTATTTCATTCATTGCATGATTTACAGCCTTGATCTCAGCACTGACTTTTTTTTTTGCCTAATTAAATGCAACTCATAGGGGGGAAATGCAGCAAGATGCTCAAGCCCTAGCATAGATATTGTCTTACAAAAATGCTGCCTGCTGAAACAGAACTGGCTGAGAACTGGTTATCACATACAACTGTAAAACCTGGCTATGTTTCCTTGGCAGGTAATATACAAACATGCAATTTGGGCTTTGAAATTTAGCTCCTACATTAAAGAAAACTGTAATATTTTCTCATCTCATTGTTTCAGATTAATCAGTCATAATAATAAATAAATAGTATGAATGTGTTTTAAGTGTATACACCCCCCCACTCACAAGTGTACTAGAAGTTGACATAACACAAAAGTTCTGTAAGTAGAAATAACTTTAATTGGCCTCCATCTATACTCTAATGGGATCTCAGTCCAGAATGATTGCAAGAGGCATCAAGCTCTACTCAGACATTCTAGCTCATCTTACCTGCAACATTCAGACCCAGGTCATAACTAAGGCACATACAGACACAGTCATAAAGATGAAACCACTGGTTTTTTTTCTTTCTAGAATCTGGGCTTTACTAGTAGGAAATGGCTTGAGAATGAAAGAGGATTTCCACTTCATTTTCTAAAAAATGAAGTTATGTATATATACACAAACATATATGCATAACATATATATAACTTGAATAGTCATAAGCAGTAAATGAAACAAACACATAAGGAATATGTATATATAAAATAAGGCAGAGGAAGGAAGTTCATTTGTTACATAGAAATTAGTTTTAGCAACTGTCTTCTGCTTTCACTGTGCTTGTTGTCTGTGGACAACGTGCACTCTGGTCTGGAAAGCCTCTGAGGAAATACTCAGAATTCTAAGATAAACATAGAAGAAACACTGTGAGAGTAATGGTTACTTATTCTTTAGAAGTTATAAAGAATCTACTCTATGTAAAAATGTCCTGTTCATTTAGAATAGTTAAGAATATTTTAAAAGGGAAAAAACAACAAAGTTGTTTCAAAGTTTGGTAGTTGCTAACAACAACAAAAAGATCCCTAAGAACAAAAATCTGCCTTACGGCACAGATGTTAAGAGACCAAGGTGAGGGACCAAGGTGAGAAGGGGAGGTGGTGGTGGGGTGTTGCTCAAGAAATCATGCCAGGAACATAGGAAAGCGTTTAGCTTCAGACACAGCCTCCAGTCTTTGCTTGGCTTGTGTTTTAGTATGTGCTATAGAAGACGATGAAGAAATAAACCTTGAAACCTGACTGTGAGAGAGGGTGTTAAGATGACTCACAAAATGAGTAGATATGAAAAGTTAAGTCTAGATTCCTTAAGTTAGAAGTCAGAGAAACAGTTCATAAAGGCAGAAGTAGCCACGCACTATGCTTTCACAGGTACTGACATGCCAACTGCAAAACCTAACAAGAACACTAGGTCACAGCACCACCTCGAGTCCATGCAGCAGCCCTCAGAATAGAGCAATGTAAACTGGGAGGGAATAACGCTGAGCAGAGTGTTAGAGTGCTAACCATCTTTGCACAGAGCAATACTGGGTTTCACTAAACTTGGAATGTCATCACTATTTACTCTTTCTATTAGTGTCATCTATCTACATTAAGTGACAATAACCAGCTGTGCCTTGTCCTGTCTCCCCCTCACTGGCACAGACGAATGACTTGCCTCTCACAGTCACTCATCTTGAACTACCTAGCACATGCTGCTGGAATGGTGGGCATCACACCACCAAAGAAGAAAAAGTTTGATTTTCCAAAGGGCTTTCTTTTGTCTTGGGAAAAAAAGCTATGTATGGGCGGGGGGAGCGGGGGGAGAGGGGCTACCATTTGAATTTGAAAGTGAATCTAATTCATCTGCAAGTTAAGCATACATGGAGTTCTTTGGGGTCCAGAATGGCAGAACCACTGTACTAACTAAAGACATCATTTCTGAAAAAACCTGCTTCCTCTGGGATGTGGCCTCTGTGACCTTGTATCTCGGGTGTAGCAAAGGTCCTCGGTTCAGGTATTGGAAGGTCAGGCACTTCCATGCTCCAGCTGTGACCTGGGCAGGCTCTCCACCTTTCAGACTGACATGGGGTGTCAGTGAGCTTACAGGGCCAACTTCAGAGGTGCCAGCTCACTAGTTGGCACTCTCATTACTGCTTCCATTCTAGCTGTTTGCTTGCTGGAACTTTCAGTGCTTAGAAATTAAGTTATCAATAGTAACAAGCAAAGGCCTTTGAAAACTAAGAGTGACTCAATGAGACATTCTCCCTTTATTTCTCCCCCTTTATATTTAATATATTTAATGCACTTTCCTAGCATGCTGTATATAAACAAATATAAAAGTATAAGGAACATTATGAAAGGAAAATTATTTTCTTAAAGCATGATGATAGCAAATGGATATCTGAAACATAATATTTGATATTAGATACTACCGTTGTGCTTTTCTCTCTCTTTAAAAATTATAGTTGTAGATTTTAAAAATTTTAAGATATGAGCTTAAGAATCATAAGCTTTGTTAATGAAAAATACTACCAAACATCCATTTCACCTATGGGTTTCATAGCATATGCAATGTCTTCTCAGAAATGTATGGAGTGGCTAAAGATAAGATAAATGAATAAGCCACAAAATAAAACACATGCCACATGACCCTTGTTTAAATTTAAGCAAGCAGGGACTGGTTGCTATATTGTGAGCAAAAACAAAATTTCTTGAACTTGAATTTACATTTCTCTTTACCTCAGAAATTTTACTTCTTATATTTGTGTATTTTGGTAACATTCATGTAACACATGTAGACAGTAAAATTTGTTGCAATGAAGTGTAACATATAAATCATAGAATTCTTGTTTCACATAAACCTATGTCAGTCATCTAATCAAATTGCAGGGTTTTGCTGGGTTATCCATTTTGACATAAACAATTGTGACTCTGATAAATTATTTCAATTTTATACCATTGCAAAAATTTTGTATTAACTGTAAGGGAAAATTCACAATGTAATCTACATAAAATTGGATGACCTAAATAAATTTAGTACGTTAAAAATCACATTAAAATTTTTTTTTGGTAACAGTTTTTGGCAATAAGACAGCTGGAAGATGATTTGCTCAATTCAGTAACTCTTTTTGGGAAAAAGAGCCAAAAAATCAAAAAAACAAATCTCTAACCCAACAGGGCCCCATAGAGATATATGCGGTCCTATTCGTAATACAGCTCCACCTGCCCCATCTCCAACTACAGCCCCAGGGCTCCCACCTCTGGGTGAGAGCGGAAGCTGGTGCGGTGTGTGCCTCACCTGGGCCTGTCTCAAACACATCCTCTGAACTCACAAAATCAGAGTCCCCCTCAGCACCAACTCGAACTTTGTATGCTGTTCCTGGCATTAGACCCTTTAACCCAAAGAAGCTCCGAGAACCATTTACAATTTCTTTTCTCCATTCTTCGTTGCCTATGGAAATTTGGCAAAAACAACAAATTTGAACATTTTAAGGGACTAGTAGTCACTTAAGAGCCTCGAGAATGAAAAACACATTAAAAGCCAAAGGGTTTTTAGATGGTTGTAAAAAAATAAATAAATGAAAATGGAAGGCCATATAAAAATATTTCTAAAACACTAGATCTCTAGGTTTTACATTAATCACATACATTCCTACTGTGTGAGTTTTTTTTTTTTTTTTTTTTTTGCCAGTCCTGGGCTTGAGCTCAGGGCCTGAGCACTGTCCTTGGACTTTCTCAAGGCTAGAGCTCTACCACTTGAGCCTTAGCACCACTTCCGGCTTTTTTCTATGTATGTGGTACCAAGGAATCGAACCCAGGTCTTCATGCATGCTAGGCAAGCACTTTAACCAGTAGGCCAAACTCCCGGCCCCGAGTTTTTTTTTTTTTTTTAATACAATGGAAGGTTTCTTTGCCTCAGTAAATCATTGAGTTTCTCTAAAGATGTTGATAAAACAAGAACTGTTACACATTAAGCAGCTTAAGTGAACTACTGGGAGAATTGTTCTTTCAGATTCACAAGCAAATCTTTTGGTAAGCTTTAATGACTTTAAATTTATTTCAATTTATAGATTCAAAAATTTCTAAGTATTGCTCCATTGAAAGGAACAGTTATTTCTAAAAATACTTATTTTCATGATAAAAGCCTAAGCAGCAAACTGGGCCATGTTTAGCATTTTGTCAAACATCTGCTCACACATTCATTGCCCATGAGTTTGTCTCTCAAAGAATAATGCACTTAGGAAAGGCACTGTGTTTTCATAAATGCTGGGAATTAGATATCAAAACAAAGCAGAGATTCCCCCAAAGCCATAATTTCATACATCTTTGTTTGTTTCCTTCTTTCTTTCTTTTTCTTTCTCTCTTTCTTTTTCTTTTTCTTTTTCTTCTCTCTCTCTCTCTCTCTCTCTCTCTCTCTCTCTCTCTCTCTCTCTCTCTCTCTCTCTCTCTCTCTCTCTCTCTTTTTCTTTCTTTCTGTGAGTCATGGGGCTTGGACTCTGGATCTGGGTGCTGTCCCTGAGCTCTTTAGCTCAAGGCTACTGCCCTACCCTTGAGCCACAGCACCATTTCCTGTTTTCTAGTGGTTAATTGAAGACAAGAGTCTCACTGTCTTTAGTACCTGGGCTGGCTTTGAACCTTGATCCTCAGATCTCAGCCTCTTGAGTAGCTAGGATTACAGGCATGAGCCACTGCACCCGGCATAGTTTTTCTTTTTAAAATTCTATTGACTTGGTTTGGATAAAAAGAATACTTTTGAGTCAGGTTGATTTCTGCTACTAAAAAAGTCCAATTTGAGAAGAAACAAATCTTTTCTTCTTTTTCTTTTCTTTCTTTTTTTTTTTTAATGGGGGGGGGTGGATTATGGGGCTTGAATTCTGGGCCTGGGCACTGTCCCTGAGTGCTTTAGCTTAAGGTTACCACTCTACCCTAGAGCCAAGCCCCACTTCCCATTTTCTAGAGGTAAACTGGAGATAAGAGTCTCAGGTCCTTTTGTGCCTCGGCTGGCTTTGAACCTTGATCCTCAGATCTCAGCCTCCTGAGTAGCTAGGATTACAGCGTGAGCGACCATGCCCGGCTCTCTTTCTTTTTTTTTTCTACTTACAGATTATTCACTATCATTCTTATTTATATGTTATGAGTATAGAACCAAGTTTAAGTATGTTGATATGAAAATTAAATGTAATAGAGCATAGGCCCTTGGTTATTGGTAATGTGTAAAGTGACACCAGTTTTATATCAAATATGTAGGCTGATGATTTACTATTTTTTTTGCAGGTAACTCTGATTAATCACTTGGATCAAGTTGTTTTTAAAGGCAATCCACAGTCAATCCTTAAAAATATTAACGCATTGAAATGCATCCCCCAAATGAAAAGCAGGATAATGAAATTGGTTCTTACTGCCTGCTACACCATATTCAACATAAAATTTCACACGTTCTGGTCCCTCATATTCCCAACTGATATTGGCATACGTCTCAGCAGCCGTGGCAGTTAGATTGCTGATCCTGGGATTTACTGCTTGAACGAAATATGCAACAGAAAAACAAACAAACAACAACAAACACACAGTCATAATTCAGCGCCATACACACAAATTGAATGCCAGCTTAAAAACAATGAAATAGTGCAGATAAAAATGGTTAGAATGCATGGCTCAAACTCTGGGTTGACTCATTTCACTTTGGTATTGGAAAGGTTTTGTACTTAAATGACAGTGTTTGGAAATCAGCAATGATGGCACATACATAATATTAAAAGTATGAGTTGTAAACTTGGTCATGGGCAAGGTAAACTTTTGTCCCTTAGACACAATTCCAGCAATCATCCCCATCTTCAGGGATAGTTGAACAATCCCAAGAACAGAAAGCATAACACAGTATCAGCGATTGCCTGGAAAAAAAAACAAGACTATGCGACTGCTTTATAATTTTATTTGTCATCTCAGTGAAGGTCTCTGAAGAATTTGTTTTGTGGGTGAGAAAGAATGCTTCTTAGAGTTATAGTTTATGACCTGCTTTGAGTCACAGACTTTAAGAAATCTGAGTATCTGAGAAACTCCGGAATTAGAGCATGTTGGGTGTTAGGCATGCTGGAAAAGGTGCAAAATAAATCACCAACATAGTCTGTCAGAAATAACTACAGAATAAGGAAACAAGAGAGTAAGCCTTGAGGTTATTGTTTTTCATGTGCCATGTGAACTTATCTTTATTTCTTTTTCTTTTTTTTCTCTGTTTTTCCCTTATGGTTTATCTTCTGTTGCTGCTGCATCTGACTTTGGTACCTGTTATATTGTATATACATTCATTTGTTTATTTGAATCAGGGAAAGGAAGGGGAAATAAAGAAGATGAAAAAAAGGACAAAGGATGGCGTAGTGTAACAGTGATATTCTCAAGACAAGATGTTGGAAATGACCTTTACAACTTGGGGGAAGGGAGTGGGGAAAATAAAGATGGACAGGGGTAACAATATTCAAGTACTACTTACGAATGTAACTGTAACCCTTCTATATATCACCCTAATATTAAAATTTAAATAAAAAAAATAAAAAAAAGCTTGGTACCAGTGGCTCATGCCTGCAAATCCTGGTTACTCAGGAAGCTGAGATCTGAAGATCATGGTTCAAAGCCAGCCCGAGCACTAAAGTCCATGAGACTTTTATCTCCAATTAACCACTGGAAAACTGGAAGTGGTGCTGTGGCTCAAGTGGTACAGCGATAGCCTTGAGCTGAAGAGCTCAGGAACAGCACCCAGGCCTAGAGTTCAAGCCCCAAGACTGACACAAAAAGGAAAGAAAAAGAAAAGGTAAAAGGAACAGGCACTACTTCACTTGACTCATTCCAGAGAACAAGACAATCTTCTCTATTATGTATATGTCACAGAGAATTTTCTGGAAAATAATGCAATTTACATAGCATCTTAAAAATCCAAGCTCTATGTAACTTGAGGGTAGAAATGGAAGAGGGAAAATGGGGAAGAATGAAGGCAGTGGTAAAACTAAACAAGAGGCACTGTATTCATAGTCTGACTTAGGAAATTGTAACCTGTACAACTACATAATAATAATCAATAATCAGAAGAAGAAGAGGAAGAAGATGAAAAAGAAAAAGGAGGAGGAGAAAGAAGAGGAGGAAAAGGAAGAGAACAAGAAAATAAGAGATGGTTGGGAATTTGGTCTAGTGATAGAGAGCTTGCCTAGCATGCACGAAGACCCAGGTTTGATTCCTTGGCACCACATACATAGAAAAAGCAGGAAGTGGTGCTGTGGCTCAAGTGGTAGAGCTCTAGACTTCAGGTAGCCCATGGACAGTGCTCAGGTCCTGAGTCCAAGCCCCAGGACTGGCAAATACTACTTCTACTACTACTACTACTACTACTACTACTACTACTACTACTACTACTAAGAGAATAAGAGAAAAACTCCAAGATGTAAAGAGTATATGACACTACATGCTTGCTAATGTGTAAAGACAACACCTAACAACTTTAAAATATTTTTAGGGGCTGGGAGTTTGGCCTAGTGGTAGAGTGCTTGCCTAGCATGCATGAAGACCCGGGTTCGATTCCTCGGTACCATGTACATAGAAAAAAGCCGGGAATGGTGCTGAGGTTCCAGTGGTAGAACTCTAACCTTGAGAAAGTCCAAGGACAGTGCTCAGGCCCTGAGCTCAAGCCCAGGACTGGCAAAAAATAGTATTTTTAGAATATCCTAAGGCTGATAATTCAATTAAATCTACTTCATTAATTTAAACTTAAAGTGACAACTTTACAGATACATTAATTTATATGGCATAAAAATAAGATTAATTTATTATTCCAGAGACAACACATGACCATAGTAAGTCAGAAAGCATCAATGAGTTTATTCACACTTTAGAGTTAAATCCTAAAATTTGCAAAATACATTTGATGCTAAATGTCTTTGCTGAAACAACAAAGTAGTATTTCTTAGGATGAAAGAAAAAAAAAAGAGATGTGTGCTAAAGAAGTTAAGCCATGGGACCTGAGGTTTGGCCTAGCGGTAGAGTGCTTGCCTAGCATGCATGAAGACCCAAATTTGATTCCTTGGTACCACACACATAGGAAAAAAAAAGCCAGAAGTGGTGCTGAGGCTCAAGTGGTAGAGCTCTAGCCTTGAGAAAGTCCAAGGACAGTGCTCAAGCCCAGGACTGGCAAACAAACAAACAAACAAACAAACAATGAAGTTAAGCCATGCCCTTGTTATCTGAATTAGAAATCACATTCTGTGATTCTGGGAAACAGAGCAAAAATTGATTTCTGAATTACAAGAAAGAATTAATTTTAGTTTTAAGGGATTTCTTAAAGAAATAATAAAAAATCCAAAGTGAACAGCAAGCAGTTGTTTCATGAATGTGTGTAGATCATGGGTAAAAAACCCCATGCAATCAAAGAAACTTTCCCGGAATTATAGCACTGAGGAATTTGGTCTTGACAAGCTACGGAAATTGAGGCAGAACAATAGTGGAACTTCTAACACAAGAACAGCCGATTGTGTGTGTTTGTGTGTGTGTGTGTGTGTGTGTGTGTGTGTGTGTGTGTTTGTGTATGTGACAGTTTTATATAGATACTCTTTTCTGCTTTGCTCCTAGAGTTTTTATTCTTTAAACTGTTTTTGTGTTTGTGGATTTTTTTCTAGTTTCTTTGAAATGAAATTAGTATTTTTTTTTTGCCAGTCCTGGGGCTTGAACTCAGGGCCTGAGCACAATCCTTGGGCTTTTCTCAAGGCTAGAGCTCTACCACTTTAGCCACAGCACCACTTCTGGCTTTTTTCAGTGTATGTGGTACTGAGAAATTGAACTCAGGTGTTTGTGCATGCTAGGCAAGCACTCTACCACTAGGCCAAACTCCCAGCTGAAATTAGTATTTTAAAGAGGTATCACTTCCCTTAAGTTCTGCAGCATTATTCACAATAGCTGAGATATGGACACTAAGTGTTCACTGACATGTAATGGACAATGATGAATGGCATATATTCAATGTGAATGGCATATATTCAATGGGATATTATTTAGAAAAAGAAGAAAATTCTGCCATTTGTAACAATACGGATAAACCTGGAGGATGTTATGGTAAGTGAAATAATAGATACAGGAAAGTATCTCATTATTTACAATCTACAAATATCAAACTAAGGAGAGTAGAAAGATGACTACTAGAGACTAGGATGAGGGGAACATGGGAAGATGATGAAAGTATTTAAGATCAATACTGTAGTAAAGGAATGCCTGAGGTAAATTTGAATTTAGATTATTCTTGCTTATTTATTTTTAGAGTACTAGTGATTGAACTCAGGACCTATGGTTGAGCCATACACCCAGTTTGCTTTCAGTTTGTTTTTCTGAAAGGTGTCACGCTAAATTTGCCCTGGCTGGCCTCAAATTTACATCACCCAATCTATACGTCTTGAACAGCTGGAACCAGAGATGTGCAACCACTACTACACCCAGCTTGCTTTTGAGATAGGGGCTTACTATCATTATATATTTGTTTGTTTATGGCCTGGGTAGCTTCAAATTCTAGTCCCCATTTCTATTTCCCAAGTACTTAGGATTACAGACATATATCACCATACCTAACCTTACATTTAATTGTATTCGTAAAGGCATCCCTGTAAAATAGTACTATATTTTAAGGTTATGCTATTTGACTAGTTTTGCAATACAGAATTCTAGCTGTCCTTCCCCTCAAACTCAATAGGCTTCAATGCGTGGTTTAATGTTACTTTCTTTGTGAAGCCTTTTCTGGCCTTGTTTGGCAAAATAAACAATTCACTTCTATTTTGTTCAAATTACATTTTACTCACACTACTACTTTAGCATCTCTTCTCTGCCATGCTTTAAGCATACTAAAGGCAAAGGCAGAATCTGTTTTACTTTCTTGACATATACTATCAAGAAAAATCATACTGAAAGTGCACACTTCGCTGTGTGTTGGTGGATCTGGGTCTATAATCGGAAGCAAATCAGGAAGTGACGTTTGAAGCCAGCCTGGGCAGAAAAGTCTGTGAGATTCATATCCAATTTACCACCCCAAAAATTGGAAGTGGAATTGTGGCTCAAGTCTTGAGTGAAAAAGCTAAGGGAGAGGATGAAGCCTGGAGTTCAAGCCCTAGCATCAACACACACACACATACACACACACACACACACACACACACACACACACACACACACACACACACACACACTAGAATTCTATATCTTCTAATAGGACAAGCCAATAGAAAACTGCGCCTTGCAGCTCTGAAGCACAGTTTCTTTACGATCACTAGGTTTGTTCACAGGGACATATCTTCCCCAAAGGAAAGCAAAATTTTAATGGAGTATTTCAATATAGCAGTGCATTATTATGAAACAACCAATACTTTAATGCTCAACAAGAGAACAAGAAACATACATATAAAGCAAAGTAAGTTTACATGCTCTTCTAGTACTGTAAGAAAAAATCTTACAATTTTGTTCTTTCTTTAAAACCACAAACATAGTATAATTCTGCGTGGCTAAGACTCAACTGCACTCTACAAGCTGACTGGTTGAGCAACAGTTAGGGGGTCACAGACTCAGGGATCTTTGATATCACCATAGGTGCAAGACATATTACAACTTACCAAGCACCATTCTCTCAGCAAGCATTTCTGACACCAAATGCTGCCAGAAATACAGGAGAATTTATACAATCCATGGAGGATTGTTGTCTGAGACTTGGGGGAGACTGGAACAGTTTGGTGATGACAGGGTAGCATCACTGAGGGAAATAGGAAGGCCAAGTGGAAATAGGCAATTCCAGTGGAGAGATTTAGTTCCACACCAGAGTAGTACATTGCCTAAGGAAAATTTCAACTGGACAGTGTTGTTCAAGATAGTGGAGTGCACACTGTGTATAGTACCATGGAAAGCTCAGTTGATCAAATGTCTCCAGGGCTGTTTTCATCATGTGAGTGATACTTTAGAATTCTTGATATGTGCCATGGCCAGGTAGAGGCTATCGGTGACAAATCCACAGTTTTGGTCCTGTCTGATCCAGCCAAAATTATATTCTTAAAAGCTAACATTAAGATTTGCATTAGGGTTAAGATTTCAGGAAAAAAAACAATTGGGAGAAATCCATATGTGGCTTTTTACTTGACTAGAAATTCATTTTAAAGCCACAGTCTGCCAAAATGTCCTTTTGGCTATTCCGGGCATATTTTATTTTCTCTGCTACCCATGCTGCACTTCTCCACATTTCACATTGCAAATTTTTACACATATATAAAGTCATGCAGATGAGTTATTTTACCTTTGCCTGCACCTACATCAGGTGGAAGAATACCAGCTTTAATGAAGGAAACAGAAATAGAACACTATATAGTTAGAATGTAACACACCCATGAGCATGTATAATGATACAAAATAGCACTTATTAATATGCTAACACATGCAAAAAGAATGAAGTGTATTATGTCAGATACAGGGGACAAATACATGTTTGTGTCCCCAAACTTACCCAGTATTCAAAATTATATAATACTGAAATTGTCTTACTTCTACTTGGCTAGTTTTTAAGGAAGATTAGGATTTCATACCAACATATGGATAGAAATGTCAGTTTCTTACACTATGAAAGACAAGCATATGAGTAATCCCTAAGCAATTTCAAAATTTAGAGACATGCAAAAGCAGAAAATCTTTTACAATAGTTTTGAGCACTTTTTTTTTTGCCAGTCCAGGGGACTGAACTCAGGGCCTGCGCACTGTCCTTGGGCTTTCCTCAAGGTTAGTGCTCTATCACTTGAGCTACAGCACTAGTTCTAACCAAGGAATCCCACCCAGCTCTTCATGCATGCTAGGCAAGCACTTTACCACTAGGCCAAACTCCTGACCCCAAGATGAGTGGTTCTTTTTTTTTTTCCGGTCCTGGGCCTTGAACTCAGGGCCTGGGCACTGTCCTTGGGCTTTCTCAAGGCTAGAACTCCACCACTTGAGCCACAGCACCACTTCTGGCTTTTTTCTATGTATGTGGTACTGAGGAATCGAACCCAGCTCTTCGTGCATGGTAGGCAAGCACTCTACCACTAGGCCAAACTCCCGGCTAGTTTTGAATACTTCCATTGAATCTTAAAATTTTCAGAATGAATTAAAAGTATAAAAGGAAGAGTGAATACCATTTCTAATACTATAATGATACTATTTTCTTTTCTCTCTAGCAAACAAGATATCAAAATAAAAGCCTGTTGCTCAAGCACAAAATAAATGCACAATAAATGCATTGTTTAATATCTTTTGATTTTTTTAAAACAGAGAACTTAAATCAATGTACAGAGTGCCCAATTATTTCCATTGGCTAGGAGGCACAACTAGAAAGACAACTATATCTATATCTATCTTTGTGTGTATATGTGCATACATATGTATATATTATGTGTCTTAATTATGTATGTGCATGTGTGTATAAAGTTATGCATGGGAGAAAACATTGGCTTATACTTTGCATTTAAATATAGGTGTGGTGGCTCATGCCTGTAATCCTAGCTACTCAGGAGGCTGAGATCTGAGGATCAAGGTTCAAAGCCAGGCCAGGCACTAAAGTCCATGGGACTCTTATCTCCAATTAACCACTAGAAAATTGGAAGTAACAATGTGGCTCAAGGTAGACTTGAGTTGAAGAGCTCAGAGACAGCACCCAGGCCCAGAGTTCAAGCTCCACGACTGACAAAAAAAGAGAGAAAGAAGTATTATAATTTTCACTAACTTCAATATTTTTAGTTTGAAAGTTAAATGTGGACTCGAAAAATAAATACCAGATAGTTATTCCTAAATAAATAATTTTGTCATATATCAGAATGAGAAATTACAAGTATTTGTATTATTTCAGTGAGAAGGATATTCCATGACAAGAAGGAAAGAAGTGAATTTATAAAAGATAAATACTTTTTATTCCACTGTGCTTATAACCCTATGGATTGCATACATACCCATCTTACCTGCATCCATAGTTGTTATTGCTTCCTCTGTGATATGGCTGCCTGCTCCTGCTGATGTATGTGCATAGAAGTAAAACTTGTATCGAGTGCTGAAATTTAAGTTTTTCAAAATCCAGCGTGTCTTGTTGGCCGGAATTTTTAGATCTAACACAGGGCCTAATTCATGAGTGCTATTAACTGTCAAAGGAAATAACAAACAAACACACTCCAATTAGCTACCATAGGACTATTATCAATAATTGCTTCATGATTAAGTAATAATTTTTGAATCACATATCATGTTAAACAATATCATCTGATGATATACCATTATAATATTATATAATATAATACAGCATGAAGGGGAATAAGTTCTCCGTTGACTTATAAACTAGTGGAATCTTGTGGCTGAGTCACAATAGCATTTTGAATTGTGTTTTTCCGCAGATGGACTCATTTACAATCAATAACTCCAAGTCCTTCTTCTAGCATCTTGTGTCAAACGAACATCTTACCATTTTCTATTATACCCACTTAACTTAATGCTAGCCCCCCACCTTCAAACATCTCTATTACTCTACAGAGCAATTCATTCTCAATAGCATATGCATAGATTTTTTTTTTACACAAGATAAAGCTTGAGGTCCCTTCTGGAATAATACCAAAACAACTCTCTCCCCTTTTCTCATTCTCTTTCTCCTCTCTCACTCTCCCTCTCTCTTTGTCTCTCTTCCTTTCCTTCCTTTCTTCCTTCCCTTCTTTCTCCCCACTCCTACTCTTTTTTCCTCCAAATATAAATAGCAACTTTGCATTTTTTTATTGTCAGGGTAGAACTTCCCATTTTTAAATTGTATTTAATTGTCGGGGTAATGTATAGAAGGGTTATAGTTACATTCGTTAGGTAGTGAATGCATTACTTCTCATCATTCATGTTTTTGTTCTCCTTTCCTTCCTCCCACCCCCTCCCAATCATCTTGTTGTAACTTTCCATTTTAAAGTAACAACTAGTCTTTAAACTATAGGTCTCCCTCCCCTTCTCCCAATTACTTACTTGGCTGGTATTTTAGGGTGTACTCAGTCAAAATGCCATTTGGGTGGCTTGGTGGGTCCCATTCCAAAGTGAGAGAGTCCAGGGAAGGGTTAGTAATCTTCAAAGATGATGGAGCGCTGGGAACTTGAGTGATAACACAAAATCACAAAAGAGGTTTGTTTTAAACATTTCAGAATTATTGAAATGACATATTTTTTCCATGTGTACATAATATATCAAGGTTTGGGGCTTTAATGATGTGTGATTCTGTTGAAAATGCATGATTATAATGCAAACCTCTAACATGAACTTATCTTCTTCCCTTTTTTCTTCTTAACTTTTCCATTTAAGTTCATTTAAACCATCCTGTCAAAGCATATAACAACTTCTTTTATTGGGACCAAAATAAAATATTTTAAAGCAGACTTACTGGACTTTTAGTAAAAGTAAAACATGAACTCATTCAAACAGATCTTGAGCATGAGCAATGTGTTCTGGGCCATTGAGGATTGCTTTCCCCAACAAACCAGGTGTCACCCAACACTCACAACTTCCTGCCTCCTGGGCTTTGGCCTGTGCCAGGATGCCCATGCAGAGTCACGTTTATCCTTAGGGCTGAGAACTGCCCAGGGTCTAGTCATAAAGGACAAAAGCCCAAATTTTGGCACATCCCTGTCCCCAGACACACAGTGAGGTGTTAGGTTTGGTATGGAACTGGCTGGCACACTACCGGTGAGAAGAGGCTGGTCTTCCAGAGGAGGACGGCTGGGGCAGATAGCCTGCACTGATCCAAGTCTCTTCTACTGGATTTCTTAGAAACCCCTTCATGTCACATTGTTCCTCATTTGCTGTACCCAGAAAGCAAGGAAACAACCTGGACTTCTCCCTCTGCCTTATTTCCACAGTCTCCCAGAACACTGACGTCTGGTGAGTTCACCACCTTAATCAATCTCCTCCTTGCCTCATCTTCTGCTTTACCTCTCTTTGGCTCTGGCTTACAACACTGCCCCCAGGAGTTATTAGCTTCCAAGCTTCCTCTAACTAGTAAGTGCACCAGACACCTGGGTGATTATAGACTCTTTTAAGAAACTAATGACCATGTCGAATGCCATGTAATCGTAGCTATTCAGGAGGATGAAATCTGAGGATTAGGGTTCAAAGCTAACCTGGGAAGGAAAGATAGTAAGACTTTTATCTAAAATTACCCACCAAAAGCCAGGAGTGGAGGTTTGGCTCAAGTAGTAGAGTGCTAGCTAGCTTTGAACCTAAAAGATCTGGGACAACACCAAGACCCTTGAGTTCAAGACCTAGGACCAACACACACACACACACACACACACACACACACACACACACACACACACACAATTGATGACCACTAAAAACACTCCTTAGGACACATATAGGTTACATTCCATTTCTGGTTGTGTGTGTGTGTGTGTGTGTGTGTGTGTGTGTGTGTGTGTGTGTGTGTGATGGAGTTCCACTATCACCAAGGGTCTGTACATATCAAGAGCAGCTGGCCTACTGGTTAATAACCTTAGCATCCAAGATCCATCTTTTCCTCACCACTTCACACCACATAAACTTCATTTTCCTAGAGAAGCAGTGCCATTTCCTACCTTTTTGTCTTTAGACTTTGTTCTTTTTTAGTTCATTAAGCCTCTGATTAAGTTGTCTACACCCCCAGCCCCTGAGTTGTCCAGAGGACCACTGTGAGGCCTCATTGGTGAAAGTGGAAGCAGTCCGGCCCTCCAAGGGGAAAATAAGATTAAGGACAAGTCAGAGCCTGTAGTAGGATGGGAACTGAAACTCTGGGGCTGCTGGACAGTTGTCAACATCATGAGCCCCCAGTCAGGAATTAGGACAGGACAATCTGTGAACTGAACTTTTACAGAAAAGACCTGGAGAATCTACACGAGTTATTTGCCCATCAACATGGTTACCTTGGTTCAAAATTCAAATTAGGTAGAGCCTACTTCGGTACCATTTCAAACCTCTATCCTTATCCCTTTTCATTGTTCTTGTTGTTTTGTGGTGGTGGAGATGAGATCGTGTCTGTGTGGGCCTAGACTTCACCCCCTGTCCTCTATACTACTGCATTTGCCTATCTCTTTCTCCTCTAAGGTTCCCATGTGTTTGTCCAAACTCCTCCTCACTCGCCACTGCTTCCATGTATATTTGATTCATTTCTACCCTCCTTCAATGGCCCATACTTGCAAAGATGTTTTCCCCTTTTTCTTCACAACCTATTTGTCCAAGTCACAAACTTTTTCACCTGTTTCAGCTTACTGAGTGTTGAGGTTATAGATATGCACCATTATGACTGGCACAAAGACTTCCACCTCGTAGGTCAGCTAAACTTTATAATGATTTGTGAAAATGCATTTAAAAGGAAATGATAGAAATGATCCTAAGTCACAGAAATATTTGCCCAGTGAGGAAAATATTTCTGTGACTCAGGGTCATTTCTATAGTTAAATCTCCCATTTAGTTCTAACATTCCTCCAAGGTATCTATTGAGCCTAGAGAAGTTACAAAATGTGTTTCAGGCTGGAAAGCAAACAACCCAAATAAGCACCAGATTTTTCAAGGTTTCAGATAATATAAGTATAGGGAAATTTCTGGGGTACCATTTTGAATTCTGAAGCTTTCCATGTGCCCTCAAGCCACCTAGAAGTGATGTTTTGCTAGGTTTGTGTGTGCTGTACTCAACTAGGGGGAAAAAATCACATTTGTCTCCCACAATATTCTTTTCCTGGAAGCCCTCTCAAACCAGGCCGAATCTCAGAGGCAAGTCCCTTCTGTACCTCCTTCTGGAGTGTGGAAGACTCTGTCCGGGCTGGCTGGGCCTTCCCCTTTTCCGTTGACCACGCGGACGTTGAGTGCGTAGTGGCTGAAGGGCTCCAGTCCAGGCAGCATGCCGTGAGTCTTGCTGCCCTGGAACGTAAGGATCTTTTTCTCAATGTGACGCTTGTCTCTACTGGATGAACTCTGAGCTTTCCAATAGTAAATCTGAAATGGCAAGATGAGATGAATGTCAGGGATGCACAAGGGAGAAAACAAGACTCCCCGCGCTCACAAAACTAAAGCTACTGTTTTTTTTTCCAGAACATTCTCCTGTTACAATTTATTTTTTCATTTTTTTTCCCAACCCGTGTCTCTGCATTCACAGTATAGACCAGGCCCAGGGCATGGGCTAAGGTATATGTGGGATAGGTTTACTCGGCCTCCTCTTTCTATATAGTCAGTATAAGAACACAGCCTGTGGTAGGCACCAGAGAATCTCCTGTTACAATTCATAGCAAAACCAGTAGCCAGGTACTAGTGGCTCACACCTGTAATCCTAGCTAGTCAGGAGGCTGAGGTCTGAAGATAACAGTTGAAAGCCAGGCCAGAGCAGGAAAGACTGGGAGATTCATAATCAGCAACTAACCTCCAAAAAGCTGAAGTGGAATTGTGGTTCAAGTGGCAGAATATTAGCCTTGAGCAAAGAAGTTTAGGGATAGTATTCAGGCCCTGTATTCAAGCTGCAGGATTCTCTCTCTCTCTCTCTCTCTCTCTCTCTCTCTCTCTCTCTCTCTCTCTCTCTCTCTCTCTCTTTCATACACACACACACACACACACACACACAGAATTAAAAAAGGAAAAAGAAAACTGATGATGGATTGTGAGGCAAGGGGAATAGGAACCACAGAAAATGAAGAAACCAAGTAAAGAATGACTATATAACAAGGCTGAGCTGAACAGTTTTCCTGGAGGATAATAAGTGAAATAAGCAAACAAGCATGAGACCCACATGATTCTCTTTAGAGGATTCAAAAAGGAATTATGATAAAAGTGATTTTAGTGTTTTACTTGCATTAAATATTCTTAAAAATAACCAATGCTTATATACTTTTCCAGACTTATTCACATATAACATACAACTTAATCCTAAAAAGCACAGTAAGGCTTTTATTATTACTATTTTTTAGTTGTTTCTCTTTTTTTTTTGTGCCTGTCTTGGAGCTTGGGCTTAAACTCAGGGACTGGGTGCTGTCCCTGAGCCTCTTTGGGTTCTAAGAGCTAGGATTATTATTATTAACAGAAGAACCTTTCTTATAACTTGCTGACTGATTTTTTTTCCCAAAGTGGGCTTTTCCACTAAGCCAAGCTACAGAATTTTGTATTAAGCTGAGTACCAATGGCTCTCAGTTGTAATCCTAGTTATTCAGAAAGTTGAATCAGCGGATCAGGCTTCAAAGCTACCTCAGGCAGGAAAGCTCATAAGACTCTTCTCTAATTAACCACCAAAATGCCAAAAGTAGAGCTCTGAGTTGTACAGCACTAGCTTGAACAAAACAGTTCAGGGACAGTGCCTAGGATGTGCGTTCAAGCCCCAGGACTGGCATAGACACACAAAAAGTTGTATTAAATTTTATGCATGGGTTTTGGAGAGATAAACTGTGGACTGACATTGGTAAAAATATGTTGGTCAAGTGTTTCTTAGGAAAGTAAAGATATTTCTCAAGAGAAGTCAACATGTATGCAGATGGCTAGTATTAGGGCAAACAAAAAACAAACAAAACATGTTGCAGTATAAAAACTATCCTCTAGGTGGTGGCAGTGATTGGTCAAAGCAGGTGTGTGTGTGTGTGTGTGTGTGTGTGTGTGTGTGTGTGTGTGTGTGTGTGTGTGGCTACCTACCTATCAAAATTCTCTATGAAACAGTCTTTCTGTATTCTCCAAGAACAAAGATAATTAGTTTTATGAGAATAACTCAGGTAAGAATACAGGTCTTAGATAATCTGAATTATTTAAACTCAAGTTATTTACTAGTATATTTAGCATGTTCAACAGATGCAATCTGTACCCCTACAAAATTAGGTGGTTTGTTATATTCAATTTTTAAAATTTATTTTCCATTGTTTCATTTTATTTGTTTTTTTTCCACTTGTGGAAAAAAATTGAAAACAGGGACTGAGAGTGTGATCTAGTGGTAGAGTGACTAACATACACGAAGCTCTAGATTCAGTTCCTCAGTACCACATACATAGAAAAAGCTGGAAGTGGTGCTATGGCTCAAGTGATAGAATGCTAGCCTTGAGAAAGCTCAATGACAGTGCCCAGGCTAAAAAAGAAAACAACAACACACACAAAAAAAAGTTTTTCCCTCATTTTGGATGATTGAAAATCCACATTAACTTTATCTGCCTTGATTTTTGTTGTTGTTGTTGTTGATATATATATATATATATATATGTATATCCTTTTGTGATCCTGCCTAAAAAATGAATTCACAATTTATAAGCAAATGAATGAGATAACTGACCTTACACAGCTTGTGTGGCCTTTGCCAATTCCTTGTTATGAAGGGAAGAACACAAATGCCTCCCTGCACTTACCCGATAGCCTTGTAGGTGTCCTCGGATGCTTTTCAGAGGTACTGGGTCCCAGTGTACCTCCGCCAAGGTACTGTTCACCACATTGACATCCACATTCCCGGGAGCCACCATTGGGACTAGGGAAAGGTCAGCAAGAGAGTAGGTGTGTTAATGTTCTTTCTGAATTTAATGTAAAATGTCACTGTCTCTAACGATTTTGACATATCATATGTCTTTGCCTTGATTACAGAAGCCTACATGGATTGTCAATACTAGATTTTTAAATGATTTTTTATTGTTTGGGTAATGATGAAGGGGTTACAGTTACATTCGCCGGGTGTCCATGCTAGATTTTTTTGTTGCTGTTATTTGGTCATGAGACATAATGGAAACAACTTGTTTTGAAGTAACCTCTTTCCCTAATATTAGGAAAGCATTCCTCCTCTCATTCTGATGTACTAGAGATTAAATGCAGGACCTTGCATATGCTAGGCAGGCACTCCAACATTGGGCCATAACTCTTAGAACCTCCGTGTCTTACATAGGGGACTACTGAAATTCAGAGAAGTGGAGCAAAATGACGGTACTTCTGTCCTTTGCCAGACTGAATCACCTCTGGAAACAGCCCCTGTTGGTACTCATGGTGATGGATCTATTGGGATGGGAAAGTGGAAAGGCAACAGGGTAGCATGCTTACGGTCTTCTCCGGAATGGCCCATGACTTCATCTGGCTCTGGAGCAAAGCCCACATCATTCAGGGCCTGCACTTTGATCAGGTATGGGACGAAGGTGGGTGTGCCTGAGACAATATATTTGGATACGTTGGCCACAAGCACAGATGTCCATTCATCATCACCATCTTTCTGACGCCAGCTTACTTTGTACTGAAGGCCTGGCCCATTTGACTCGAAACCATTCAAGGGCTGCAAGAGAAGCCAAGCAGAGAGACATAGAATCATTTACAGGAACATTAAACCCAGCTCCCAGGCCTCAAGAAAAGTCAGTGTTGAGATGCTAAAATGCAAGCTATTCGCCATTTTCTCCAGGGAACTCTTATTTATTTTTCCAGTGGTGAGAAGATTCAATGAATGTTTGGGAATCAACATTTTCAAGATTGCAACTTACTACTGGGAAATAGAAAGTGCCATAAAAACCTTTCAAAGTCTGGCTCCACAGGGAAGCCTGGGTGAGTCTTCAACCATTTCTGTTGTCCAGATTTTTAAATATATTCCTATTTGTATGTCATTATCCATTTCACATGGAAATTGAAATTTACAGCCTCTTTCCTTTTGATTAAAAAGTCAATTTAAGTGGTGTGGCTCACGCCTGTAATCCTAGCTACTCAGGAAGCTGAGATCTGAGGATCGTGGTTCAAAGCCAGTCCAGGCACTGAAGTCTGTGAGACACTCATCTCCAATTAACCACTAGAAAACTAGAAGTGGTGCTGTGGCTCAAGGGGTAGGGTGGTAGCCTTGAGCTGAAGAGTTCAGGGACAGGGCCCAGGCCCAAAGTTCAAGCCCCACAACCAACAAAAAAGAAGTTAATTTATCCTGGTATTCTATCATATATGTTTGTATGTATGTATGCATGTATGTGTGCATGTATGTATGTATGTATGTATAGCACATACATATTGGTGTACCTACAAGTATGCATGTATGGATCTATAATAGGTTTAAACATTGTCCAAGTCTACAATTTACAGATAAGGTGTTGTACTACCATCACCATTATCATTACCATTAGCATCCTCACCACCATCATCATTATCATCATCATCATTGCCGTCATCCACTGATTACTGGGACTCGACCAGCTCTCTTCAAGTCCTCTGGGTGAGAACACAACCTTGCGTGCTTTGAGTACCCCCAGGAGTTAGGCATTATTGTAGATGTGTTTAGATGTAATGATTCTTTTAAGTTTATAAAGCTGGTACTTTTTTTTTATTTACTCCCATCATTTAGATGCCCAGTAGATGTTCAGCAACTGGCTTAGAATCACACCCACTCACTTTCCCTCCAGAGACAAAGCTTTCCTACTACCACATAACTCTGCTTTATACTGATATATATATATATATATATATATATATTCCCCCTGGAAATGGATGAAAGGGGATTTGTTTTGGTGCATATCAATTAATCCAACCTTTTCTTTTTATTAAAAAAATAAACCCTGAGAAATTGAAGGTTTTCTTTTTTTTTTACTTTCTTAAAAATATTTTATTGTAATTAATAAATGGGTTACATGATATTTGCCAGATAGAAAGTGCATTAATTCACATACATTGATACCCTTTCACATGTCTTGGTACCCATTACCCTCCCCCCCACCTTCCCACCCGTCTTGGTTTTCCTCCCTTCCCTATCAAATTTCAAATAACCAAATACAAATAAATTCAATATATCAGATAATAAAGTGAGATACTGTAACAATATGAGATACCCAAGGGACAGCAAAGGAGATGAGAGATAACATAGTACATAAAGGACAAAAATCATTCGTTATATAGCTTTTGTTTCAATATCCTGGAGGTCCTTTCAATTAGCTTCATACTATATGGCCTTATGTATCAAGATTTTGCTCTGTTGCAGATCTCTGCTAGTAGAGCCCAAGGTTTCTACTGATTATGATGAATGAGGGAAACCATTGAGCCTAAGTTCCTTTGAGTCTGGCTTACTTCACTTAATATGATTTTTTCTAAGTCTTTCCATTTCCTAACAAATGGGGCGATGTCGTTTTTTCTGACAGCAGCATAGAATTCCATTGTGTACAAATACCACAACTTGTTGATCCACTCATCAACTGAGGGACACCTATGTTGGTTCCGTATCTTTGCTATGGTGAATAATGCTGCAATGAACATTGTTGTGCTAGTGGATTTAGTATGCCCTTGTTTCTGGATGGTTGGGTAAATGCCAAGTAGTGGAATTGCTGGGTCATAGGGAAGGTTTTCTAGCTTACCTTCCATGTAATCACCAAATTATCCGGCTCTGACCCAAGTCCTTCCACTGCTGTGGGGTTTTTATCTGGTTCTGGAAGTAGACACATATGTGTAAACTTTTGTCCTTCGCAGAGACTTGAAATTTATCTGATTTGTTTCACACCTCACCTGCGGCTTTGGTGAAATACTGTGCTGATGCCTTACTGGGCAAGCTGGGGCCATAGTTGTTCACTGCTGTCACTCGGAAGGCATAGTTCACATAAGGAGATAGGTTCAGCTGGGCTGTGGTCTGTGTTCCAGAAACTTCAGCTTGGCGGTGCCACAGTCCTGCCTCATGCATTGTATCTTCGTATTCAATGATGAATTCTGATCACAACACACCGTAAACCCAAGAAAGCAAATTCAGTCAGCTCAGGTGTATGCAGCTAGTTTACTATGGAAAAAAAACCCTATTATAATTGTTCATCAGAGCTCAATCTCATTATCTTCAATCCTTCAGCACACACAATAATATTTGGTATTTTTTGTCAAGGTTGAAAAGTTTTATAGCTTAATTCAAACTATTTTAGGATTGATCAATCTATCCCAAGGAGAAATATAAATATATGACAAGATGGCCAATATTTTATAATAGGGAAGAGCTAAAATAAATACATTAGGATGGCATTGTTCATGAAACTGATTGATAGTGATAAACAGTTTAAACACTTTTGTTGATTGGGAAGGAAGCATTCTCTGGCTTTATAGGAAATACAAACTGGTGCAGCTTCTATATAGGACACTAGAAGAAAACAGAACACTAAAATACACAGACTTTAAGAAATTGCACTAGTGGGGCCGTGAGTTTGGCCTAGTGGTAGAGTGCTTGGCTAGAATGCACAAAGACCCGGGTTCAATTCCTTGGTACCACATACATAGAAAAAGCCAGAAGTGGTGCTGAGGCTCAAGTGGTAGAGCTCTAGCCTTGAGAAAAATCCAAGGACAGTGCTCAGGCCCTGAGCTTAAGCCCAGGACTGGCAAATAAAAGAAATTGCACTAGTAATTCATTTTGAGGAAATGTGTTCATATATATGGTTCAAAGATACAAAAAAAGAACCAATATTGCTGCATAGCTTGCAAATGAAGCAACCTAATTGCAAAGAAGTTAATTCTCTGCCATAGGACACTGATTCATCCTCACAGTGGAATACTCTGCATCTCTTACAAGTAAGTGGGACTGAAATGGAATGATGCCCAAGCAGGATATAGAATAGTCTATACTGGATGCTACATTTGTGTGGTGTACATTTGTATACCATATGTACTTGAATGTACAGCTATTTCCTCTCAGAGGATACACAGCCATAACACTGATGTGACCAGAGGATGTAATTCACAGGGTCTGGAGGAAGGTAAAAGTCCCAGGTCATACCTTCTGTATTTACTAAAAGTTTGTAGTCTGTATGTATTGAACCCTTGTACAAATAGCTATTTAGGTATTTAGTACCTACTATGTACCATATGTCTATGATGCAAACCATAAATACAAAATTAAACTAGACATACTCTGTAGTGCAATGGTCTGAGCAAGGTTCCTGAAATTCTCCCTTCTGCCTCCATTTCTGTGCTGGCCACGTCTAGTCTTATGTGTGGATGACCTTCATGATTCCATGCAGTCGCGACCTCTTCCCTGACCCACATCCTTAGATAGCTGATTGCCTCTGTAAGTATGCTGAATGTCACCCAAACTGGTTCTACTCTCTTCTACTGGTAGGGAACCTGAGGTCTAAGCCTCGCTCTATTAAGCATCTCTCTAAGATTACTGCTAAGGTAAACTTAACTCTCCAGTATTTGTATGGCCTAATTCCCTTACGTCATTCAGGTGAGGAGCTGGCATTCTTGAAGAGCCACTTTGTAGCAGGGGACAGTGAAAAGAAAGAGACCTAGGTTAGAAGTAAAGGACCTGATATTCAGTTTTTTTTTTCTGGTCATCCATGGGCTTGAATATTGCTTTACTCCTAATGTGTGGGCTGCCTTTCAGAGCTTGTTCCTTCTATTCTCTCCTCCCAGATATAATGGATAGATAGGGTGAATGAGAATGACTAACTTCATATGAGTCTTCCTACTGTGGCAGAAATTTAAGGCTATCCTTAAAGACCTAAAATACAAATGACAATGTATCTGCTTAACAAACACGTTCAGCATTTACTTAGTGTGCTATACCAGAAGCTATAACCAAAACTAATTCTATCTCTTAAGGCAGATAGAAATTAATATGTTTAGTCCTGTCAAGAATGAAGCAGAGAATGCCAACTCTGCTCAGTATTATGAAAAACATTGTTTTGAACCTGGCTAATATGTTTATGGGTGGTAAAGTGACTAACATCACATACTTGTAATAGGGCTATTGTTGTCATCGCCTGGAGTCCAGGACAGCTGAACACTTTTGTCAAGTTGATTCGTTAATTCTAAATCAATTGGAGGTTTGGGGACATCTGTAGACCAAACACATAGATTGTGGTTAATTGTAGGCTTGGATGAGGTCCTGCTTTCTTTGTGACATTATTCACAGATGAAATAAATATCTTAGAGGCACAACACACTTAATGATCAGTGAGCATGCACTAGAAATGAAATGGAAGGAAGGATCTGAGGCTGCAGAACACATGTGCGCACCCATGTCTGGCCACCCAGGAGTTCTGCTTGTGCTTTTCAAATGAAAGAAAATGTCACCAGCCAAGCTAGTGAGCAGACATACATGGTTTGCCACAGTGTATGTTATGAACAAACACAGAAATAACCAAAACTTAAATATGAATGCATGTAAAGCAGAATAGCAAATGCTGAGACACAAATAAAGGCAAATCAAACATATAATTTAAATATTCTTTCTGAAATATGTTGATGATAGACTCGGAGGTTTCTGAAAAAAGTTTTTTTTTCCCCTGTGGTAGTACTAGGGTTGGAACTCAAGGCCTTACAGGTTAGACAGGTGTTCTACCACTAAGTCACATCCTTGGACCTTTTCGCTTTTTTCTTTAGTTTTTGAATAGGATCTCATGTTTATGTCTGTGCCAGTTTTGGCAGTGACTCTTCTTTTTTTGCTTCCCTCACAATTGGGATGACAGGAATGCATCATCACATGCTCTGGGTCCTGTTGGTTGAGATGGTGTCTTGAAAACATTTTTCCCTAGCTGGCCTTAAACTATGATCTTCCTGATCTCCAGCTCCAGGGTAGTTAGGTGTGAAACAGTGCAGTTGGTGGTGTTTGTGCTTTTAAATATGGACTGTCTTTAAGTGGGTTTACTCTCAGACCTATTGGGTCAAAGGTAATTTTTAAACACCACATGAAATAGTGATTCTGATACTTAGAGATCACAGTTATTTCTTCTGACATTGCTTCTAGAAATATTTTTCTGGTACTTGAGGGACAAGAGGCTATATAAACATATGAGCTCTTCCTTTTCCCGTGAGTAACAAAGCAGTAAATGCCTCTAAAGAGCAGGTGTTACACAGAATAATAGTGATATAGTTAATTCTAGTTAAGCTTATATCACAAAATTAACTTTTGTGTTTATGTACTAAGTACCTAAACAAAGAAATTTCTAGAAATAATTTCTTATTTATTTTCTAGACTCAGTGATATGACATGGATGTGATTCTTCTTTTTATTCCTTTTGCTAGTGATTTATCCCCTTTAAAAAATACACAATGAATCTGTGAAATGTTGTTTTAAATATCCTTTTCTTTCTTTTTGGCCTGGCGCATGCCTATAATTCAAGCACTTTGGAAGTAAATATGGGAATCTTGAATTTGAGTCCAATTTGGGCTACATAGTGAGACAATGTCTCAAAAAGCAAACAACAGAAATGGTATGTGGCTTAAGTGGTAGAGGGCCAATCTTGAGTGGAAAAAGCCTAGTGACAGTTTAAGTCCCTGAGTTCAAGCCCAAGTAACTGCACAAAATTAAAAAAAAAAGATTGCCTCTCCCCTATAGAAATTTCTTGAAAAATATAATATTCCAACATCATTTATTTTTCCAAACAAATTTTAATAGATCAAAGTAAATCCTTTGTGCAATGATAAAAAATAATTTTTGGAAGAATATAGGCTATACTAAGCCACTGTTCTACTTCACAGGGAAATTAGGTCAAAGACAGACTTTCATCAAATGGAATGAGAACCATTTAGAAACCACTGGAAATAAACTCAGTGAGAATTTCTATAGGTGTAATGAAGCAATGAAATACTGGAGTAAATGAGGGACAGGACATGAGGCACAGTAGCCCTTTTCCTCAAAGAAACACAATGAGGTGACAAAGAGAAAATGGTAACTTTTTTTTGTAACTGTGAAGCTGACAGAAAACAGTAAAAGAAGACTCATATTAGTTTACCGTAATGGGGAGCTGGAGTTGGAGTAGGAGCTAGAAAGGATATTAATATAGAGGATTTTAATCAATTAGTAGTGAAAGATACAAGATAGCACAAGAAGACAGACTGTACGTATTTATAAAATTAAGCCTCATGCTTAGCTGTGAAGGACACCATTGACAAAAGGCAGTGATAGTCTAAAAATACAAAAAACTCTTAAGTTCTAAAGTATGCATCTTCCCTAATTTTCTTATAAAAATTTCAATAATATACACACCTACCATTTTATCCCAGTCCAAATGGAACACATTTACACTGAAGTGATCACCTCAAAGGTGTCTTTTAAAAAGAAGAACAAGTTGGGATCGACTCATTCATGTTATAATGATGAAACTATGACAAATAACTTAACATTAACAAACGATCTTTTCTACCCCTTCCAGGAAAGCTGGTTGGTTATATCTGCTCAGCTTCTTACCGACAACGCTGAGCACAGCACTGGCAGAAACCTTGTCCAGAGTGGTGTTGGCCACACATGTGTAGGTCCCACCATCTCCATCATCCACATCTGCAACCACCAAGTGGTCCTTGTCAACCGTGAACCTGTGGATGCCGACACAGAGCAGCTGAGATGGACATCCAACCACAGTCCACGAAAGCCCCACCGACTCGAAGATCAGTGAACGTGACACAGGAGAAAGGTGGCAAACCTCATCAAATTCAGCAAGATAGAGTACACATACTACTAGGTGATGAGTTTCACTTTAACCATGGTTAAAGCTGGAGAGCAGTTAGAATGAATTAGAATCTTAGGTGAGTAGGGATAGTGAATACAATTTAAAAAAGAAAACCCAGATGCATGGATTCCTTGGAATTTCCATTTTTTTATTTTATTGATATGTTTACTATTTTAATTGTACAAATTTAGTGGGTATAGTATTATAACTGGATATATAAACACAGTGTGATATTGATGATCTTAGGTTATTTACATCTTAAGAGGTGTTTAATTCTTTTTATATTAATAAGTAAAAATAATGTATTTTTATAAGGAATGGTGTGATATTATATGTACACATTTCATATGTGGATGTTAAAATTTGTTGGCCAGAATTCTTTGAAACTTTCTCCACCCTCACCCCATAAATGTATACAATGACTTTAGATCAATTTAGGAGGTATTTTAAAATTAGTAAAAGTTTCCACATATATCCTGAGGTAAACAGAAGGTAACTCCATAATTAATCTCACTACTCAGGTTTCTGATGTTAACAAATGTTGAAAACCACTCATTCTGTTCAATGTCTATTAAAGTATCGATTTTGGATTTTTTGATTGTATTTTATTGTTGGGGTGATGTATAGAGGGGTTATAGTTATATTTGTCCGGTATTGGGTGCATTACTTCTTGAACCTTGATACCCCTTCCCCTTTTATTTTGGAATATTTTTTTTACTTACAGAAATTCTGCCACAGGAGAAAGAAAATGCAGTGAACGGTATTGATTTCCACTAAGAGTTTTTTGTGGGCATGAAAAAAATTGCTTGATGGGTCAAAAGTCAAGAGGATTCAACTTTGTGCTCACACACTTGTTTGAGTGTGTGTGTACACTCGCACATATGTGTGCAAGTCATGGGGCTTGAATTCAGGGTCTGGATTCTGTCCCTGAGATTATGTGCCCAAGGATAGTGCTCTGCCACTTAAACCACAGTTCTACTTGCAAGTTTTTGGTGGTTATTTGGCGATATGATCAGTCTGACTTTCAACACCAATCCTTAGATCTCAACCTCCTGAATAGTTAGAGTTACAGGCAGGTATCACTAGTGCTTGCTTTCAATTTGGTTTTATTACGCTGCACAAATATCATGAGACTTAATCTTAACAAACAAGCTGGATGTAGCAGGTGTACCTGTCATTCAAACTATACAGGAGATGCAAATAGGAGGATTGCAGTCAAGCCTGGCCCAAGTAAAAACATAAGCTCTTATCTGAAAAATAAGTAAAGCAAAAGGGCATGAGTGCCAAGTGCCAGGAAGGCACTGAGTTTCAACCTCAGTACAAAAAAACAAAGCTAACTGACGTGTTGAACTAGGTGGGAACTTCTGGGTGCATTAGAAGGGAAGAGAGACCAGAAAGTTCCCTTTTTTTCAGTTAACCTACTTTAAAAATTGTATTTTATTGTCGGGGTAATGTATAGAGGGGTTACAGTTACATTTTTCAGGAAGGAGGTGCATTACTTCTCGAACATTGATATCCCTTCTCGTGCTTTTGTCCTCCTTCTTTTCCCCCACCTCCCAATCATTTTGTTTTCCCCCTTCCCTATTTTAAACATATGTGTGTGTGTGTGTGTGTGTGTGTGTGTGTGTGTGTGTGTGTGTGTGTGTGTGTACAATATACCAGGTAACAAAGTCAGATACAGTAACCATATGAGATTAACCATATGGGGGAAAAAAGAGAAAGAGAAATATCTTCACATAGTATATTAAGGACATCAGTCACAAAGATAAACCTCTTGGGGCACTGAAAAACAAGCCACAAGACACAAAACCACAGCATGGTTTCCTCCAGGTCATAGTGCTCCTTGTAGCAGAGGCAGTGCTGGAGGGGATTGTGATGTCTCAAGTCATATATCTAGCTCAATAGTTAGCATGTTTCCTATGCCAAATCTAGGGCCTTCCTCTTCTTCCTTCAAAGCCAAACTATTATAACATGTTGAGGCTCTTTAAAATGTTTTAGTTTGTACTTCTTCCATAGACAGCAAGTAATGTGAAAAGAAAACTCATTATCCAAGTAAAAAAATACAGTCTTTTGAAGTGCTGGACAGGACTTAGGTGCACTCTGATAATTAAAGAGATTGTATTTCTTTGTATTTGTAGAATGGGAAGGAACACATCTGGTGAGAGACTTCCCTACTCAAGGAAGGTACAAAACAGTGGGTGTTGTCCAAAGCCTGAAGGTTCATTTCTGCCCCCCACATCCCAAATTACACAGGAGACCAACACACAAAGATGGGCCAACATTCTCAGGGTCTTATTTCAATCACTCAATACCTTTTTAGGTCTGAATAATTCACATCTCTTTATTTTGCAGATAGTAGACTGTGAAACTAAAAACAGCATCATTAAGTCATTACACAATAAGCCTTTGGGGTCGAGAACGGCTCACAGAGAGAATGAAGGAAAAAAGGACAGAAATTGTGTTCAAATACCTTTCATCATTGGGCAGCTCCCCGTTGTCCTTCAGCCACATGACAGTAGGGATTAAGGTGTGATCATGTTTCACTTTGCATTCAAAGGACACAGTGCTCCCCCTTTGCACAGTTGCATATTCAGGCTGTTTAATGATCCTTGTGGGATCTGAAATTTAGAGTTGTTATCCATTGGCAAATCTGGAGAATTTGTTTAGTCACAAAAGACTTGACAACCATTCGCTGTCTCTGCCTTACCTTTGATCTCTAAGTGGACTTCATTTTTGGCCATGCCTAACTTATTCCTTGCAACACAGGTGTAGGTTCCTGTACTATCCTTCTGTGCCACAGGAATCTCCAGAGTTCCATTGTCATGTAAAACATAAATGTCTTCATGAAGAGCCCTTCCTTTAGCTCCTTTAAACCTGCAGAAATAATCACAACGAGAATAAAATGCACTGTAAGTTAAAGTTGAACATGACTTGCTATCTTCAAGGACAACAGGCCCACAGTCTGTGGTAAAGAATCAAATACAAATATGTTTAAAATATATACAAGCACATTGAATGCTTCCTATGACATATGGAATGTAGAATGGTGATGAATATGGTGTGAATTTACTTTAAAGATTAAAGAAACTCAATTATATATTTTTATATAATTTTTATTGTAATTAATAGAAGGGCTACATTATATTCAGCAGATAGAAGGTGCATTATTTCACTAACATTGATACCCTTTCTCATGTTTTGGTCCCCATTTCCCTCCTCCCACCCCTGCCCCTCATCTTGTAGAAATTCAATTAATCAACATAGTTGAACAAAGGAGTTACCGTAAACAAATCAATTTATGAAAACAATGCATCTTGATCAATGTCATCCCTTTCATCATTATCCCTCACTCCTCCAAACCCTTCCCCTCCCTCACTATTCTCAATTTTTTTTACGACATGCACTATGTTTTATGACTGCATTCTCCTGCCTTCCTCACTTCATTTATCTACCCCTCTCTCCTTGCCCCTCACTTTCTTCCCTCTTTTGAGTACTAATTTCTTGGTATTCATTTTGTTGGAGTGTGAGTTAAGCCTTTCTAAGGAATTGCATCATTTGAATTCTTCCCTAAAATACCACATTTCAGTTAATGTATTTGTGTGCACTTGCATATAACCCCAAAGAGTTTACTTACACATTTATAAATTAATTCTAGTTTCCACATATGAGAGAAAACATTCACCCTTTGTCTCTCTGGGCTGGACTCACTTTAATATGACTTTTATAGTGCGACAAAATTTCACTATGAATTTTAACTAAAGGGTATCTAAATAATGTATTATTTGCTATCTTTACTTTCAATACATGTCTAAACATCTATCGAAAGTAGATGCTTCAAATAAGGACTGTTTGCCCACTATCTACATAACTTTGTTGAATAAACCCCACACATGTCACCATACTCATGTGTGAGTGTCTTTTAACATTTGGGCCTGGAATCTTTAATTGCTTTTTTCATATATCAAATGCACATGTAGGCATTATAATTGCACTTCTAAAAGGTTTTTTTCAGCAGGTTCTATGAATTCTAGCACAAATTATATAAAATATGCAGCTTGCTAACTCTACCTGTATCACATATAAGCAAATAAATAAAATCAAGGACAAAAACTATATTATTTTAATGAATGCAGATAAAGCCTGACAACATTTAGCATATATTTATAATAAAAGCTCTGAAGAAACTAGGATCAGAAATAATAGATCACATTATAATAAAGGTTATCTATACTAAAACCTATGGCATTATTATACTACATGGAAAAACACGAAAACTATTTCCTCTGTTCAAAATCAGGAAAAAGATGAAGATTTTTATTCTTTCCATTCTTATTCAATATAGTTCTCAAATGCCTAGACACAGCAATAAAGCAAGAAATGGAGTAAAAGGGATTCCATAGAAAAAGAAATCAAACTAGACCTATTTATAGACAATACAATTCTAGACTAAAAATTCCCTGAAAATTCCACCCATATCTTCTACATATGATACATACTTTCAGGAATGTAGTCATATATAAAATCAATATGTAAAACCCAGCAGCTTTTCCATACACAAGGGACAGACTAGGAAAGAAATTTTGAAACCAATCCCATTCACAATATCTTATAA